>NC_134178.1:31550638-31851997 GCF_964188355.1 Buteo buteo
AACCCGAAATGCTTGCCTGCTGTTGTTACACAGGCAGAGAAAGCGCATGGGAAATGCAAGCAATGAGCACTACTATGCAGATAGTGTCTCTGTTGTGAGGTTATCTCTTCCTGTTATCTCAAAACCTACATTTCAGAGGCACCGAAGGCAGAAACTGTCTAACAATATCACCCAAAACAAAGGCACGCGAGGCACTGGCACCTTATTGAGGTCGGTGGTGCTGACAGCCAGGTGGGCAGAATTGAACGTCGCCTTAGTCGTTTGTCTGCCCTAGCCTTTGCCCTCTCCTTCCCACAGCGTGTACTTCAGTTGAACCAGCAACTTACACCAGCGATGCACGTGCTGAGGGAGGGAGAGCAGGGCCTGCCGGCACCACAGGCTCTGGGGGACGGGGCTCACCACAAGCCCAGCCAGACTCGGAAAAGCAGGAGCTGGTGTCAGCTGTGCACCTCCCATGGAAGAAGACAGCAAAGAGGTGTACCCCTCTTCGATCTTTTTGGAGCCAGGGATTGTTCTGGATGGCACTGGCAAAGGCTGACACAGCAAAGCAATCTGGAGCAGGGCTTCCCAGGGCAGGCATGACGAAGAGGAACTGTGCTCCAAAGCCACGGGGGCACCTTGGAAGTCCCCTCTCCTCCCTTTCGGTGGGCATGCTGCCCTTAGGCTGACATGTGCATAGGTGGAGTGCTGAGGTGTTGTTCAAAGAGGAAAAAAAACCCCTCACCCAGAGTGGGTGTCTTGTAGGAAAGGAAAGCTAGAATAGAAAGTAACACTGCAGCAGTGCTGCCGGGAGGGAGAGTCACAGGAGGAGAGAACAAGGCAGCTGGTCCTGGGGTTAAAAAAGGAGGGGAAAGCAGGAGGCCCAGCAAGGCATGCAGCTCATGCTCCCTGCCCAAAGGGTAAATCGCAGTTCCAATGAGGCCTCTGCATGGAAAAAGAAGCCCCGTCCCAGGACTGTGAGCATGAGAAAGTCCCATGACTCAAATCCCGCTTCCTGGTCATCCAGCTCATCTTCTCAAGCAGCCGTTTCTGTGCCAGCCCACCCCCCCTCCACCTGCCCTGTTGTCCAGCATGCTACACGCATGAAGCCTGGCTTATTCCCTTGGCCAGCTCAGCTGGCTCCCACCCTCCTCCTCTGCCCCAAATCCCAGCTGGGAAGCCCTGGGCAGTAGCTAGCAGATGCCCATACTGATCCTGATGTGAGGTAGCTCCTCACGCACCTGCTTCTCTATCCCCACAGCTCCCCTTTGCACCTTCCCAGTTCCAGCAGAAGGTCAAGGGGAGCAGCAGCCATATCATGCTGCTCTGCCACGGGCTTTGGAAAAGCTTCTTCATCCAGGTCCCTGCTGTTCTTGGGGAGGGAGCAGCTCCCCCTTGCCAAGGAGGAGAAATTCTGGTGAGCTAGCTGTAGGTTTTCATCCTCACCAGCTTGGGGTTGTTTGCCTTTGCCCTACCAGGACAACCCACAAAGGGTGAGAAATTTTGCTCAGTTTCTTACTTTCACTGCCTTCTTCCCCTCCAAAGGGGAGCTGGGAGGCAGTCAGGATGTTGACTCCTTTCTGGTCTTTCAGGACAGACATGTCAGGGGTGGCTTCCTTCTTGGCAGGAGGTGCTTGGAGCCCAGCCATGGCACATCAGCCCCAGCTGCACCACGACAGCAACTTCACCCTCTGCCTGCAGAGCTGCAGCTCTCCCCCTCTCCGGCAGCAGAGCAGAGGGGAATTTCAGTTTGAGGTGAGCATCAGAGGCCCCTTGAGCAGCTGCTCTGGCAACCCTCTGCAAGGGTAAAGGCTAAAGTTGCACCCCTGAGGGAGGGAAGCGCTCCCACACCCTCTCCTGATCCGTGGCTCAAGGCAGCAGCCGGGCTACAAGGATGGGAAAAGGTTCTTTTGTAAACTTCCACCTGCAGGGAAGGAAGGAACACTTTGTTGGGGGAGAAGGTGAGGAGAAGGCTAGATTGGGCATCCCTCCTCTGAGATGAGGGTGGGAGAGGAGGCCACTTTATTGGCACAGGGCCTCTTATTGTGCTCTCCTTCAATTAACTCTTATCTTTCTTCCCACAGCATGAGATAAGATTGCCCAGCAGGGTTATTTCACAAGCTTCATAGCTACTAGAAACTGATCTTATCCAAAAGTCTAAAGCCAGACCTCTTACATTATTACTCGCAGCACATGAACAAGCCCCTTGGTCCCTCCGGGCCAAGGGTGACCATCAGCCAGTTTGGGGATTAGATGGTGACAGCCATGCCAGCCTGCTCACTGCATGCATGGCTGGCACCTGCAAGGAGCATTGGTGGAGCACCTTGCCCACCTAGCTGAGCTCTGCTCCTGCCTGTTGCCTGTAGCACATCCTGCGGAGGACAACAGTTTGAAAGACAAACCCAGCATTTCTTAAGCCTTTTGCAAGACTTCAGCATGGCTGAGGAGACGATGGCCTGTCTGTCAGAATGGAGAAGGGAGCAGATGGGCAACACAGTGCCAGCTGGGGTTTATCTCCACATCAGAGCCTGAAGATTTGTTGCAGAATAAGGATGAAATTGGCGTCTTTTCCCCATAGCATCATTTTGGCAAGCATCCCAAGACAGACATTTGAACTAGCCGTGGTTTCCTACTTGACCTTTTAGAAGCTCAGAGTTTTATTTTTAGAAATGAAATTATCTAGCTGGCTTCAGCACTGCCTTGCCAGAAGCAAGAGAGCCTCCCTCTGGACTGGCTAATACCCAGCTGAGGTACAAGCAGATCTTGTCTACTTTACTAGAAAGGCCAAGTTTGGGCAGCAAGTGCTGCTGATGTCACACAGATTAAGACTGGGATAGAAGATTTGTATCTTCTATACAACCAACCGTTGCTCTTTTGCATGCTTAGTCAGACTGCACAACTGGCGAGCGCTGCAAGACCATGGCATGACTACAGACCTGCTTTGATCACGGGGCTGCACTTTCCTCCCATTGCTTCAGTGCTGGCTCTGCAGCACATTACCAAGCAAAACAGATCCCTGCGAACACCCGGGCAGCAGAAACCGCATCTCTCCAACTGGGGAGGGCAAGGCAGCATTCTTACAGAGCACAGCTCAGCATGTCAGCCCTTTCGTCTCGTCCCCCATAAGAAGAATGGGGAAAAACACTTCATCTTGTGTGACTCACTGGTAGATGTGTCTACAAAAGAAGAACCAAGAAAGGTTGCAGCAAGTATCACCAGAGCCGAGCACTTCCTGTTATTTCTTAGGTCTTGCTGTCAGCTCATTTTCCAGAACTGAAACATCCTCTACAGCATAAAACCCCGAGATTTGAATGCTCCATGACATATATTCAGAAAAATTGCTGACTTTTCAAGTAGGCACCAAGTGGAACGCAGGACTGTACAAGTATGGTCCATTGCAGTGCATCAGGAATAAACATGAGACATCGTAAAAACAATGGTGACTATCAAAAAAAGGCAACAATCAAAAATAAGTATTGCAAGACTCCCATTGTGCAGGGGTACTCTGCGCTTGTAGTATTTTCTTGTATGCCTGACAGAGGACTCTGTTTTGGTGCAAACCCTCCCAAGAGGGCTAAATTCCACTCTTTTTACTTAGCTTCGAGCCTCTTCGCACGTAAAGAGAAACATTTAGCTGAAAAGAGTCTAGTAACCCAGAGGAGACCTCAGTGATTTGGCTGAGGCTGAGAGTGCTTCTCTCAGCCCATGGTCACAGCAGCCAGGTGGAAGGCAGTATTAAAACACACACCTCCATGCTTCACTTATGCCCACTATTGTGGCTCCTGGCCTGCCCTGTACTCAGGGTGCCCGCTGACAGCCCGCTCCCCAGGAAGGGGATCCAAGGGCAGCTTTTGGGTGTGCTCAGCCCTCACATGCCCTAAGCTGAGGCAACAAAGGTTTCCATGGTTCACAGGGTGGTCTCGAGCCCAGTCTTGAGGGCAGGTTTGGACCCAGCTTGTGACCAACAATAGAAAAGCTTCTTGCCTCCTGTTCCTATCCTAGGCATGACTTAGCTTCGTGCTGCAGTTTCTTGCCAGAAGAGCAAGCGCACCTCTGTGCTGGGCCAGAGTCACCCTGGCACCACCTCACGCATGCACTGCTGCTCCGCTGCAAGGAGCAGCGGCAAGTGTCACCCCACCAGCACCAGCCCCAGGCAGAGGAGGGCCCAGGGCAGCAGCTGGTGAGAAGCCCGGGAGGGTGTCTCAGAGGCATGACAGAAGCTTACCAAGCTCCAGCCATGGGGATGGAGCATCTCCAAAGCATTCCTGCAGCTCTGTTAAACCTGAGGCACAGAGAGCACTAATCAGTGGCAAGGGGGTCCCAGGAGGAGCCCACCCTCCTCCTCGGGTCCCAGTAATCCTCCCTCTCTCCCAGGAAGGACCAGTGCTCCCATAACCACAGAGGAGTCCCAGCTCGGCTGCTTGCTCTGGAGAGGGCACCGGTAAAGCTCCAGCCATGCAGGACTGGCAGGGCATGCTGCCACAGCAGGCAGGCAGGCACAACGGCTGTGCTCACCCACGCCGACCTGAGCCCACCAGCTCAGGTGGCGGCCGGTACCTCCCAGGGATCAGTGTGAAACCTTCTGCATCCATGTTTCCATGGCTGAGGGACCGAAGCGTTTTTCTTGCCTCCTTTGTACCAAAGTGAGATCCAGATACTGAAGTACCAGCACAGGTGTGAACTAAGGTCCTCTCCACCCACTCTATCTTTATTTATTCGCTACAGCGATATAGCATATGTTACAAAATAAACCATGAAATATTTACCAAATGCAAGTTTAAATAGTGAAAGCCCTAAAACAAGCTGCAGAAAGGTAAGGTGAGAGCAAGTGACACTCCCAGGGCTGTGTCTGCTGTCAGAGTTCAAGCAAAGTGACTGAGCTTTGGAGGAGGCAGAGACCTCCTTCTCCCTGACAAGTTACTTCCCTGCCCCTGTACCACAAGATAAAAATAGTCACATTTCTGAGGAGAAACAAAGGATGGCTGGTTTATCTCCCCTGGCATGTATAGGATAGTCAAGCGTGAAAGGGGTACTACACATTCTTCTGCCTAACGCAACAACATGCTAGCTGGATGTCTCATGCTCTGTGGCTCTCGCAGCTCTCTCCTCCTCCACCCGCACTGCCTCTTACACCAGATGGGCCAGCGTACCCATTCAGACATTGCTCTAAAAAGGCCTGTCCTCTTTCAGCTCCTCAGCTGTCCCATAGAGGCAGTTATGAACATTTCCAAGGAATAGAGGAGCGAGCAGTGTTTGTCCAGCACACGGAGGGTGATGCAGGCGCAGTTATTGCAGTCCAGCCTCTCCCTTTGGGAGGAAGATCTCTCAGCAGTTCTCTATCATCACCTGGTTATACATGAGGCGCTTACCAGCAAATCAAGGGACAGAGTCCTTTGCCATCAGCGGGAGGCCCTACGATGGAAAGCCATGACAATTCAGACAATGCCACTAGTAATCAGCCTGCTTGGCAGTTTGCAACACTTGTTTCATGAGCCAATGGATACCAGACCTCTTCTATGACAAAATATTGTCTGGATAGCCAAACAGACCTATGCTGAGAATAAGGTTTCGTTTTATTTGCCAGCAAGGTGTCACAGAAAACTGAGCTGAAACAGTCCTCAGAAAGGCCATGTAGCACATTCCCCTGGCCCTCAGCAGAATGAGGATGCCTCACAGATAGTTGCCTTATCTGTCCTTTGAAACCCCCAATGCTGGACATCTTCTCCCAGAAATCTATTTCAGTGCTTCGTTTGAAAAAAAAATAAAATAAATAAATAAAATCCTGACCTAAATCTCCCTTGCTGCAATTTAAACCTGTGGGGTTTTGTTCTAAACACAGTAGAGAAAGTGAAAAGTTTACTCCTTTCCCACTTGTGTTTTTTCCACACAAATGCTTCAAGGCTCTCGCATCTCCTTTCAGTATTTTCTTCTCTGCATTAGATGACACCAATTCTTTCAACTTCAGACAAGCATTTAATTACATACAACTATTTTTTGATCCAGGAGGTCATGTATTTGATGCTGAAGCCAGACAGCTGTTCTAATGTGTGGCAGGAGAAAGGAAAGGTACGTGACAAAACCCTGTAAGATCCTTAGGCCCATATTGTCTCACTAGAGCTTTAGCTTCTTCTTGATATAATCCATCCAAAAACCACGAAGACAACAAGGTGCGGTAAAAACAAGTGAACCACAGAAAGACACAACTTTCAAGGCTCAATGCTCCATACCCTAGCATGGAGGCACTTGAAGAAAAATGGCCACAGGAATGAATGCCCGTCACCTTGAGTCTCCTCCACTGGGTCTCTTAATCTCCATTTGATGCTCTCTCTAATTTTCTGCAACGAAAGCTGCCATTTCATAGCTGAGCATTACGCAAGGCTGGGCGGGAGGGGTTCCTGACTATCAGAAAGTTTCTTTTTCCAGTGAATTGTGGAGCAGAGAGACCACCGTCCCTCCCAGGGCAGACGTTCAAGGTCTTTCTCTCGGGTGGTTTGGAGTCCGCTGCTGAGTGCGGGGCCTGGGCCGCGGGGGCAGCGCTTGCTGCTGCACCTGGGGCTGTGGCAGCGGCCGCTGCTGCACGCGCAGCTGCTTTGGGGTGGGATTGCACGGCGGCTGAGGGAGCTCCCGCACCACCATTTCACTGTCCACCTGGCGAGCCTGCATCATTCGCTCCTCATCTGCAACGACAGAAGGATCCCACAGTCAGGCACGTAGGAAGCAGAAGTCGAACAGCCAGGGAAATGTGCTTGGCCCAAGCAAGAAAAACCCAAATATTGGCCTTACCTGGAAGACCACTGTCACTCTCAGGTGTTCCCACTACTCCAGTGAACAACAAGAATCACCACCACCTGTGCATCCCAGGCAAACCCAAAAGTTTTGGCTGCCTGCCTGAGGTCAAAGTACCTGGGGGCGTTTGGGGCAGCTCTGTCCTCTCTGGGTTGGAGGAACCGACTTTGCCGGGGAGGCCCCAGCGGTCACCGATGGACACCCCCACCCTAGGCTGCTCTGTCCTCTTTTGGAAATGGGCCACTGAAGGGAAACTGAGATGTAACCCCAGGAAGCAACGTCAAAGCATTCTGCCCTGCCACTATCCATGCTGGGATTTCCAAGCACCTGGAAGCCTGAGGTCCATTTTGCCAGTATTACTTTCTCCACACGTAAAAGAAGTAAATTCATAACAGCTGACTTGATCACTGACTTGTCATTTCTGAAATGTCAGTCAGCTTAGTTTAGGGATTGAGGGATTTACCTCTTGGGACACTGAAATGGCTTTAAGCACACACCAAACTATTTCAAAGAGGCAAGTCACCCTCCTATATTAGTTCTCATTTTCCCAGACTTCTCTTTTTCTTAATTCTTGCTGAATCCAGAACCAAGAATTGACAATATGCTACCACTGCACAGTTGAGGGAATAATGTATCCCACTCAAACAAGAACAGCCATAATATAAAGTGACACTGAGATGGCTATCTTCACAAGATATTGCAGGCCTTCTGAGATGACATCCCGTGGTTGCACTGTGGTGAGCTCTCCCAGCAAACGGGGAAAGCACTTGCCTGTTCTTGATGGTCATAACTTGAGGGGAAGCAGGAGGGCCATGGTGAGTTACGCACGCTCAGGTGCGGTGAGGCTGCACTCCCCTCAGCCATGGGACTGGTTATGCTCACCCTTGTTGTTAGCCTGACCACTAGCACCTTTGAGGTATCAGCTGAGGTTTCTTTCAGGCATTGCCCTCTTTATCTTAACAAAGATCGTTGCAGTGTACAAAGGAGCTTTTACTCCAGTATTGTAACTCGAGAACTGACTCAGACAGAGACTAGCTGTTAATTGAGACAACACAGGAAGCCTGACACAGTGTGTGGGGGCAGGACTCAGAAACAAGCCTTTAAACAAGCCCTGCCAGGGCAACCTCCCTCCTGCTTTAGCCTCTCCTTCCATATGGGCCAGATAACTCTTCCTGAGTGGCAGTTCAGTATACTCCGTCCACGCAAAATAGCAGCAATGTCCAGGTTGTAATTCAAGGCAACCTCTCTGTCAAGACTGAGAGCCCACTCTCAGAGAAAACTCTGGCAGAGTATTTCCTATGGTCTTAAAGAGGCATGAATTTTGGACAACAGATGAAATCTCTGCCCACTCTGAAAACCTCCACTCTTTAAAGTGCCTCAAGTTGGACCTCTGGTGTTGATAGGCCTCCAAGGACATTGTTTTGTAGAGAGGACAAGTTCTGTGAGGTGCCTGAGGAAACTCACAGAAAAGCTGAGCCCTTCTTGCCCCTTCTTGCTACCTACAACATTTCCAAATGTGACTAATGATTTCAAGGATCCAAATCTTACACCATATAAATTTAATGAAAAAAAAATCTGCTGATGGGATATCTAATTGTGTATTTTAGCCCCACAGATGCTCATGACTGGTGGCCTTGGTGGAGCTTTAGAGGAGCAATTCTTCCCCCATGAATAAACAAAAGGGCTTAAGAACAAGAAGTCTTTTGTTCAAAGCATATATCAGAAGCCGAGGCTGGCAATGCCAGCTGATGTGCCGAGATTCACCATATTCGAAAAACAGGTTGTTACTCATGCCAAGGCAGAGAGCATGCTCCTGCCCACAGGGCTGCTGTAATCAATAGCAACATGAAGCTCCTTAAACACTTACCATCATCTTCAAGCCTTTCTGCTTTCTTTTTCCTGATACAATAAATAAGCAAAATCATGAAGATGACAAAGAAGATTGCACCTCCTGCTATGCTTAAGATGAGATAAACATCCAGATGACCTAGTTAAGGGAATGAAAGAGGATGTTAGAGGAAAAGAAATAACTCCCACAACGCCTACCTAGAATTCCGTATTTTATTCCATTGACTGTAAACACAGCCCCAGTGAGAGAGCCCAGAAAGTTGCTGGTCCTCATTGTGGAGAATTTTGATTGGTCCCTGATGGATTCAAGTTCTGCATAAAATTGAAACCAGAGCACTCATGTGTGCCAGCTCACCTTATTTAAATTACCACAAATGCCCTGTTCCTGCTAGCAATGGACCCTTTTAAGGACAACGAGCACCCAGGCAGTGCTCAGCATTGAACAAAAATAAACTTTTTTAGGTACTTCCTACTGAGCTGAAAACACTGAAATTAGCTTGCTTCATACTATTTTGGTACTTCCTGTTCAATTTTTGGCTGTATGCCAATTAAAGAAAAAAATAGTGAAAAGAACATAACCAAATATCCCAGAGCCTCAAAATGAGAGTTCAGTTTGTCCAGTGAGCAAAACTTTATATGAGCATTCCTTATTTTGGCCAGATAAGGTTTGCTGGACACTAGCTTTCCGTCACCACTTCCTGCTTGGACTGTCCTCCTGGCATTCGGTGTTCATGCTCGAGCACAGGTGCCATGGAGCTGAACCCAGCAGACGTGCACGTTCCTTGGGGACAAAGCTCCAAAGGAGATGACACCAGTGGTGCCACCATTAACATTCACTGGCCATGCCTATGGAGGGCAAAGAGTGATGACACCAAAGCCGAGATGTCTACAGTATAAAGGCCACCATCAGCCTGCGCTGCCCCAATGGGAAAAAAAGGTGAGTACCCTCAGTGATATGGTTCTTCTCACCCGTTTTAGCTGCCAGTGTTACACCAAGGCACATTTTGCCCTTTCTGTGTCTGTTTCTCCCAGCTAACTATAAGCTGAGCCCAGGCAGATTCACACATAGTTACGTTTACATAAAAAGTTAGCTGAGCTGAAGCCCGTCTGAAGCATGGTTGCCTGCTAAAGGTCAAAATTCAAGCTGCTAGGCCTGGAATGCAGGACCAGATGCTCATGGAGGGCAGCAGGGTTGGAAGGAGGTTTGACTACAAGCTGAGGGATTTTTTTTTATCTACTGTGGAGCTGGTAGAGTCTTGCCACCACACAAAAAGGTCTGAGGCATTTTTCGTTTTTGAGCAGGAAGGGCAGTGCTGCATGGTTTTAGTGGGTTTTTGGTGTCTGAGAAATGCTAGATTTGTAGCTTAAAGACCAGTGTGGCAAACATTTCACTTCTCTGTTAATGATCTGAGAAAAAACAAACTCTCCCACCCAATTCAGCCTGTTAAAGAAGAGCACTTCTCAAGAGTGAGAAGAAGGAAAATCAAAGTGTCTAGCTGATGGGCAATGCCTGCCTATACCAGCAATGCAGGCAGGCCCATGCTTGCCTGGCTCATGCCCCAGGATGGCTATCTTCAGCCAGCATTTCCTCATTAAGACAAAGTGTTTGAGCTAGTTTGCCTGGCCTTAAATGGACCTAATCCAGCAGCATGTTTTTACACCTGGCTCTAAAGTCCATGCCCCATCCCATGCCCCAGCCCCTTCCCAATGCTAGCACCGATGGGGCTGTGTAGCCCATCAGGTCAGGCACTCATGCAGCAGAAAACCACCCTTTTTCAGCTATTTTAAGCATCAGGGGGATCCTTCAGGAGGCATGGGACGTGTGGGAGAGCAAGGCCCACCCCATTCCTTGGCTCATTGCCCTTCAGCCAGCCACAGCAGACCTTGGATCGCTTCAGCAAGGCCTCTGTACCTTAAGGCTTGCTCCCTCCCTTCTCACACTGTGGGCTAGCCTTGGGACTTGGACTTTTCCTTAAATTCACTATGGTATAAAGAGCTGGAAATTGGAAATACTGAGCCAGCTCTCATGAGCTCCCCACTCTCCACTAGCTCTAGCAGGAATCCAGAGCAAGCACATGCTTTAAGTGAAGTGCTGGCAGTTAGGTGGGATGAACCCAAGCCCAGCAACTTCAAGGACTTTTCCCCAGTACTGCACTGGAAATCTGAACTTTGAACTTAACACCACATCTAGTGTCACACCAGTATGAACTGTCCCTTGGTTTTGCCTTAACTTTCAAAACTTTTACGGGGAGAGCGATGACTTCTTTTGCCCATCTAATCATTTTCAGCATGACTCTGCCCATTTAAAATGCAATTCCTTCGGTTCTTTTGCTGTGTTTGTGGTTTAGAAAGAAGATGCTTCAAGTGAGTAAGAAAATCCATGGTACTTTTGAGCCATGCTTATCTGAGCCACACAGACCCAACGCTCAGCTAAATTCTCCATATCCTCCCTCCTCATTTCTAGGCCAAGCTGGAGAGTCCAAGCAGCTTATTTTTCCCCTTGTGAGAGCACTCATCCACATCCACAGGTAGCAGGCTACCACCACCTTCACAGGTATGATCATGGAGAGGAGAAGAATAATGTGCAACTGATTTCCCCACCACAAGGATGTAAATCAAGAGCAAATCCCTTGAAATCAATGCCATGGCTTCATATACATAGGAGAAGATCCCATGCCACTATTTTCCAAATAGTGGCTGTTAATTTATGTCTTGGTAGCTTGGGTAGTTTTAGACTGTCTTACTGAAGTCAACTCTTTGGCTTTGGACTGCGTGACTGATTGACTGAAGTCAACTCTGGGGAAGTACAATTAGTTTTAAAGGAATAAAGGAGGATAAAAATGAGGGGGAAAGTGCTTTCTGCCTTTTGCAGACTGCTGTGTGCGATTAAAGCACTTTCAGGCCCAGCCTCCCACTTTCTCCTTTACTTCATTGGTCTACCACAGTGACAGTTGACACCACTTGTGTCTATCAGGATACCTTGACAACTTTTGGAAGAAGAGTCAGCAGTGATGGAGGGGAGGGAGAAAATGACAGGATGAGCAAAAATATCTCTCTCGTTCATTCACCCTTCAGCCAACCTAATCTCACTGGCAGCCTGCAGCTTCCCCCAGGAGACTTCACCCCCAGTGGAAGCAGCATTGCAGTGCGCCCTGGAGACCTCCCTGCCACCCACAAGGCTCTTGACTCCAGAAAATCTTCTCCCCCTCCTCCAGCGACCCCCAGGCCTCACTGAGCATGGGGGGAAACACTGCTGGCCACAGGAGAAGAGGAAGAACATGGCCCATCTCACATCCCACTCCCCTCAGCTTGGCCTCGTTACTGTTAGAGCAGGAATGCCATAAGGGTAGCAGTGGGGCAGGCAGCAGCAGGGTGCAGAGGGTGGAGATGCGACAAGACTGGGGAATGCCAAGCAGAAAGCGTGACTTGCGTCCCAGGTACCACAGCAGCATTGACTCCCAATAACTGTGGCAGTTGTAGACTTGCAATGCTGGGTACCAGGAACCACTGATGCTCCTGGTACCTGGACCAGTCCTGCAGATATGTGCAACTGTGTCAGGCTTTGTGGGTCCGCCCTAGCAGATTCTGGCAAAAACGGATTTTTTACCTGAGCACGTAATTACTTTTTCAGCCATTTTTTTGCTGACTTGATTCTGAACAACACATCTGAACGTCCCAGAATAGCGTGTGTGCAATTCCACCTTTGTTGCATTCTTTCGGATTTTTTTGCTTTTATCTTGAATCAGTTCTATTATAAATGTTTCGTCTTTAGTCTTCTGCTTCACTTCACACTTGACAGATATGGTTTTGTTCATGCATTCAGCACTGATGATTGGCTGAGGGACTGGCTCTGAAAAAGACGAGAAGGGACAGGCACGTCTGAGATGGTTTCTCTTTTTTAAAAACTCCATGATTAAGCAGAACAAAGAATTAGCCCCCAATAAGCAGTAAGGGAGTAACACCAGCTAATGAGACCAGAGAAGAACAAAGAGTAAATTAGACCTCTACTGCAGAAGTAACATGGTAATAATAAAGAAAATGCAGTATATTAGCCTACGTATTTGGCCTAGCAAAGCAGAGCTGCATCACCATGGCTGGACTACTTTCAGGCTCAGCCTGGCTTACAGCCAGCCAGCCAGCCAGGAGAAGGGAGGAAGTTGTGTTTTCGGGGGGAGGCAGCGGACAGGAGGGACTCGGAGCCACAGCCCCCTCCAACTCTGGCCCCGAAGTTCTAGTGCAAATGAAGTCGGCTCTGCTCTGCATGTGGCCATCAGGAGCGATTTCCTCTAAGACAGGGCAAACAGGTACTTATGATGCTTTATGTACTACCAACAGCACTCAGCTAGCATGACAGCCAAAGCATGAAAACCCATCAAAACAGAATAGAAAACACAAACCAGACACCTCTTAGCTCTCAATGAGGTTATGACAGAGAGAACTGATTTGTCTCTTTTTATGTTCTGCAAACAGCTAGCTACATTTCAGTTCCAGATTCCCTATCACTGGTGGCACAGAAAGAGCCAGAAAAGCCTGCTAGGCATTGCTCAACTAGGGGCAACTGGCAGGGACATCAAATGGAAAAAATTTAATATCTACCTTTTAGACCAGGTAAACAAAAACATGCCAGGGCCACCTCTAATTATAGGCAGTGTAAGTTATAAAGATCATAAATTTTAAAGCCAATAAGGGCTGCTCATAGCAAATGCAGTCTAGGTCCACACTGTAACATCTGCAACCACCCTTTCCTCATTAAGCCCACTCCTCTGCTGCAAGCTGTAACCTATCATTCAGGGGAACATCCCAGAGTGAAACACTGGATTCCAGGTCCCAGTGATGCAGTTGTGTGATGATATCATCTAAACTATTATTTTTTGGGAACAACCGTTTGTCTAGCCCTAGTAACAAAGTATAATCTGGCTGACAAATGACTCTAGTACCTGACAGTTACTAAAGGACTTTACTTCCAAAACCACATATCAGAGGTTAGGCAACCTCTCTGCTGCACAGTAGATGAAATGATGCAACACATAGCTAAGCTAGGCTGGAGCCTTAACCTGAAATTGAACCCAGGACACCCCAATGACAGCTCAGTGGCTTAAAGCATGAGTAAATAGCATTAGGCCCTCATGACTTCCTGAATCTGTAGACAGTTTGCAGTAATAATTCCCGAAGTAATGAGACACCCTCACTGCTCAGCAGCCCATTAGTCACGGGGTCTCCCACTGCACAGAAACCCTGCTAAAACCATTCCAGCTGTCGTTGCTGCTTTATCAAGGCTTCGTTTCTGTAGTGCCAGGTGGTGCCCACAGACTCAAGAGGCTGGCAGAGGGGTGCATGCTGGCTGAAGAGGGACAGAGCAAAATCATCACAGAATCGTAGAATCATTTAGGTTGGAAAAGACCTTTAAGATCATCAAGTCCAACCGTCAGCCCAACACCATGCCCACTAAACCATGTACTGAAGCACCTCGTCTACGTGTTTTTTGAACACCTCCAGGGATAGTGACACCACCACTTCCCTGGGCAGCCTGTTCCAATGCCTGACAACCCTTTCAGGAAAGAAATTTTTCATAATACCCAGTCTAAACCTCCCCTGCCGCAACTTGAGGCCATTTCCTCTCATCCTATCTCCAGCCACCTGACAGAAGAGACCGGCACCCACCTCACTACAACCCCCCTTCAGGTAGTTGTAGAGAGCGATAAGGTCTCCCCTCAGCCGCTCCTCATAAGACTTGTGCTCCAGGCCCCTCACCACCACCTTGGTTGCTCTTCTCTGGACACACTCCAGCACCTCAGTGTCTTTCCTATAGTGAGGGGCCCAAAACTGAACACAGGACTCGAGGTGCGGCCTCACCAGTGCCACGTACAGGGGAAAAACCCCTTGCTGGGAAAAAAAACATGCTGCCCTACAGCTTAGCGGTTGTGGCAGCAGCTGTAAAAGAGCAGAATAGCCATCCCCATCTTCCCTATTCATCCCAAAAGCTTTGGGCTGCTACCGTTCTGATCTCTCAGGACAAGATACAGCACAGGAATAGAGGCTGTCTTCATGCTTTGAATTCATGCAGCTGAAATCCCTAGGTGTGTGCTTAAGTGTGCTTTGAGCAGCACAATCTTCATATTTGTTGTGTTACACTATGCAAGGATAGGGTGCAGGAGTCTTCTTCCCCTGCAAATTCAACTCCTACTGTGGTGTATATCAGGGGAGGTGACTGCTGGCTATTTTTTATGTTAGAGCAAAAATGGAGTGGGACCACATTGCCTAAATACAGGCATTTAGTGCCACCTGGGCTCTCCTCAGGAGGCTGGCAGATGCAACACAAGGTGCTCACTTTGCTGGAGCAGTAACTAGAGACCGAAAGTCATAACTCAGTGTCCGTAAAAGAGCACCAGAAGTGGAGAAGTGCACAGCACATCAGCCACAGGTGCACCTCACGTGGGTTGCTGCGCTCCCACGAGAGGTTTCTGGAAGCAGGGTTCTGCTGGGAGCACAGCCCTGCTCGCGCGGTGCTGTCCCGGCTCAGGGCCCGAGGGGTCCCGGCACCACGTGCGGTGCTGCAGTACAGCCATCCGCACTCACCCTGCCGCCAACATGGACGTGCCCACAGCTGCTTGCCTGGGCACGTGTAGAAACCTGGTGGCTGACAAGACAGGGGAGCCAGAAAGAAGCAGGGGACCAGAGGGCATTAATAGGAGCAAGAGAAGGGAGGAGAGCGGCAGACGGCTGTCAGCGGCGGGAGGAAAGACATACATCTCACAGAAGTCCCCCCAAAACAGAAAGGGGGGCAATGAGTAGAAAAGGTTGTAGGAGAGAGCAGGAGGTATTCCCAGCTATGCTGGGAATGGTATGGGAAGAGCAAAAACTCACCCTGAACGACCAAATTCATTACTTCTTCTGCCGTCAATTTTCCATCCTGCTGATAAACAGTCACCGTGTAATTTCCACTGTCCTCTTTCATCACCTGCTCTATTTGCAGAGTCCCATTTAGGAATATCTTACATCTGCACTGGTTCTTGTTCACATAGTACTTAATTTTCTTATCTTTCATCTGAAGCAACTTTTTGCTGTCTCTCAGCCATCTTACATCGTATACATTCCCAGCAGCAGTGATGTTGAAAAGAGCTGACTCATTCACGGCCCTGTAAATCCCATTGGCGTTGGACCCTGTAAAGGGAAGCACAACTAGCCCATCAGCGTGTGTCCAGCAGCCCCCGCCGCCACACTTGGCAGCCACAGCAGTGACCCAAAAGGTTGTCACTTGCTAACCGACCCCCCCGCCCCGAGTTGCCTAAGCGTCTCTGCATTACTGATGCTGTCTTCTTCCCCTGCTCCAAAGTGTCTCTTGATCGTTCATTAAATAAGTATCAACACCCAATTTAATTCTGAGAGGCAAGGAAGCTAAGAGTCCAGCTTTCAAAAGCTGGCTTCATACTCTGGCTGACATTTGGAGTGATTTTGGACGCCAAGATTCATGGCTGCCCATGAACTTCACCTTTCCTGAAAATAAGGTCCCTTCAGTATGTTTTGCACATGGCACAGGCTGGTACTTAGAGCACCCATCATTGCAAACATAACTACAGGCAGCGAGAACACTACTACCAGTGGCCCTGGACAGTACAATCAGTTCAGCAATAACAGTGATGGCAATAATAATAACGATAATAATAATAATAGTGGCCCATGCTAAGCAGTAAGTGAGTGTAAGGCACTGAACTGGAGGCAGACCCAGTGCTGGCACCTTGCATTGCCCCCTCCTCGCCCATCCCGGGCACCCTGCCCCCCTGGAATATATCCACTTGATTTCTCCTAGCACAGGATCACGGTGGGGCAAGTAAGGCAGGGAGAAACAAAGAGCTAACCACATCCTGTGAACTGATCGGGCACTGGAGACAATTAGGAGATAAGCAAAGGCCAAAAAATTCTTTTCTCTTTGCAGGTCTCATTTGTTGACAGGTCCCCTCTCCAGAACAGGTAAGAGTAGGTGCTTCCCAAAGGACTGGGCAGTACTTAGCATGTGGCTGCTGAAGGGGATATTCAGGAAAGCCAAGGCTGCCAAACATCAATCACGTTCCTACCAGTGGCGATGATGTACTCCTTGGGCTGTGCCTGGGTGGCCTGCCCTCTCCCCTCCAGGCTGCTCCAGAGCCTTTGCGAGGCCCACCTCCAGCGAACCAGGACTTCAGAGTGCAAAGTTTGTCGGGAGGTCACTTCAAGCAAGGTACTATCTCCACCCCCACAGCGGGTGGAAAATTTGCAGGAGATAGAAAAGTACTCACAAGTGTCAGGTGGGATGAGCTCACTGATAACCAAATGTGCACTCAGAGCCATGGCTTATTTCGTTTGCCATTTTCTTACGTTCATTCCTCTTCAATTTACAGGATAAAGCCAATCGGCAGGAGGGGATTTCTCTTCACATCACCAGATAGAGCTGATTCTGCTCTAATTTTATATATTTTAAGCACTTTTTCCCCACAGAGAGAAAAAAACTATGCATATTTTTATTACAGTCCTTCATTCCTGGTATCTAGGACAATGATAAACTATATCACAGAGGGGAAACTGAAATCCAGTTGCTATTTCATGAAACTAACAATATTAGAGATAATCAAATAACTAAAATTGTGTGCCTCTGCAACAAGAAAATTAATACAGAAGTGCTTCCGGCAATTCACCCCCAGTCTAAGGAGAGACTGTTATTTCACTATTGCATTTCTTACAAGGTATTTGATGTATCTAATGAAATATTCTGAAATCAAGCTATCAATCAAACAGTCTTGGAAGCAGCTATCCTCCATACAGATGACACTACAGATTACACCCAAATATTTGAATTCCGATACTTGTTTCTGCTCAGTCATGCACAGGTATTTAGGGCTAGTAATAAGATTTCTTTGCATAACAGATACCATATTTATTTTTTTCTCTCTGGAAGTAAAGAAATAAAAAAAAAACAACCAAAAAAAACCAACCTAAAGTTTTCAGGGATAATTCAATGCCATCTCTATGGACAGACCACCTAGACACATCTCTGGATGTTTATCTGATCTCTATAGTATTGCTAATCGAAAGCCGAGTATCCCATACATATGATACTAAAAATCTGTTCAGCTAACAAAACAGCATTTCTCCTAATGCCAACTGATAGATGCTCCAAGGGGCAGAAAGATCTGAACTGGCAGCATAGAGCTCACTTGCAGTCACAAGAAAAAAAAACAAACTCCCATAGTAACTTTAGAGAAATTTTTGAAACAAGTTTTCCATTCAAGGGAATAATCTTCATTTCTGCTAGGGAAAATGTTTTATAGATCACGTACAAAAAAAAAAATCCTTATTTATCTATTAATTTTTTTTTTATGAAAAGAAAATCATTAAACAGCCATACATACAATCTGTAGTGGAATGAACAGAGAGAAAAAAAAAATCTATGCATGATTGTATTGTCTGCATCTCTTATAACCTTCTCTAATCTATGAGTTAACACCTTAATTAAGATTTTAGATTAATATTTTTAAAAATAATGAGAGCAATAATATGCAAAATATAAAAGATGTATGTATTTGCTTGCTGTTTTCACATCTTAGACTTCTTCAACTCCACTGAAGACACTGAAATACATCACTCTTTCTGTTAATATTTATGGAAGAATATAATTTGCACTTTCAAAAGGTTTCCTCATCTTTGATAAGAAAAGGAAATTACATGCAGTAATGCACCGTGAACTGGATCTCTAATGTAGTACAAGCTACCTCGAGGGCAGAGAGAAAACTGCATGCTGACATTTCTCATTATACATGTGTCAAATTAAGGCTCATTAACTTAAAAACAAATCTGTTTACAGCTTATTATTATAACTAGAATAGGAAACTATTCTATAGGTCCTGCCCTCTCCCCAGCCGAAAATTAAATCAAATAATAACAGCAATAACCCAAAGGTCTCCACTCATTGGGAAAATAGAACTAGTTTCTTATCAATAACATCCCACCAAGTTGTAAATGGTTTAAAATGCAATTTTAACAATGCTAGCCCGAAAAAGCAAAAAAGGGTAAGAAAAACTCACATTTTACACTGGGAAATAAAAGCAGCAAGCACTTGACTAGGAAAATCCTCCTAAAGTTCATTTTCAGGGTAAAAAAAAAAAATAAATCCAGTGTTGCCTTGTCTAATGATAGCTCCTGGCAGGTAAAAGGATTTTCAGCTGTGAGCAAGCAGTTGTGGGACGTGTCGGTACAGCCCTCATGCCCTTCTCCCCTCCTCCAGCTCTCACCCTACCACTTCTCGTTTCTAGCATAGGCACAAAAACCATGGGCAGAAATATGTCTCGATGGGGTGTTTCATCAGGACAGGGACAATGTGCAGTGACAAGGAAAGTGCACACTAAAGTGCAGGAATGCCCCCGAGGTCTGTCTACGCAGCTGGAGCTCTCGTCCTCTTCAATGTTCACCTGAAGAGTTCAACTCCAGCATCCACAAGCCACCATCCTAGTGGGATGGATGCAGTTTTTGAGGTCGGGGGGTGATGAGAATCCTTCTTCTCCCCCATAGCCTCAGCAGCAGCGAGGGGACAGCAAGCCTGGGACCCGCAGTGAGGAGCAGGTAGCTGATGGCTGTTGGGCAACGTGTAGAAAGGAGACACACTTCCCTTGGAAACTGTCACGATCAGCTTTGCATCAATGTCTGATCTATGAGGGGCTGCCATTTGAGCAAGCCAGGAAAGAGGTATGAGTGTGGAAGGGGATGAAAACACTGCCTTGGGTCTAGCCAGAAACCAGCCCTGAAGCTGGCTGGTATGAGGAAGATGGTGAGGAAAGAAGCTGGGAGGAGGCTTGGGAGTTAGGTCCAAAACCACATGAGAAGCTAATAAAATCTTTATTCCTATTTCCAGTATGAAACAGATGGGGTGGTGAGGATTTTGAATTGTATCATCCCCAACACAATCCCTCTGCTACAGCAGCCGCTGAAATCTTCCAGCTTTTTATCACAGATGTAGACCAAAAAAGACGACAGAAGAAAAGTTATGGCACAGATATACAATGTCAGATAAACCTTTCTCATTCATTTATGTGATTCTCCTTGAAGTTATAGGAAGATCTTGTAAGACACCACCCCATCTCTGGCTTCATCATCTGTTAGCTGGTACTAAAGCTGGTAAAAACTACCCCTTTCTGCACAAAAAGAGAAAAAGTTACCTGAGGTAAAATGCACTAAGGTCACAGTATTGCTGCCTCTGCACATCATGGGAAAACCTAGCTTTTCTTCCTTCTTTTTATTACTGTTTCCTTACAAAGAACACACAAGGGAGGCACATGCAGAAGGAGAGAGGAAGCAAGATGATGTTTCTGTGCCTGACCTCTACCTTCTGTGGAGAAAAACAAGCCGAGGGCAGGGGCTGCCATGCCCAGGCATCTCCCCAGCCAAGCCGACTGTGCCAGCAGCGCCAGACCTGGGGTGCTGTGGGGACCTCTCTCCCCGGTGACACTGGCAGGGACATGCAAGGTCTGCACGCTTGGACACATCTGTTTCCAGCTCAAGTGCCTAGAGGGCTTTGGGCAAACACAGCAATCCCAATCTCTCCTGCTTTTTTTTTTTTGTGTGTGTGTGTGTCCTTAAAGCAGAGCAGAGAGAGGCCCCAGGCATGCTGAAACCACTGCTCAACCTTGTCTCACTTCTTCCTCAAGGCAACACGCCTCAAAGCCACCACCTGCTTCCAGCATACCTCTGCACTTTGTTGGCACGCTCAGACTGCAAATGCACTGGGACAGGGACCGTCGTTCTGCTCTGGGCACATACAGAGCCTGCTCGGTGCCGTCCTGCGAGCTGGATACTGCCTGCTCCGGAGCTGCAGGCAGAAACTGGGATTGGTGCAAATTAAATACAAATGGAAAGATGCCTCTGTGTGTGAAGGTGAGAGAGAGAAGAGAGGTAAAGCTCCACAGCAGCAGAACAAGGCTTAAAAGGATGCCCTGTATTCATAATGAAGGCCACTACTTCCAGTTAATCAAGTTTGTCATGCCCACATGCCCACGCTCTTGTAAAATCACAGCTGAAATGACTCAGACTGGAAGCCCTTATGCTGCAGCAGACCAGTTCTAGCACATCAAATGTGGCATCCTTTTTCCTGTTAGAGCAACAGGTTGACAGGAGCAAGAAACCGCTCCTAAAGGATATAACAGGTCTGTTCAAAAAGGAGTTTGCTGTGAGCAGTGAAGAGGCACTCAAGAGAGGTGGTGAGGGCTCAGTAGCTGATGTCCCCTCTCCACTGTGCGTCACAGAAGTGACACCAGGCCTTGCTATTTCTGAGTACTTGGGTCACGTGCACAAAATCAAATTGCTTAGAGATTTTGTATAACAAAAGCACAGCTGAGCCAGCAAAGGGGCACACCACCCACCTGCAGCAAGGATTCCCCATGAGATCCTGGCACATGCATGGCCCATCCCACCAAGTGGCCCCTTTTCTAACCAGTGTCAGAACCCTCCTCCACCATCGGACCCAGCCGGACAAAGAGAAGGCAGCCCGTGTCTCTAATCTCAGCCTTCCTGCCATATAAGAAGTGGGGAAACAGCAATATCCTTGCGGCTTTACCCTCCCTCTCTTGAGGAGCAAGGCAATGTTGTGCTGCAGTCCTGACTGGGCTTTAACCCCCATTTTAGAAGGAAGGCATTTTCTGGATGTTACTGGGAGGGAAGCAATGGAAGTCCCTGCACTGATGTCTCTGTTTCCCCCCAAGGGAAGGCATTAAGGAAAGGGTGTCTAAAGGCAACTGGGTATCTCTGGAAAGCACAGCAGCTTTGGGCTACTGTCACAAAGGAGCTCCGGAGGCCAGCATGTACCTTCAGCAATGCGGTGTGGGATGCATGTCCTGAAAACAGCTGCAGCAGGGAGCGCTGGCAGAGCAGCCCCCCGCACCAACCGGCGGTGCCCCCCAAGGAGCGGGACAGCCACAGCGAGAGCTATTGCTCGCAGCTCTGTGCCGCCACAGCCCAAACGCCAGACCCAGCTGTGCTGCGTAGGACGAGGCGAGGACTGCCAGGCCTGCAGATAACCATGCCCTCGCGCTCTTCTGGTTGCTGCAGACACCCTCTCTCCCACCCGTCACACAGGAAGTAACACTGCTGGGCTAAACACAAGCCAGCTAGAAAACCAGCGGGCAGACAGAAAAGGAGATGTCTCCCAGTACAGTGATGCTGGCCCTGTCTTGTCAGCCCATAGCTGAGGATGCTTGGCTTCCGTTTAGCCCACTGCATTGCTAGACATCTCCATCTTCTGACACTGAGCAGAGCAGAGGACAGAGTGCAGCCATGACAATGGAGTGTTTCTTTGCAGCCACTGCTATCTCTGTGGTATTGTTTCCACTGCAAAAGCTGCAAAGCACTGTAGTCATATACATTTGCTTTTGTTGCTTGTTCTCTCTTTTAGTCTTCCGCTCTTTGTAATACACTAAGCAGTTTCCTCACAGGGAATGTAAGTATCATGCTTACATTTCCATGTAAAGGTGACAGACTCCCACACATCTGAAGGCAACATCTCAAGAGACAATATGTAGCTGTTCCCAGCCCTAAGTCTTCAACTTAGTGATGAGCCAATAAACATTCATGCCTGAGGCTTATTAAAAAAAAAAAAAAGAGAGAGAGAGAATGTTATTAGAACTACTAGAAAAGGAAGACTACAAATACACTTAGCATGTTGATCTCAGGAAAGTCAGTGTGCAATAAGCCAGTGTGGATTTGTAGCCCATCCGCTAATTTGCACCATCTCCTTTGGTACGAAGCTTAGGTTGTATTAACCGGCATTTGCAGGGGATACTTTTCCCTGAAAGAAGAGTCAGACACCCTGCACTCACCACGACCCAGGACCCTTTCACCATGAAAGATGACAAGAGTATTGCAAATTCATACCTCTAAATTTCTCAGAAAGACAGGCCTTTGGTGAGGCAGAGTTTGTGAGGAGAAGATCAAATGTGATCTTGCTTGGAACACCAGATGGGCAATATCATGCGGAGGGGAAGTTTTGAATAAGGCTAACCTTATTCTTGGGAGGTCTCCTGGGTTTGCACCCCAGCCTGCAAGACTAGCAGCTGGGCTCCATCTGGGTTGCCCTCAATGGTAGCTGAGGGTTCCATGACGGCACGTTCCCTTCCCCTTTACTGTAGCTTTTTGCAGGACAGGGTGAACTGTGGCCAGTGGCTGGAGTGGGGAAGAAACAAAGTCAGCCCTGGCAGGGGGAGTTGCCTCTACACTGTGAATGCCAAAGAACTGCTGGCTTCCACATACAGTTTCAGCCATTTAGTTGATGAAGGCCACACACCACATCCTCTTCACTTCTGCCTTACGCAGAGTGAAGAAGGGAAGAAATCCAGCTTGAATGAAGCAGTGTAAATATGAAAATCATGAACTCAAAATAAAGCTTTGACCAAGGGTTTGGTGAAGATGCTGACTCAGTGGCTTGGAGCCTGTTACATGCAAACTGAGAGCACTGCTTTGCCTGTACGTGGTGGAAATATTCCAAAAACAGTGACACACCCTGTCAGCATTAAAACGGCTGTCTGCAGAAACTTTTTTATCCTTCTTTAAAAAAAGGTAAATCGAAGTTTTCAAACTGTGACTCATGCATGTAGTCCTCAGCTAATTATTTGAAGAGAAATTATTCCCTTGTGATGGGCATAATACCACATCATCAGCCCGAGGTGTTCTCTCTCTCTGACTCATTTTCTTCTTTTCCACCTGTAAGCATGTGTCAACAGTCAAACCTCACAAAAGATGCCTCATTTAAGTTGGGTCTGAAGGAACATAACAACCTTAAATAGAGCAGTTTGACAATCTGTGGCAAATCAATTGACAAACAATGACTGAGGCTAGAGCAGATGTCAGCATCCCATCAGACAGTTATTCTTGCAGGCAGTGCATTTCAGTCTGACATCGATTTCCATCATCTATAATGACCCTAGATTTAGGATCTAACTTTCAGTATCTTATTCTAGTAATTTCAGTGACATTACTACTACTGCAAAACATGTTGCAGTCGAAGCAAAACTTTGTTGGCATGATGCAATCAATCTGCCTTACACAAGAAGCCAGATAGATGAACAGAGCAACCTCTTCCAGTCTTAGCAGTGATAAATACATGGAGACCTGTATTAACTACAATATGCCCCTTCACCACCAGAGGGGGGATGAACTACATACCCAAAGAAGGTATTAGAAGAACAGCTGCTCTTAGAAAGATATCCAGGAAAGACAACTTGTTATTACCGTTTAAGTAATCTCTCAGTCAAGATCTGACACTCTCCAGAAATCACCAGTCTAACAAATGCATAACTAACTCATGTCTTGTACAATGTTTTATTCTATTATACTACTAGAACTCTAGAGAGGAGTGAGGGACAGTCCAAACAGTAGGTGGGAGGATGAGAAGCGATCCAGGAGACGAAGCACAAACAACTGCATAATACATTTCAGTACTCAAGGCATTTATTCCTAGGAGGGGCCCTGAACAGCCTTCATACAAGTCCCACACACAAAGGCATACAAGCCCTTTTGCTGCTCAGTGTGGATCCCAACTTTGCAGCTCAGTTTCCCCTGCTTCTTCTCCAGTCCCACAAGGTTCCTGTGCCCTGTGAACCTGGTTTTGGCCTCTCTGATGTCTGTCCGTTCCTACATACAGCCATTTCAGCTCATCAACCCATCCAGTCCTTTCAGAAGGCAAGCTGTTAGGACAGCAAGTGGGGCAGAAAAAGGAGCCGAGACCCTTGCTGTGGCAGGTTTTGGCTAGTCAGTGCGGCAGGGCATCCTGCTCTCCCTGGTAGCGCTGAGCAAGCACAGGTGGAACACCAGGACCAGACCCCAGTCTGGCCAGACTAGGCAGCACCCTCCCTCTTGCCTGGGTGACCCAGCCCCACATCGGGGCTGAGAAGCAACAGCAGACCCACGTGGGCAGCTCCTCAGGGTGCAGGGGCCACAGGGCAGCAGGACGGGCTCACCCCCATCCCAACCACACTCTCAACACGCCACGCTTGCACAGGAAACGCCGGGCAGCTGCAGCAAGGAGCTACATGAGCATTAGCAAAGAGTGGGCCTTCTCCACAGCAGGGGAAAGTACAGCCACAAAGCTGCCCGTGTTTCTGAACGTTCACAGCCCACGGCTCCTCTTGTCAGCCAGGAAGGGTAATGGCTAAGGTGCTGTGCCATTGCATTTCTGAGAATTTCTGGTTTTTAAGATCTCAATAAGGCAGGCAGGGGATGTTCTGCGTAATGCATCTGAGCACTGGGGAATTAGAGGCAAGCTGTGGCTTTTCACAGTATTTCTACCAAGGCAATACACGAGGCCCAAGCCCCTCTGTTAGACTCCCGAGAGTCAGAAGGAAACCAGCATCTCGCAAGTTAACAAGGTTAATGAGAGAGGTACCGTCCAGCATTGACAGTTTTGGTAAACCTCCTTCCTCGCATCTGGGCAGTCAGACATCCTGTGGCAGCCAGACCATAGGACTCGCTGCAGCCCGGACAGATCTCCGCAGCACCCCACAGGGTCTCCCAGCTCTTGGCCACTCCAACACACGGGTGTGAGTGAGGTGCTGCTGTTTATCTGCAAGGCTTAAACCCATTTGACAGAAGAGACCTACATGATCATCCCAGTATTACAGATGGGGAAATGAGGCAGAGGAGGATGAAATGACTTGCTAAGGTCAGCCAGGCACTCCAAAGAAGGACAACAAATGGAACCAGATGCTCCTGTGACCCAAACCCCTGGCTCCCAACTACCTGTCTAACAAAGCACCACTTAAAAGCACCTCCCGTTCAGAACATCTATTGCTGCAAGCAGCCTCAGTGGTCAGGTTCAGGATTGTGTCACCATTCTTTTCAGCCAACCCTTTTTGTTTCCAACATGGAAGAGCAGGCTTTTCGTTGACTGTTTCTGTCATGTCCCCTACATACACCGCTTTCAGCAACTCCATAAAAATTTGCTGAACCTTAGTGGCCACTTTGCAGAGCTGCAAGTTTACGGTGCAGCCTCAATGGAAAGTTACTGTGCATGCCTTGTGCCCACACAGGTTAAGCACTGAGTTGGAACTACAGCTGCAGTAGTTATTTGAGTTATTTTGAAAGTTCCTTTAAGCTCTGCAGCATCAGTAATTTGGTATAAACACAGGCGTCTACTTTCCTCTCTCACTGAGGCTGTTTAACCATTGGGTTTTTTTAAGACAGATGATATCAAATTCATGGCAGTGTTGACTCCTACTGATGTTGTCTCCAGCAAAGAAGGGCCTCTCCATCTACAGCTGGTTCTCCAGAGAAAGCTATAAACAGGCCTTTGTATTTGCCAAATAATAAAGCTTTAAACTCTCAACAAAAGGTAAGGAAACAAAACTCCTTATCAGAAACTAAATCACCTGAAGAACCCCAAGACCTCAACAGCTGGGCAGGAATATGTACAAACAGAAGCTTAAGTTGCACAGCTTTCACTGTGGTCTCCTATGGCAGCAAGAGAAATCCTGACCCAGCTTGTGCACAGGAAGGAAAGGGAACAGCCATGTTCTTACCTGTATTCAGGGTACCTAAAAAGCTGGCCAGGGTCCTCCCTTCCCACCACCCTTCTCCCACCTCATTTAGCAAAACCGATACCAGAAAGTGAGGTCAGGAGAAAAATCCTGAAAGGGCTGGCTAGGACTAGACAAGGGGAGGGGCAGGCAGAGAAAAAAAAGAAAAGGTATTTCCCATTTGCTGCTATGGGAAGACCTGTATTTACTCCCCCTTATCAAAACTAGCACAGCACTTTCCCTGCAAATGGCTCCTGAGAAAGACAGAGAGGAGTAAGGAGTCCCCAGTGCCCCTGGCTAAACATTGCCTGAGGGGCTCAGAGGAGCTGTGATTTGTAACTGGGAGAACAGTCCATCCACCTGGGGAACACGATTCATGCCAAATGGCAGGGAGAGTAGGCGTGAGGAAGCAGCAACAACTACTGCTTTCTGGAGAACAACATTTTATATTGCCTAAAGAGTTTGCAGGATGATGCAGAACAGACCTTGCTTGAGACCCCCTGCAGCCTCCCCACCCATTTGAGGGAAGAAACAACATCTATGACTGCCGTTACTCACCCTCAGTCATTAAGCCCATGCCCTTTCTTCCTCTTGGATCCTCTGCAGCAGTCACCCTGCTCTCTGCATCCTTCTCCTCCTTTCTCGGTCCTGCCACGGTTCATCCTGTGACAACAGAGACACCAGCAGCAGAGGCTGTCCCACCCAGCAGGTAGCTCCTGCTTCAGGCTCCGTGTGCCACCTCGGAAAAGCCTCCACCCACCCCAGCTGGAGGTGAATTGAGACTGACTGCCAGGCAGTTGACTACCCATTCATACACATCACTGCATTCCATCCCTGCTGTCCCAAATCCCGTAACTGTAGGTTTTTCTGTTATTTCAGTGGAGAAATCTCCAAGGAAGGCCCATTGCTCTGTGATGGAAAGCTTTCACAGGAGTGCAACATAAACTCTTAATGCTCTTTGCTTCAAGTCATGCATTCAAAGTCACTATTGCAATTCTTTTCATATAGACAAAAACACCATCACATCATCTTTTTCTTTCGTTTTTTTGTTTGTTTGAAGATATCTCATTACATGACATTTAGTATCAAAAAAACCTGTTGAAACTGCTTCACTCCTTAGTTTTGGGAAAATATGTTTTGCCCTTGAAGAGGAACTTGTATAAACCAAAGTTAAGACAGCAATGCTGGCAACAGGATAGCCACTAAACTGTATTTCTTTATTCCATTTGCATACGATACGAGAGCAGATAATAATTCTCTTTAATGTACTGTATTTGCAATTCCAAAAGATTCACTGAAAATTGCCTCGAAGTAATTCTTGGTCTGTAATACATCTAGTTTCTATAGTGTGAGACAATACTAAAACTATCAGCAGTTGTCATCAGTTTAGGCAAGTTTTAAAAATTCTGCATCGACTTCAGGTCCCAAGTTCTGCTTTTCCCCTCATTTCCGGTATTAACTATAAAATACACGCTTTATACTATAGTCCCATCCAATACTTTATCATGGATGTTGGCTAAGTGTGACATGAAATATACTAACCAGAAAAATAGATCAATTAAAAATAAGCTGACATTAGCTACCTGTATTTGCTACCTCTACAGATGGGAACCTTTCCTTACCATTAGCGTTTGGCACAATACCCAAATGACAAGCAGACTACAGACGTCTCTCCGTGCGCCAGGACCAGCCCCTGCCCCAAAATGCCCATAAACCAAGTGGGTGGACATAGGGCAAGTATTCCCATCTCCCAGGAGGCAGAGACTCATCCCATCCTCACAACACCCACCCCTCCAGTCCCCAGGGACCACACAAAGAGTGAGGGGAAAGCCCACAAAATCACTCTACTCTCTGCCTGCAGACCCACAGCCAGCTCTGGCTGGGATATCAGGCAACCCTGGTCCCAGCCCAGGAGGTCCCAACCCAGCTCCCTGAGCGAAGGGGAGGCACAGTGCTGGCCGACGGCCCTTCTCTGAGCAAAGCTTGAAGGCAACAGGAGGTGCAGACCAAAGAAGATGGCAACCTTAGCTCCTGGGGAAGGAACCAAGCTGCCAAGCGTGCATCTGTAGGTGCATTGAGAGGTGAGGGGTATAGTCAGGTCCCTAAACTTGCAAGCATAATGAACAACGTAATGAAGTCAGGCCCCTCATGGTTGATGGGAGGGCAGGGGAACCCCAGGGATGAGGACCTCTTTGGGGCTGAAATCCCACCTCGTTGCTGAGCTGGGAAATACCCCCATGAAGACGTCAATGATGCCATCAGCAGGCATAGGCAGAACTGCTCTGGGCTCTTCACATGCTACTTGAATGCAATTGCTATCCAGCTCCTGAGGGGTTTAGCCATATTTGAACACATTAGGGGGGTGTCTGTGCCCCCCACTCCACTCTCATCTCCCTTATCATTAAACATCCTTTGCCCTCCAGGCAGTCTGCTTTGGTACAGGCAGGGAACAGTTTCTTTAGTCCCTATCAATAGTGGATGGCTGTGTGATTCAGCCACATTGCTTGCTGGTGATCAAGAGGGCTGGACGTAAGAGTCTATCAGTCCCAGAGCTGGCCAAGAGCTCCACTTCAGCCTGTCAGCCAGCCTGGAGCCACACAAGTGACATTCGAGGGAGGCCAGCCAGAAAGATGCTGCACTTCCCAGTGGTCCTGCACAGCCCAGAGATGTCTCTTAACTGATTGTATCCAAGTTAAATTAATCTTGATATAATTAACACACCACCTGCCACCATTTGCTTGCTGGAAAAGTACAAATATTTAGAAGGGCTTCATCTGAGGGTCTTCTAGATTCCCAGTAAAGACTCCCTGGCTGTCTCCAGCCACATCCCCTGCCTAAGAGATGAGTCACGTAATCTTGCAGAAAGGAAACACAGTGTTCATTGTGAACAAAACCAATGCAGGATGCAGTCACTGGTTGTCAAAGATCACAGGGTCCCCACTGGGTGGTGATGTTGTTTCCCAGCCTGTTTTACACCAGAGGACAAGAGGGGGGCATTGCATATGCTCAGGAGGGACTTCACCAGCACTAGCCTCAAACAAGCAGGGTTTGATTGCATGCAGGCACCGAGCAGCCTGGCTAAAGGCATAAGCAATACCCAAATGCTAATCCAAGCCACTGTGATGACACATCATCAAATCCTGCTTCCGTCTCAGACAGAAACGGGTGATGCTGCTCTTCTTTTTACTGGTTCTGTGTGTTTACCTATGGAAGTCCACAGGGTAGCTCAGTCCTCCCCGTCTGGTGATAGTAATACTTCTAGATCTTATAGCACCACCAGAATTTGTTGGCTAATATTAAGGAAATGGTTTGAAGATACCTATCTGTGACATTGTATCCTACAGCTGAGTTACAGGTGAACTCTTCTTGTTTGCTTATTTTGAAATGAATTGCAGTAATTCATGAAAAGTGAGACAAACTTACTATGCACATGCCTAAAATCTAGACATTTTTTCAACTACACCAAGATTTTCATCAGAAGTTAGCACAACCACTGTTTGCATGCCTCTTCAGTATTCACAACAAACATTTCATTTGCTATTGTAAACTGGCCCATTATCAGTTTCGTCTATCTGCTCTCAGACTCACTCATTTTTCCTCTGGTGTTTCTGTAGAGCTGATGGTAGTGGGGGCGGATGGTCCTTCAGCTCCCCACAAACTGCTGGCTCTTGCCCTGGTGCCTCTGCCCCCATGCTGGGCTCTGAGGGAGGACTGCAAGGGCTATGCGCACAGCCACTGGGACATCAGCCACAGCAGCCCGGGGTAGAGGTTGAAAAGCACAGCACGAACTGCTTCATTGCTGGGATGGGGAGCTTTACTGACATGAGAATTTTGTGGGGATGAGTTCATCATGAATGCTAAAACAAAAAAATCATTCCCCTGTCTCTGCTTGCTGTTATACAACATGTTTCTTTTCTGCTTTTGCTTTCACCTTAAGTCAAGTAAGATCATTCTCTGTTCTCCTTTTATATTCATAAACTGCATGAATTACATGATGAAAAGACTACATATTACATTTCATGTCATTTGTTGCTTAGCATATGCCACAAGCAGAGGGAAATTTTTCTCTTCCCACCACGAAACATTGACATGGATACAAATCTAAACAACCATTCTGTACAGTACTATAAACGACTGGTAGTTTGTCTCAGCTGAGAAGAAACCACATCCCAAAACATTCGCACTTCCCGCAGAGCAGAGCTCCCCTTGTCCCACCAGCACCCGATGAGCAGGAGGGACCCTGCCCTACTCCCAGCCTTCCCTAGCCAGGACCAGTGGCTGGAGAGGATGGCGTGACTGTCAGCTCTCTGTGCGGCTCGGCTCCCCTCCCCTGCAAAGCACCAGCTCCCCACAGGAGGCCAGAGGCACCCGGAGGCCCCCCAGCACCAAGGGCTCCCTCAGCAACCTGGAGAGAGTAGGGCTGGCGTGGCACAGCCTCACCAAGGCCACCAGAAGCCCTGAAGAGGCAGCACAGGCATCTCTGTTTCTGGTCAAATTCCTGATAGCACCATGTACACCCATACCCGTTCCTCTGCCAGATAGCCCCAGGCCCAAAAGTATCCTCACTATTGCCTGGGTGATGCAGCACCATAGTTGGGCTGGAAAACAAGTGCAAATTCAGGTGGGTGGCTCCTTGGGGTGCTGGGTTCACAGGCTGCAGGACAGGATCACCCATGTCCAGTCACACCACTGTTCCAGGGATAACACTGCAATGGTAAAGTCAAGGGATTTTATATGATCACAAACCATCAGGACATTGGTTTTACCCACCACCTGGGCCCACTTGTCTAAGGGTGAGCATGAAAGAGTCACCTCCTCCTTGCAAAAGGAGCTATGCAGTCAAGCATCCTCTCTCACAGCTGAGGTGGCTTAGGTGTCATAAAAAAATACAGATGTGTAAAGATGGGTAAAACAAACCCATCTCCCTGCGTCCCTTCCCTGCACCTCACAGTTCAGGCAAGACACCAGAGCAGGGTTTGGCAAGCTGCGAGCGCACACGGACATGCAGGCACATTGGCACACACGCTCCAATGGGGACTAGTTATATGCCACTGTCCTACAGCCTCTCCTGGAATGACTTACAAATGAATGTCATAGAATCATAGAATCATTTAGGTTGGAAATGTCCTTGTGTTCTCTGTTCTCTAGACTACCCAGCTCAGCTGTAGTCAGCAGTAACTTGTTATCACCTTTCCTTTATTTTGGCCAGGTGAAAATTTGGAAACCAGCCTGTACTTTCAGTGAAAACCATAAAGAAACAATTATTAAATAACAGACCTTAAACATTTCCAAAACAAGTTAGAAAACAGATCTTTTTATTAGGAACAAAATCATCGCTGGGAAAAGAAAAAAACACCAAAAAAGAACAATAGCTGGGCATGAACACATACAGTTAAAGGAAGAGCACAGGCTGCACGACTTCTCTCCTGACTTAACAGTAACAAAAACCTTTACCCCCATTGCTGAACTGGCATCTTCAGCAGGGAAGGACAGAAAACCAGCCGTGTCCTATCTGCCTCATAAAGAGTCTCAGATTTCCATCTCAACGGGAAAAATCCTTCCCAGACTGGGGTTACCCCCGTGGTGGTGCTAACAGCTGCCCTCCCAGGGCTGACAGCAGCATGGCAGCACTAGGGCAAGCTGGAGCCGGGACCGCACCAGCTCAGCAGGACAAGGCTGGCCCAGCTCTGCCACCCTTAGCACCCGAAATGCTGGCATTTCCTCCAGTGCACCTCAGAGCACCGTTCAGCCTTTGAAACATGTACTGGAGTCGACTGTCCCCTGCCTGTCCCTGCCAGAAAGTGCAGAAGAGAAACAAAGCTGACTATGTCCCCCCATTTCAGTGACAGTGGCCCCTGTTCACCCAGTATCACTGCCACGTGCTGCCTATAGGCAGCTGCCACCCCAAGCGCTCGGCGTCACATTTCTGTCATTCAACTCACAGTTTTGAGGAATGTTTGTACCGACAGGAGATAGTGCAGCACCATAAGGAAAAGACTTCTTATCTCCCTCTTACCGTGGAAAATCTGATTCCTACGGCAGCCTTAAAAAGCAGAGACAGGCTGAATCACCACCAACACAGCACACAAGATCCAAAAATCTTCTAAACAGAGTCACAGGACAAGGAAACAACAAGAACAACCACCTACGGCTGGGCGTCACCGATGCAGAGCTTTGCCATGTACACAGACATGAAGGACTTCCAGGTAAGCATGCAGCCGTCCCGCCAGCTCCCCCGCCTGGGAGAGATGCATTCAGCTTGGTTTTGATTTTGCTGGGGTACTTGCAGACCTCATTGGGTGGCATTTACAGGGCATACCTTAAATGCATTTCCAAGGGATTCATGGCACAATATCAGCACGATATGTAACAGGGACAAAATGACAAGGGAAGAGAGGAATGCAATTCATGCCTTCCCATCCTTTTCTTCCCCGATCTGTACCATCTCTGCTTTTACTCTACCATCCCTTTCTAGTGCATTGGGCTACTTTAACACCAACATGCCTCGCAATACCTTGCTCTGGCAGTGCATCCTGCAGCACTCCCTGTGGCCTGACAGCCCTGCAGCCACTGGCAGCTTTGCCAAGGACTCAGCTACCTGCTGCCTGGGACTAAGTCCTTCCCTCTCCTCACCTCATCCTTCTTCCCTACAGGTCTACCCCAGCTGTGCCGCTTTCAAACCTCCCCTGAGCAGAACAGGACGTGTGTAGCAGCAAGACTTGCCTAAGAGATTCTATAAATCGCTGCTGTCTGTGCAAATAATACAGCACTGAAAAAGCCTACAAGCACAGGCAGATGGCCAGCTTAATCAGCTTTTAGCTAAACCATTACACCAAAGGCACTAATACTTGCACTGATGAACATTCTCAGCGTTATAATCAACATTTCTGTCAAAATTACACACCCAAGCCCCAGGCACCCTTCTGCTGCAAGCAAGCAAGCTAGTTGACAGAGCTGTTTTAACTCACTGGCAACCCAAGCAGTTAGGTTCTGGCAAAAGGTAACCAGTAGCCCCCTGCCATTACAGGCTATTGAAAGGCGAGCAAGCCAGTGTCGCCTCCCGGGGTCTGCACACAGCAGCCCCTACCACCACTCCTGGCCCCACGCAGCAAGCGGTGAGGGCCAAATCACAAAGGGTCTGAGCTCAGAGGAGCGATTCAGATAAACACCCGGCACAGCAGATACCTAGCTGAAACCTCCATTGAGATTTTTTGGCAGGGCCTGTGAAAAACGCCTTTAAATCTCCTGAGAACAGGCTTTCTCAGGAAATTTCTGGCAGGTCCTTGTTTCTGTCTGGGACTGGCAGGCCACCTCAATCCATCTGTCACGCCTGCCCTTTGCAGGAACTGCCGGCTGGTGAAGACATGGCAAGGCGTGTGGTGGGCAAGGAGCAGGAGGAACCGCCCATCTCATTTCAGGCTGTCCTCTAGGGCTCCACAGGTTAACTGCCAGCCTATTAACAGGCAAAGCATCAAAGAGCTGCCCAGTTTAGTTTGTTAGTGAACATGTCAGCCCACAGCAGCATGGCCTTGAAGCCACGCATGTGCTTTTTCTTACTTTTTCTTTTTTTTTTTTTTTTTTTTTTAAATGAGGTTAGTAGACCTGACACCTCACATCTTTCCCTGCTAAAATTTTCCAGAACAATTCTTACACACAATGAGACTATGGGATGCAAAGGACGAGTGTCATAGGCTTCAAGACAGGGCGGAATGGCAAGCACACCAGATCAGTCATCAGTTGGATCCGGGAAACAGTCCGAGGCTTTTTCCTGGCTTTCCACATCAATTATGACCGCTGGGTCTGGCATTTCCTCAGGTTCTATCTCCACTGGCAAATTTTCTTCCACAGGGGGCTCAGGCTCAATGCCTTGACCAGTCTGGGCAGCATCTGGAAAAGAAGGGAGAAATGGTTTATAAGTGCCTGCACTATGCTCACACCCCCATAGAAATCCTCCCCCCAGTCCCTGATGCCACAGGCTGCCTAACCTGCACAGTCCCCTCTCCCCAGGCATCTGCAAGCCAAATTTCAGTTTTCTTTGTAACTGCTCATTTATTGAGCTGTTCATCATAGCTTTGTTTTGTAAGACACTTTGGTGCTGAAACTCTCTGGGCTCAACTGGCCAAAATGTACCAAAATACCAAAGCAAAATCTATTCAGTCACATCTGAGTAATTAAAGCTGGCTAACAGCACACATGTAATATGTTCTCACCTAAACACTTTCCACACGCATCTCTGCTTTTTACTTATTTGAAGAAAATATAAACATGGGATACTTTCTTAATCAAACTGACAATGTGGAGATTTTTTTGGAAAAAAACAAAAGTTCTACACTTTAAGTATATTAATATTAAACATGATCTGAATTACTTAATTTTTTTTTTTCTTTCTCGCACTATGTTCATGAGTAGCATTTAGTATTTTGAAAGCAGGGCAAAGCAACATCCAAGGTTAGACATAAAGCATAGCTGAGCTGCTGAGAGGCTGTGCATGGTACAGTGAAGGATACCAGAAGTGGAGACAGCAGTGCTGAGACCAGGCTACAACCTATGTAATGTTGCTCCAGTTCATGATGTCGCTGCTAGACCTACTTCAGCTGATGATGGTGCATTCCCAGGGAAGGTGTTGCCACCACTCATGTTTGTGGAACAAAATTAAGGGAAACATAATGCAAAAAGTAGAGTACTAATATCAAGCACTCACAAAACAGGATTCTGAAAGGATTTTATCGCTGCACTCTCTTGACCATACTGTGCTAAAGCTGTGGGGTTGTATTCTTGATTTCTTGAAGGATTTAAAATGTGACTGTATTCCCACTTTAGCACCAATTTAAGGAAACACACAAGCCTCTGACTTTGATGGGATTTAGCTGTGTTTCCAGTTCAGCATATTGGTGGATGCTGTCCTGAAGATGACTGCTTACAAAAACAATGCCAATTCTTATAAAATGTTACTGATGAGAAAGGCGGGGGTGGGGGGTGGGGGTGGTGATAAAATTGCAGGAAAACTGCTAAGTTTGGAGGGGTTGCTGGTTTTGAGATTTAGCACAGGAAACACTGGAACAGTCTGCAGTCTGCTGGCAGTACCCCCTGCAGGATACTTATGAGACGGCTGCTGCTACATCTCACAGCTAGATAAAGGCAAGAGCTACTCCTGTGCAGAAGCTGAGCACAAGTAAGGTACTGATAAATGACCTGCTGCAACTTCTGTCATCTGGACAAGATGAAACATGTTCCCTGCACTAGTGAGTCCCAGGCCCCTCTCTCCAGTGAGCTCCTTCCCCATCAGTCACACACATTCATTTTGTCCTTCACCGTCCTGAACAGGCTATCTGTCCAACTTAAAACAAGTCACTGGACCCACCAGGCTTTGAAGGACAGTCAATTTGGGCAGCTTGAGCCTCAACGTGGTCTCCATCGGGAGGGCTCTTCACACCTTCACTGGAGACCACAGACATTGTTAGTCCGTCATCCTTCTCCTCCTCTGTAAAACCAAAATCAGAGACTTGAAGGAAAGAGCTCCCCTACATCCTAGCAGCCTTGGCACACTGACTGCGAGGCCGGACTGCCAACACATGCGTGTGTCTCCTCCTCATGTGGCACTGGCTCCATTCCTGGAGCAGAGAGATGCCAAGTATGGACGGCCGCTGCCAACGTGTCAGAGACCAGCTTGACCATGCTGGCAGGACCACAGCTTGAGGTGGCCTCACTGAGCATGGGCAGACTGCACTTAGGGACTGGTGCTGACAAAGGACTGCCACCAGAAGCCTTCAGGTCCTTTCAGGATCAGACCTGAATGAGGCTCAATTTTCTTACCCATAGAAAAGGTTTTGCTGTGTGTCTTTCTGGCCAGGAGCACATGGTGGCAAGCATGAGGTGAAAAAAGGAAAAGCAAGGTTTAATTCAAGACCCCGCTGGTTGTAACAGTTGCCTGTCAGCAAGCAGCCTTCTGCTCCACTGCATCAGGGGAGGCCTGGCTAGAAGACGGGCAGCCACCAACCTAAGGCCATTTCAACCCCATCCTGCACACACACACAGTCCTCTGTGAGACTCATCCCAGGCAGCAACAGCATTCTCCACTCACCTGAAGGCACTGGGATGAACTTGTGTTTCCTCTTCATGCAGCAACATATGACTGAGGACACAACCACCACCAGGATAACCGCACCCCCTGCGCATCCTGCCAGGATGTAAATGAACCACGGGTACTGCAGCAGGTCTCCTGCAAGAAGTACAGGGTGCTGTTAGTTTTACCAGGGTGGAAAAGCTTCTTCCTCCAAACCCCGCAGACAGATTAGAGCATGTGGGCATTATTATTGCATTACTTTGGTTTGGATCGGGGGAGCTGATATTATGAACTGTGGCACATCGTAATTTATGTCACATCATTTAATTATGGTATGGAATTTTTCATTAAGAAGAGAGGCTTGTGTGGCTATGCTGTGTGCATTTGTTTCTGCGTACTCTGACCAGTAACGTCTAAGATAATTTTCTAAGTTTTAATCAAATTTAATAGGGAAGGTGGTGGTTTGAAAGATACTACATTTCAACAAGTTTTATGAAAACAGGCAGCTAGCATCTCCTGCTGAAAGACAAGCTGCAGAGTCTACCCTCAGAGCTCATATTAGGCCCCAGAGAATCTACTTAGGACAGCCATGTAATGACTACACCAACCTCAAAGCAAGTCTGATCAGAGCCTGCACTTCCTCAGGAACCAGAGACTCCAGCCACTGGGGTCAGAGCTGTAGGAACCTGGCTTCACTGCTGCTCAGGGAAAGATTTCTCTTTATTCCCCTTCCCAACTGAGACCAAGCGAAACACCTAGCAGGAGGCTATCACTACAGATGGCTGAGCAGAAGGCCATGCACAAGTCGGTGGTAATTATTACCCAGCTCAGAGTCCTTTGTTCAGGGTTGCTTTGACAGTCAGACTTGTTGCTGAGCAAGAAAGCTGGTAGAGGGCATCACAGACTTGCAGAAAAGAGACACCCGTCCAGACTGGCGCCTTCACTAAGACTATTTGCTCCAACCTGCAGTAACCAGTAGGAAAACTCTTCTTCCCACTATGAAGAAAACATACAACTCAACTATCACTATACTACAATTTCCTTGAAACTCCTTAGGTAAACCCAAGCCATCCCTTTTTAAATCATTTGACTTCTTTTTGTCTGTGCGCATGCCTGCACAGCACCACACTGGGGAAACCAACAGGCTTATTTAGAGCTTGTTTTCGAGATCCCAAATGCACAACTTGCTGCATATCCCCGGAGGCTAGGAAGTGTTTCAAACGTTCCAGGACATACTACATGCTGTCATAGTCCACATACTCACCAGAACAGTAAAAACAACTGTGGACAGCTGCTCCTGTCTCAAATACTCAAAGCATTTTCAGAGTGCTCGTTCCAGTCTGTTTAGGAACAGTTACCAAGTTCAAAAAATCTATACTCAAAATTAAACTTTCAGCAAATGAGAAACAATTTGCCTAATAATTTTATTTCCTTTTTGATGAAAGCTTAGAGAATATTGTCAAAAGCATAAACATATCTTGGAAATATTTTTCCTAAAAATTTGCCATTTGTTAAAAAGGTCTTTTTGATACAATATTGTGTTAAAAATTGGTAATGAATAAGTAATAAAAAAAGTAATGAATAAATATAAGCCTTTTATATATGATGACTTGTTAATTTCTGAATCCTCTACTTTAGATACTGCATGATCAGAGCCCTTCGGTGCCTGGGAAGTTTACAGTATTTCTGCCAAATTGTTTTATGCTAGCAATTATTCAAAATTAATTTAATTAGCCAATAGGTTGCCCAAATAGGTGCTTTTACATAGATCTTATACCTACAGTGGAAAAATGTATTCAGCCCTTTGCCTGGAGCAAATAATAATCCACAAAAATAATGAATTAGTCTTTAATTAATTTAAACTTAACTCATTTCTCTCTTCATTTTATTAGTATCCAGAACTGCTTTAGTTCACTTTTTACAAATGTGGTTGCATTTGGTGACTAAAAAGTAGAATCACTGCTACTTTCTTGCTCTCAGACCCTTCCAAATAGGTGTTATTGTGCGTGTCCATCCCAACAGAGCTATCACTAAATTCCCCTGTGGGCTTTTCAAGAGGAAATGGGGAACTGATATCACACACAGGGGACTGGGCAGTCACCCAGAATAAAAAATGGTAACTGTCAGCACTTGCATGATTTATCACAGAGCTTGATTGAACAGCTCATGGATGTTTGCATCCTCACTCCCCAGTGCCTCAGCCAACTTGGGTCTGACTACGCTGAACAACCTCTGATCAATTTAACTGGACAAAATTAAAATCACTGCTCCACAATCACAAATGCCAAATTTGTACAGATTGGCCAGCGGCACCAACACGATCAGGCATGAACAGCCCACGGCATTTCTGTTGAATGCCAGCACACACGACAACACGATACAGGGTTTATATCAGTAATTTTGCTTTCACATCAACTGTATGCCAACCATAGAAGAAAAGACAATTATCTGCTGTAGAGTTGGAGTGTCTCAGACCTAATTTCGAAAATGCTAGGTGCTATTGCACAGTACAATTTCTCTAGTAGCAAAGGTGCTTAAATCAATTACAACTAAATTAGTCAAAACCCTTATGGTTAAATTATGCCACCCTGACGTAGTTTTGATGACCATCTTCGCTGCTGGAGAGGAGAAATACCCTCACTACTGGAGATGCAAGTGAAATCTCACTCAAGGTTATCTAATCAAATAATAATAATAATAATAATTATTATTTTCTAATAAATGTAAGCTTACAACAAACACAGACCACTGCTTTGCATCATGAGGTTCTGGCAGTTTTGATCAGTCCTAGGATCTGGATTTTCTGTCTCATTAAACTATGGCCTCATTGAAGCAGAGTACTCAGCATTTATGGATAACTTGCAAATGGGTAAAGTCACAGCCTCCTCACAGAACTACATATCCAAGCAGGGACATGGAGGGAAAAAAAAACTACATTCTGTGTCTTTTACCCCACCTCTGATGGTGTGGGCCTGGTAGAGAGACATTTGTATAGACTGGTAAATCTTTGTGCAGCTGGCCTAGATATGGAGCTGAGTCCAGCAGCAACAGGGCTGAACTAGCAGAGGTGTTTTTACAGGGGTGTTACAGAAACTGGAAGGCCATCTGGGTAATGGATGACCATCAGAGTAGGAAATAGCTCGTGTTTCTACATCGGCGTAAAGGTTTGGTGCACAGCAGGGTGCAAGGTCTTCATCACTGGGAAGTAGGAAAACAGACAGATGGATATCCGTCATTGCTGCAGAGTTGGGTAAAAGGACCTCCTGAACAAACTTTCATCCTTTCTATGGTTGTAGGCTGTGTCAGTCTGAGACACAGGAGGGAGAAGGAAATCAAGGGGACACTTTCTAGAGGGAGGATGTGGTAAATCTGGAAGGCAGCTGCCAGAGGACAGAAGAGTTTGGTATTATGCAGACAGCAACAACAAAAGGAGATTTGCTGGAGACACCATTACTCACCGTAACTGCAAGACAGCACAACGGGCCTGGTCCTTGTGACACTGTTCCCATGGTAAACCTCACATACAAATTCCCCAGGCACGGTTTTGTCCAGGCGAACCTTCCTCCCACCATCCTTAATGCAAGCCTCAGGGGTCCTCAGCTCAGTGCCATTCAGCAGCCACTGAATGGTGGTGCCCTTGCTGCTGGTCACGTCGCAGGACAACTCTCCAGTCCCATTAGGGAAGCACTGGATACCAATGGCCGGCTCTGGTCACACACAGCACAGGGCAACGGGAACAGGGAGGAAAAAGAGAGGTGAGGGGCGGACTCAGCAGTGAACATGAGCTGGATAGGAGCTTCCCTTACTGGCAGTCTTACTACCGCTGCATTTACTGGTAGCCAGGGAGCACAGAAATAAGAAACCAGACTCTTCAGTGCCTGCTCCCAGCCCTGAAATGCTTAGCAGTGCCCACCCAACCCTGATAGTGACTCTTGGTCCCTATTTTGGGAATGCCGCAAAAATCTGGCATCTCTTCATTTTCCTTACTGAAATAGAAAAAGAGAAAAATAAAAGCCCCTGATCTGAGAGGACAGTGGAAACACCCAAAGCATTTGCCAGCCAGAGGCTTCCTCTGTAATCAGCAGGTAACTGTAGCTTCAGAGGAGACTCAGCCCTCTCCTCCACCAGAGGTTTGTACTTTTGCTGTCACTCTGCTTTTCCTTCCATTGTAGAGAGGAACTAGTACAAATCATGCCCAACACAGGTACCAGCACCAGACACCTGCAGTTAGACAGGACAATTTAATACAAAGTAATAAATCATTGATCTTATTACATTTTCCTGAATTTCCCTCTTTCAGTCTACTAAAAGGAGCCAACCTATTTCCTACATTTGCCACTTTGCAAATACAGACTAGACAGAGAAGTAGTATGGTTTTATGACAGTAAGAGTAACATTGAGAACATCTATGCAAACATCCATGTAAATAAGGTCAGAAATCACTTTCTTCAACTAGGACATCATCTTTAGCTATAATTCACTGCCTCCAGGAATACCTTTGCTATGAAATTGTTTCCCCTGACTTAAGCGTGGCAACAGAACACAAGGAGTAGACAACACTTCCCAAAGCAAATCCACTGAAATGGACATTAAACCCAGGACACTTCCACAGTCTTTGCCTGCTTCCAGTCTAAGCGCCTGATCTTCGTGCCAAGGAGTCACATCTTTGACCTACTCTCCATGGCAGTTCCGCCTGTTTGCACCCGAAAGGTGTAAGGATTCATTTGTCTTCACTGAGACCAGTTTGCTCAGACATTTTCATTACAATTTCATACGCTTCAATTTCTCTCAGAAGCTTGTGTAAGTGAAAGCCCTGCAAAAGGAACGGTGGAGATGAGGACCAGAGCAATGGTCGCTGGCTGTCTGGAGCACTGTTCAGCAGGGGGGCAAACCCATTTAAGGTTTCTCCATATTAACCCAAGCTGGATCCTGTACAGAAGCAACTTTATTTCCATCTTCTCACTCCACAGATGGCTGAGCAAGCACATGACGGGGAGCAGCAACTCTGAGGCCAGAGGGAGGACAGCAGGGAGACTGGCACGGTAAGGTACCTATCATTGGCCTCTGAACAGACCCAGAAGATGCTGACCTCCAAACTGCTCAGGGGCAGCTAAGAATCAGAAAGTCACACGCGGATTCCTTTAGTACCTTTCCTCAGCTGCATGAAGCAGGGGAAAAACCCAGCATGCCTCAACACAGACCTGCACAGCAGCTCAGTTCAGTTTCCAGAGCCAAGTCAGCTAGGGTTAACTCCTTAAGGAAGCATGTCCACTGGCAGCAAAACGCTGTCAGTCAGTGACAGCTTTTGTGAGAGCCATTAGGAAGAGTACTCTGGAAATGGACTGAAATCTCCAGTTACATGTTTACATACTGTAGGCTCAACTTTACAAACACTTCAGGCTGCTGTCTCTTACATCAGGAAAACAGCACGTAGCTCGACTGACGAAGTAGCACATGGCTACTTCAAGGAAGGCTCAACAGACAGGAGAGACTGACAACGCGGATGCAAAAAGCATCCCCTAGTTTACACTCACTATTACTGCCCCCTGAGGTGCCAGAGGCTTACAAAGCTGTTCCAGAGGCACCTATAGCTCCTGCAAGCTCAAGCGGTCAAGAATTTTAAGGCACCAGCTTCCAAGCTAGGCTCACAAGTTCAAAAGCTATTTGTTGCTAAGAAGGCCACTTACCAAACACTTCCAGCGTAAAAGTGCTGGTGGTGTTGTGAAAAACAAACTCGTATTTTCCTTCATCCTCTTTATCCACACTCCTCAGCACTAGAGAGCCATTCTGCAAGTTCAGGCATCTGCCGGCAGAATTGCCGCACTTGGCCAACAAACTATCATTTAAGACAGTTGTCAAGCATTTCACATCCCTCTTGCTCATTCTGGAGAGGTTCTGCAGACTTTGATTTCCCACAGAAAAAGCTGCTGAGCCGCCGCTGAGCACACCGGTCCAGGTGACTGAGCCTGAAAGGAGAGGCACAGAGTGTGGGCAGCGAGCTTGCTGTGTCCATCCATCCCCTCTCAGCTGCATCCCAGAAAGGCAAATGTCCAGGGGAGATGCGAGAGGGACAGACCCACCGCTAGTGACAGGCTGGGGTCACCAGTAATTGAAAATCAGAGGAGTGGGAAGCCTTCTATAAAGGCCAACTTTCCCCCCTGATAACATGGGAGTGGTGTGCAGACCATGCGCACAGGGTGACAAAGGGCTGAGCAGGTGGCCTTTTCTCTCCCCAAATTTGTTGTGACCACCTACCACCCCCCATCAGAGCTGAGAGACTGCAAAGATCCTCAGGGCATCAATGCCATGGATCTTATGCAGAGGGCAGCAAAAACAACGGCTGCCTGCACAGCTGCTTTTACCCAAAGAGTAAGGTCACAGTTTTAACTTGAACAAGTCTCACAGTATCCTTGCACATTATTAAGTTGCTGTACACAAATCAGAGATGGGTAAACGGCAGGGTGACAGCAGCTCGGAGACTAACCCAAGGTCGCACTGAGCACTAGGAGTGGTACCACATTGCTCTCCAGCCCCTCCAGCCAGCATTCTGCGTACAAGGACCTTACGTTCTCTGCTGAAATGCTTTTACAGATGCAGTACACTGAGAAAGTACTATATTGTTAGTTATCATTCATTTACTAAAAAAATAATCTGTCTTACTTTGGTCTGACTGCCCCTTTCATGCATTAGCAGTTAAACTATTTGACATCTCCCCAAACCTTGTAGAGTCCTTCAAAGATCCTGGAGCAAAATTAAGGAATCTGTTCATCTAGGCAAATCTGTGCCAACTTCATAAAGAAAAATCCCACTTACCATGAGGAACAGTTATTATCACCAGCAAGCACTGCAGAGTAAAAGAAGAGCTGAAATCCATTTTAAAGATCTCCTTGCATCATATGCTGAGAAGACGATCTGGCTACAGAGCTCAGTGAATATAGCGTTCAGGAAATGATGTCAGAAGCAAGAGTGAAAAAAAAAAAAAAGAAAAGAAAAGAAACTCCATAGTGGACAGATTGAATAATGTTTCAAAATAGACCTGCAAGGTTTTGGGTGACTGAACTCAGGCTGAACCAATGTGAGCCACAAAGTGCTCTGCAAAGTCTTGCACCTTGGAGCTAGCTGCAAGTGTGAGAATAGGGCTGAGAGGTGAGGAGAGACAGAAATATCTCCTGGTCAGCTCATCCCATTTAGGAACATGCTAATGCTGAGAGGCAAAGGCAAAACACCTATTTCTTTCATCCTTTTCCAGTTTGTCGAAGTACAGCATTCCCATCCAGCAAAATTAGTCCAGTCAGGTAAAGCAACGCACATGCAGACCAGCTGATTTTCTGAAACACCAACAACCGTCACTCATGGAGAGTCTCACCAGCAGCAGGCGTGGGAGAAGGCTCTCCCTCTGTACGCAAAGGCTACGTTCCCAGCCTGAACTTGGCTGGGCTCTTCTAGTGACTGAATGGTACCTGCCATATAGGAAAGAGCTCCGTACAGCCACCCCAGGCAAAGAATAAAGGTTACGGGAAGTTAAGTTGCATTGCAAAACTAGACTGAATGCAGCCCGAAATACACCCTGGCTCTGTTTGGAGTGCAGATCCCAGAGACGAGACTGAAAAGACAATCTTGAGGAACTGCTGTGAACCAGTTATCTACAGGGCCACACCGGACCAGATACTTCATTTACACTTGCTGAGCTGGCTTAGAACACTCTGGCATTTTGCAGAGTGCCGAGGTGGATTTCACAAGCAACACAGCAGAAACCCTCTCGCTCACTGGAGGAAGTAAACTGCCATACCATTAGAGCCAACATCTGGATTTTTTTAGATGCACTTAGCAGATGTGCTAGGGAATAACTATGACAGCAGTTGAGGATGCAGCTGGGAATCTTATACTTCCGTGCTGTTTCTCCAGACACAGCCCATTAAGGAAGATCCACATGGTGGAATTACATGTATACATGCATTTCTGTGAAATGGTTAAAGCCCTTGTATTGTGGTCTGCACTATTTTTCAAACAATTTGGCTCTGCTTGGTAATTCCACATTTCGACCACTGGTTTGGCCCTTCTGACTTCTTAGCAATGACAACTACACCTCACCTCCTGCTCTCAGTGTCCAAAATTTACAAGTTTGTTCAAGGCTACCATAGCACCATCCTGTCTTTAGGACGATCAGAGGGCTGGAGCACCTCCCATATGAAGACAGGCTGAGAGAATTGGGTTGTTCAGCCTGGAGAAGAGAAGGCTCCAGGGAAACGTTACAGTGGCCTCCCAGTACTTAAAGGAGGCCTACAAGAAAGATGGGGAGGGACTCTTCATCAGGGAGCGTAGTGATAGGATGAGGGGTAATGGTTTTAAACTGAGAATAGATTTAGATTAATATTAGAAATAAATTCTTTACTGTGAGGGTGGCAAGACACTGGAACAGGTTGCCCAGAGAAGTTGTGGATGCCCCATCCCTGGAAGTGTTCAAGGGCAGGTTGGATGGGGCTTTGAGCAACCTGGTCTAGTGGAAGGTGTCCCTGCCCATGGCAGGGGGCTTGGAACTAGGTGATCTTTAAGGTCCCTTCCAACCCAAACCATTGTATGATTCTATGATTTATCATATGTGCATAGGACAGGCCTAAATTGATCTAAGATGTGACAGAAATAGCCTTCTCTGAGAAAAGCAGTGAAGTGAGTCTTCAGACGCTCAGAGCAGTGCAGAGGAAGGGGGAGAGAGAAAAGTATTTACAGTAAGAAACACTTTCATTTCCTTCTGTGCTGCTGAAATGACATGAAGAAAATTGCTCTTAAATACCACTGCAAGACTAGGGCAAACCATCTGCCTCAGATGTGCACATTCAACTTCATTTCACCTTCATGCTTGAACGGCAAGCTGGTGGAGCTTAGGGTTGCAGTGCTCTGGTGGAGACACAAGACAGAACAGACAGCATGTGCAGGGTCGCTTCAAAATAGCACCCCAAAACGTTCAGAATCTCGGAAAAACAATAAAACACAAAAGGGGTGTGCATACAGCCAAATCCAGCAAAAGTTCACCTTCTCCTCCAGCCAACGATAGCAGCCTTACAGAACTCTTTTACAGATTTGCAGTAAAATCAAAGAAAAATACAGCCTTTCTACTGTAGCTCTGTTGTTACAGAAGTGACTCTGCATGACTGTGACATTGCGGTGTCCTGTATTTAGTCTCCCTCTCAGTGACTCCAGGGCAAATGAGTACATTTATGAGTTCAATATTTCTGACTGCAAGTGCCCCATACATCATGCAGTATATGAAGTCCCATTAGGCTCCTTCTGTCCCTCGCTAGCTTAAAAAAAAAAAAAAAAAAAAAAAAAATCCTTCTGACCCTCACTAGCTAAAAAAATTTTAAAAAAGAAAAAAAGAAATCACAGCCAGGATAAAGATGACAGCATGCATACTATCTGTGTTGTCATCAATCAGCAACCTCCTTTTAAGAGCAACCCTCTCAAATTTCATATATAACGAATTTTTTAGATGAGATTAGACAATAATTTCTAATATTGGCTAATGAACACTCACAACACCCTTGGCTAGCCAGAAAACTTACTTCCCCTTTTTATATAAAGATGCATAAAGTTTTGTGTGATTACTGCAGACAAAAAACACCTTGTGAGGCTTAACAGAAACCACAAGTAGAAGAAGGGGGGGAAAAAAAGACAAGAACTTGTAGTTGGAAGGTGAACTAAAGTCTTTTTTACTTGGTGAGCTGTAAGCTCACAGGGCCATTTTGACCTTTCACTCACCGATGGCATCATGAAAGGAGAATGGAGATTCATTCCTTAGATGACATGCGGCATTCGTGGGGCATGGGAGATTGGAAAACCTGAGCTAGCAAGTAAAGCAGGAAATAAGCTGTGAAGTATTATGAAGAAATTTATACATACTAACTCTGCACATCTTCCTTTCAATAGGCTGGTAAGCATAAGCAGCGCACCTATTTTTACTGTCATTAATGCATGTCAGCATTAACTGGGGAAATACACAGGCCTAGCCTCGCACAGACGGAGTCGGCAGAGCTAAATGCCAGAACTCAATGCGTGGCGACAGAAGATAAGCCCGCGGCTCTGGCGATGCATGGAGCTGGCTCTGCAGGCTGCTGAGGGCTCCCTGCCCCAGCACCAGCCCCAGGCCAGGAAGCACTTGCTGGCTGCAGGCAGTCTGCTCTTCTGTCCATTTGTCCCCCTGTGAAGGAGCGGCATGACCATGGCTACACCACAGCTTGCCAGGGCAGGTATAACCTGGACTGTGCAGCACTGGCAGGCGGGAGAGGCTTGCAGCCACGTTAGCTTACCTGTCCAATCCACACCTACAGCTCTTCACGCGTGAGACTTTTTTTTTTTTAGCACACTTGAGTGGCTCTTGGGAGAGTTTAACTGTGCAGCCACAAGGCAGGAATGGGGTGCAAGCCTGAGAAATGCTTCTGTGTGGGGGAAGCAAGACCCCAGAGACTGATGAAGATTCACATTCATAAGAACATTAATTCTTTCTTTGTTAAATGAAACTAGCCAGAGAGCTATGCTTAAACTCTGAACTCTTTCTTGATCAAAGAAATAGCAAGCAAAAAATAGCAAAGATAAACACAGGAAGGTGTATGCTTACATGCTGATAAAGAGACTGTCATGCACTTTGTTCCTCTAAGAGCAAAGCTGTGAAATCACAACTATTTTACAACTTATTTAGGAACTGGACACGCATAATCAGGATACTCCTGTAGATCACATTCAGAGCAAATTACTTTCGGACAAAATAGGCTGTACTGGCAAAGCAAGAAGAGTGACCGGGACCTCCGGTCATAGATGAAGGCCCTCTTGCATCAGGGACTCAACAGCCCCACACAGATCTGTAAAATGGAAATAAACCTGCAGACTCCCAGTAACATTGACATACATAGGATTTCCCAGGCAGCCCCAAAGTACAGGCTTGCCAAATACCATATGCTCTGCATGAGACCTGCTCCACTGGCCCCTGTCCCACACGCTGTCCTGCAGCACTCATACTCTACACATTTGCGATACAGCACAGCAGCGCTGCTGCTTGGGTCCCAACACAACAGATAGAGCCCATGAGCCTGATCGTGACATCCAGCCAGCTGCAGCTGGTTTACAGGATCCTGGAGGGGCAGAGAAAACCAAGAGGCTATGTTGCAGCTGTGGACAGACATAATTTGACTGACTGCAGCCCATTCTCAAAGCTGACCCACATCCTAAGCACACATGCCAGTCACCTCAGTGGATGCGCATGACACTGTCTACCAGCATGTCTGACAGCTGAGATCCTCTTCCGCACCACATGGACCACAGCAGAGAGGTCTTGCGTGTCAGCTCTTAGGAAAGCAAACAGGCCAGACACGGGTCACTGATGTAATGAACGGGTTAACTTTGTTCATGAAATCGCATGTGGGGGTAGGGACATCCTTTGCTTATCTAAAACCTGTAAAGGTAGGGACATTCTTCACTTATCTAAGACCATAAGTATCCAGTTGAGTAGACAATTACATACTGATGATTAGCATGAATGGGACTTGAGTCACCTAAAGAACAGCTGAGGAAGACTTCGGCCTTCATCCCAACAACCACCAGAAGCCAGATTACGACCACCTAACAACTGATGGCACAAGATACCGAAGATACCAGCCAGCCGTCAGGTATCAGGGACTAAAAGACTGTATAAATAAAGAGACTCTTCCCCAGTTTCGGTGCGAGCTTGTGGCGGAGCATTGCCTCCCTGGCCACCCAGCGCTGTTTTGCTCTCTTATTGCTTGCTAATAAATTCGATTTTTTTATCCAATACAAATTGGCTCCTCCAATTTGTCATGAGCGTTTATAACAAATTTGGTGCCGTGACTCGGATCCAGGTTCTTTGGTGCAGACCTTCGCAAGCGGGGAGGCGTCCTATCCCCGGATAGCCCCGTCTTGAGGAGGTGCCGCTGCCACACCCTGGACCCACGAACCCCTCTAAATTACGATAACTGAGCAAAAGAACCTGCAGGACCCCTTAAATTTTGTGCACGAAGACCAAACGAAGACCCCAGGAGCGGGTGAGTATATAAATTGTGAGCCGTTTGGTTGGGGTGGTTATCCCGAGGTGCGACTGTGTGAGAGGTCTCTCTGAGATCATGCGAGTGCGGACCCTCCAGTAGTGCAGTTCTCGTAGCCTGCGAGGGAGCGAGTCACGACCGAGGGGAAGTGAGTATGTGTGTGGATAAGGGCACCTCGGAAGATGGGGCAGAGGAAAGCAAGCCCTCTGGACTCATAAAAATAAGGAGGAAAGATAAGTTACCAAACATACCCCCAGATAGTCCCCTAGGCCTGATGTTAAGATATTGGGACAGTTCACCAAAGAGAAAGGATAAGTCTAAGGAAAAGATAATTAATTATTGTATTGAGATTTGGGCTGGGAAACCTCTCAACAATCCTCATGTACTCTGGCCCGTGTTCGGGTCCTCTAAGGATTGGGCGTGTCAACAATTAAACATATGGATAAACAATAAGAGACCACCAGCCAGCCCAGAGGAGAGTGAATATGCTACAAGCAAAGAATTTATTTTTGGGCTCCCTGGCCGGCTGCAGCTGTTTATTTTACCTGTAATTCTGCACGCGAAGATCCGAACGAAGACGACAGAGTCGTAAGTATTTAAAGGAGTATACCGTTCAGTTGGGTGGGATTCGGTTGCCTGTGTAAGAGTGTGTGTGTGTGTGACGGAACTTAGTTCCGAAGTGATTGTGGAGGTCTTCTAACCGCGGTTCCAATCTCCCGCGAGGGACTTGGCCGGTGAAGGACCAAAGCGATTCCTATAGGATTCGTGGGTGGGTGATAGGTCCTAAACCCCCTACAAGACACTCTTACCGGTGACCAAGGGCTGTAGGAATTGCCACAGTAAAATTCCTAGATGGGTCAAACAAAGTCGAGAACCCAGGACCAGAAAGAAAAGAGCAAATTACCAGATATACCAACAGAAAGTCCACTAGGGACAATGATTCAAAATTGGAATGAAAAGGAAAAAGTAAATTAAAAATTAATTCAATATTGCATGGTTGAATGGCCAAAGAAACCTTTAAGACCACATGTCTTTTGGCCCGTTTTTGGATCTTTTGAGGAATGGGTTTGCCAAGCCTTAAATATATGTTAATTCAAAGGAATCTTTTAATCAGGAGGAAAGTGATCATACAGAATTATGGATTGGGACTTCATGTCCTTTTCCAACCTCAATATTTATGAGAAGTTTGAGGAAAAAGGAGATAAAAACAAAAAGGGAAAAGAAAAAGATGATAAATGAAAACCACTAGATAACTTACCGCCTCCATATTTTAATAATTCACCTCTTGCGGTGGCTCCCCCTTTGGCGGCCATAGTACCTCCACCAGTAACACCGATGTCCCTGCCTCCATCATCAACAACACCGGAATTAGAAAAACCTCCGGCTGCATGTACAAAAAGTGAAACCGCCACATCCGAGGGAGCCTTCTTGTATCCCTTACGAGAGGTATCCCTAGGAGACAATCAAGGAGGCATTGAGTTTGTGGCAGTCCCATTAAATACCACAGATGTGAAAAAAAAAAAATTTAAGAAAGAAATGGGGACCCTACTAGATGATGCCCTCAGAGTGGCTGAAAAACTAGATCAATTCCTAGGTCCCAATGCTTATACCTGGGAAGAAATACAGTCTATTTTAGAGATTTTATTTACTACTGAAGAAAAAGGAAAGAGTTACATGTCAGTAGTAAGAGCAAAAGGGAAACCTTTTAAAGTCCTTAGTGATTTACTTTTGCTCCCTAAGGCAGAATACAATTTATCAAGAAGGGATTTGATTCTGAAATTAAACTTAAGCATTCAAAGTCAAGGAGAGGGGTCCGGCTCCGTGCAGTCGCGGCGGAGCCGGCGCTGCAGCAGCAGCAGGCGAAGTCCTTTGTTGCAGCCGCAACAGCAACAGCGGCAACAGTGACGGCCGCGGCGGGGGCAGCTCCCCCTCGGCAGCGGCCGCCGCCTCTCCTCGCGCCGCGAGGCGATAATTGCAGTCAACTATGTGAACAACCAAAGAGAGGGGGGCTTTCTGTGCGACTGCTGTATCGCTATCGATGAAAACAACAATTGAGATGGACTGTGCTACCACAAGGGTTCACAGAGTCACAAATCTATTTGGACAAACTTTAGAGAAAATTTTAAGATTTCATTTTACTCCGAGAGGTAAAGTTATTACAATATGTAGACAATCTATAGCAGGAGAAACTGAAGAAAGAACCCGAGAAACCACTATTAAATTGTTAAACCTCCACAAACTAAAAAGGAAATTCGACAAATATTGAGATTACTAAGATATAGACCATGGCTTGAAAGCTACAGTGAAAAGGTGAAATTCTTATGTGAGAAATTAACTAATAACCAACTTAAATGGTCTACAAAAGATGATCAGAAATTAGAAGAAATAAAAAGGACATTAATACAGACACCTGTATTAAGCCTCACAGATCTAAAAAAACCCCCAAAAACCAACAAAAACAAAACCAAAAAAAAACCAAAAAAACCCCCAACCTTCTTTATCTCTTTGTGAATAGTCCTTGCTCAAGACTGAGCAGGAATTAAGAAACCTGTGGGGTGTTGCTCTAAGTTACTTGATAAAAGTGTATACTCCACATAATGTCAGAAGTGTTTACAACAGAAAGTGGAAAAATGGCTAACAGATAGCCAGATCCCAAAATATGAAGCAATATTGATTGACTCCCCTAATTTAAAACTGAAGATAACCTCTGCTCAGAATCCAGCATATTTTGTTTGGAAAACCATCAGAAAAATTACAACATAACTGTTTAAAGGTAATTGAGACCCAGACTAAAGTGAAACAATAACCTAAAACCTGTGGAATCAGGACCTCTAAGCCCATCATGGTCAACTCAGGCTTGTGAGCTGTATACCCTATATATGGCCCTAAAATTATTAAAAAACAAACAAACAAACAAAAAACCCCTATATTTACAGATTACAAAAATACATATGTAGTTCACACTTTTGGAAGGATTTGGAAGGACAGGGGTTTGATTGATGCTCAGGGGAGGAATCCTGTACATCAGGAATTGGTGACAAGGGTTTTGGGAACGTTGGGAGAGCCAGGAGAGATGGCAGTGGTGCATGTGGGAAGACATAGGGGGAGATTGGATTGCTGAGTCAGGGAGAGTGGGATGGAGAGGCCCGAGGGGCAGCCCTGGGGACTCGGGTCACTAGAGTTAGCATGGTAATTTTCTTTGTGTTCCTATGTGGTGGTTCTGGGAAAAGAGTATGTTGCTCTGCTGTGGAGCCTCTGTGCCAGAGAATTGTGTTTTGCCTCTGGGTATTTGGGGTTGCCAGTGAACTATTCTTGTTGGCAGGTTGATGGGAGTGTAAGCACTATACAGTCCTGTGTTGGTGCTTGGTTGTGTTTATGGACAAAATTGGAAGACTTTGCTAGCTATCTGAAAGGTAGTGCTCATTTCAAGTGGTTAAAAAAAAAAAGTAAAAAAGTAACTGTTTCAAACTGTTTGCTTGCTCCTTGTTTGATTTAGAGAAGGACTGTGAGCGATTAAGGTAGAGACCAATTCGTGTGGCTGTTGTGTGTTGTCTCGCAGGTATTTGTAACAACATCTTTTCCAAATGTTGACTACATCTTTTTCAAATGTTGACTATTTTGGTGGTTGTTGTTGTACATATTTTGAAAATATTTCATTGAATTTATTGAATGAATGAAGATTTGTGTATGCACAGGGCTGCTTGGCTTGTCAGTGGTGAATGTGGGACAGTATCTATTGGGGAGTTGCTTATGAGATATAACATGTGGAATGCTAATGTGCAGAGATTTGCTGAGCCCTGGTAGCATTCATGACATTTTAAAAGTCGGTCAACAAGCAGCCACAAGAAAGAAAAAAGAGGGGCTTGCAGACCTTTTGGGGAGGTACAGGTTGATTTCGCTGAGTTGCCCAAAGTAGGCAGGATAAAATATTTATTAGTAATAGTAGATCATTTAACACAATGGGTAGAAGCTTACCCTGTAGCACGAGCTACTGCACAGATGGTAGTAAAAAAAAAAACAAAAAACAAAACAAACAAACAAACAAAAAACAACAAAAAAAAACTTTTAGAATACCTAATACCCAGATATGGGATAATCCAGTACATTGACTCTAATCAGGACACACACTTTACATCTAAAATTATTATGTCAATCATTAGACATTCAGTAGGAATATCACACCCCGTGACATCCACATAAAAAAAAAAAAAAAAATCAAACAATCAAACAACAACTGACTAAATTGATGATTGAAACACAGATGCCCTAGACAAAATGCTTACCATTGGCACTTTTAAATAACTAAACCACATAGTGAGACTGGATTATCCCCATTTGAAATGTTATATGACATGCCCTATGATATGGAATGCCCAGCCAATTACCCTACTTTAGATGAAGATAGTATTAACCCTTATATTGTTCAGCTGATGAAAAAGAGAGATAGATTGTGGAAGAAGGGAATGGTGGTACAGAGGCCACCACTAGATATATCCATACATTCAGTAAAGCCAGGTGATATGGTATTAATCAGAGCCTGGAAAGAATCCTCTCTCACTCCTAGGTGGGAGGGGCCCTTTCTTGTTTTACTTACCACAGAAACTGCTGTCCGGACTGCAGAACGAGGATGGACGCACGCCTCGCGGATTAAAGGACCTTTACCTAGAGACCAGTGGGAAGTAGCAAAGACTTCAGAGGACTTAAAACTAGTGATAAGGAAGAAAAAGAAACTGCATGAATGAATAAATCCTTTTGGAAAAACGGTAAAACCTAGTTTATACCAGTGGTTCCAGGTATCACCTGGAGATAATTTACAGGTGGTGAACTTTACTCCTCAGCATACAGAACGGATACCTCATCAAACCGGTGGAGCTGATATATATAAATTAACAGGAACTCCTAAGTACTTAGCTTTTTGTTGTGAAGTGGAGACTGAAGTCCCTAGACCACCAGAATATTTTAGCGAGATTCCGTGTTTAAAGCATCGTAACCACAACCATTGGAGTTGGGTGTTTTGTAACTGTGTAAAATATGGTCAGAAATGGTATTGTAGTTCTAAAAGGAGACATTATTATTGTATAAAGTGTCGAGGGTATCAATTCCCCCGTGGAGACCAATTGAATAGAGTGGAAATTAATAGACTAATTTGTGGTTGGGAATTATTAGTACCTGAAACCTGGGAAGTATATGAGAACGATTGGCCTGAAACTATAAGGCGGTGTGCTATCAGATTCGTGTGGAAGCGAGCTAAATGTATCACTAGAATGGCTTCTACTCTTAAATAAAATTTGTGTAAGGAATGCTGGTGGACACACTGCAGGTACAGCCACCCATTTAGGGACAGCTGTACACAGTGTACCCAAAGGAGAAGGGGACTAAACACATCTGCCTTACGGGGGGGGGGGGGGTAACTACAGGAAATCCCTAACCAACCCGTAGCTCCTATAACCCTGAATCCTGCGAGTGTCTTGTCATTTCCCAGGTAATATAAAATATTCTGCATAGTTCCCGGGGAGGGGCTAAATCCCATAAGGGCTTTGCAAGTGGAAAACACGCCCTTAAGAAGTACGACTGCTGCCGAGAAGATGAGAAACCTCGCTGCTCCAGGCACCGGAGTAGGCGAAGTAGGCAGAGGCGTACGGAAAAGGGAGTGTGAGCACACCATGAGATCATCGACGGGTAATAGTGAGAAACAGACACTTCGAGAGGAAGAATGGGCTCTGGGAGCCTGACCAGGTATGCCCTGGCAAAGAGATAATCGGGAATTGACATCGACACCCATTGGTGTTCCTTGGGAAACCCCACCAGCAATCCGTGTTTGGATGATGTTACTGTGGTATTTGCTTGTTGGGCCTATGGTATCTGGCAATATCAGCCATCAACCCTTCAAATGGTCACTAATACAACTAGAACACTCAGTTGTCATACAAAACAGAATTACCCCGGGCGCTCCCTCTTTCACGGCCCACTTAAGTTCCCTAGTAAGGTCATACCATGGATGGGCCCCCATTGATGAGAATACTCGCAAATATACAATTATTACAAAACAGACGGGGCTTAGACCTAATGTTCATGCAGCAGGGGGGGTTATGTACAGCCCTATGGGAGGAGTGTTGTATATATGTTGACCATACTGGAATAGTTAGAGATACAATGGCCAAGCTACGGGAGGGGTTAGAAAAACGGAAGAAAGACTGGGAAGCACAACAGAGCTGGTATGAGTCTATGTTTAATTATACACCCTGGTTAACCACCCTATTGTCAACTATTGCAGGACCTCTTATTTTGTTGATCTTATTTTTGACTTTTGGGCCATGCATTTTTAATAAGTTGATCACTATTGTTAAAGGGCGCTTAGAAGCTGCACACAATGCTGCTACGAAAACAATATGAACAAATCGAGGATGAAGGAATTACTCCTATCCTCGGGCGGGCAAAAGAAGCATTAGATCGATTTAATGAACAAAATCAGGATAAAATAGAAAAGGGGGGGATTGTAATGAACGGGTTAACTTTGTTCATGAAATCGCATGTGGGGGTAGGGACATTCTTTGCTTATCTAAAACCTGTAAAGGTAGGGACATTCTTCACTTATCTAAGACCATAAGTATCCAGTTGAGTAGACAATTACATACTGATGATTAGCATGAATGGGACTTGAGTCACCTAAAGAACAGCTGAGGAAGACTTCGGCCTTCATCCCAACAACCACCAGAAGCCAGATTACGACCACCTAACAACTGATGGCACAAGATACCGAAGATACCAGCCAGCCGTCAGGTATCAGGGACTAAAAGACTGTATAAATAAAGAGACTCTTCCCCAGTTTCGGTGCGAGCTTGTGGCGGAGCATTGCCTCCCTGGCCACCCAGCGCTGTTTTGCTCTCTTATCGCTTGCTAATAAATTCGATTTTTTTATCCAATACAAATTGGCTCCTCCAATTTGTCACCAGCGTTTATAACAACTGACATTTCTCCCCATCTCCTGAAATCGCCCATTTGCCACAGTTTCCATAGAAAGTTGCACCTGGGGAATTTCTCCTGACCAGCTCTCGCCTGGATGCTGAATAAAGCAAATCAGGAGAAGAGAAAGAAACTGGAACTCCATTCTCAATCCTGCTATCTCTGCCTCAGAGACAACCTCCAGATGATCCCCCTTTCAGCTCAATCCATCCAACTTCCATGGGTCTGGTCCTCTGCCCTGAGACAACAGCCAGCCCTGAGTGGCACCCCACAGCTGCCAACCAGCTGCACAACGTGAGATTTTACTGGAGGCCACTGTAAGGGCAAAAGAGAGTGAAGACAACACATTTCCACACTGTTTTCCCAGCTTCCAGTTCAAAGAGACCATAAAAAAGACTGTTCTGAGTCAGATTAAAAGTTCACCTCAGCCATTAGCCTGTCTCCAAACACAGCTGATGTCAGAGCCTCAACTAGAGATGCTCTCTCTGTGACAGGGCCATTTAAAGTAACCCACAAATTACAAAAAGCACATTGGAGAAACACGCTGAGATCAGGAACTGCTGCAGAAAGGCTCTGGGCCTACTTATGGACAAGGTACATGTGGTTTCTCCAGCCTGTAGTACCTCTGGGGAAGGAATGTCCAACACTTGCAAGAGTCAGGGCCAGGATTTCTGGAGCTCTCAGGATGCCCCATGGGGACTGTCAGATCCCCAGTGACAGGGGCCCACGGGAACACTCTCTTCTTCAGAAGATCCATATATATTTTCAGCTTTCTCTTGCCAAGAGATGGAAAGAACATCTAAGATCCTGCAAACACGGATGAGGACTTTGTTGTATGTGTTGGGGGCTTAGCAACAGGGCTGACAAAAGGAAAATCTATACGGATACCTGCTCTGATGCACAGACAAAGAGGAACCTGGGAGACCTCCCAGCAGCAGGTCTGCTGCGCCTCAGACACCTCTCCAGTGAGACACACACCACTGTCCTTGCGTCATGCTTCCTGCCACAGCCTTTGCTTTTGCTGTGTGATGCTGAGGCTACCTGGGACCTACCAAACCAGATACTGCTGTTCTGTCTAAAATGTACAGTTCAAGTAACACTGCATGGCAGGAAGGATCCTGAAGGGGCAGGGAGGATGAGACTGCATAGTATCCCAGAGCAAACAGAGAATCTAATCTGCAGAAGTCCTCTGCTCAAAGTAACCAAAGTAGAAAAACTCACAGTAGCACCTTGATTCCATGCACACGGTGCCCACCTGTCTCATGCTCTGGAAGAGCTCATCTCTTTCCTGCCCCATAATGCACAGCAGAGCAGTCCCAGCCCTTCAGAATACGTAAATGACAAGCTGGAGGGAGGTCGTCTTCTGCTCCCATTTCAGAAAAGTTAAAATCCATGTGCTTGTCACAGATCCCACGATTCATACACAAACTCCCCTCCCCCAGCTTTCTCTCAGATACTGAACAAGACCAACCAGGATTACAGAAGCTTATTCAGACTTCTGCTCATTAACAAGCTGCTGTCACCCTTAGGCTTTCTCTTCTCCCTCTACCCCTGCCACCAGACAGCTCAGGGTGAATGTCAGGAATTCACCCCCAACTCCACTACCGCTGAGCAGCTATGGGGGGAGAGACCCACGCAGGTCCACAAAAAAGCAGAGATGTGAAGGAGGTGCTGTGCCACACTGCCATCTCATTTTGGTGCTCACCTATCACCTCACTACCAGGTGAGGTGAACAAGAATATAAGGATCCCAGCTATCCAGGTCAAGCATACCAATCACATACAGTTTCTCCAACACAGCTCTCCTAGTCTGGCCCACAATGACAAGAGAAAAAGAAAAGTCCATATATAGAATAACTGCTAGAAACCACACAATTTATATTTAGCACCACTGGATGTGGGGTGAAATGCTTTGCATTTGCTTTGGAAAAAAAACCAAACCCAAACAAAAAACGCCTTATTACAGAGCTATTCAGACGTATGGCTTTAATCATGGTGCTACATGAACAGAGCTTAACTGAAGGACTACATCACGGACAAAAAGCTCAGTGCCTACAGTCTACAGGCTTTGGCCAGTTTCACTAGTCAGAGGAAAAGAGAAGTCAAGTTAGGATCCAACCTGCCACAGGTTGGTGGTCAATGGTGCTTTTTTGCTTTCATCTCTAATGATTGACTCAGATGAATTTCAGCCCGCAATCAGTTTCACCTGGGTCTTGCTCAGAGGCTGCTACCATGTAACTCTGCCACCAGTGCCCCCAGCTCACTGTCCTTGGCCTAGCCTGCCAAAATTGAGACAGACAACATTGTCTCTGGCAGAGATTCTCAGCTCCTGCCAACCAGGATTTTTCTGCAGCCACCCACCCACTCCTCAAGTACCAGACCATCTTGTTCATCTTTTCCAGTTCCTCCTTGCTTTGCCTTGCCTCATTTTGGTGAGGGAAAATCAACTTGGCAAAATCCCAACTTGGAAGATGAACTTGGGAAATTTCACTAATGTTGCCATCTTCAGACTAATCATATAAACATTATTTACAAAGGCAAAGAGATTTCATAGGTTAAAATTTCTTGCAGGATTCACTTAATGTCTTAGCCTTACATCTGCTGTGGTCTGCTGTGGTTACGTGAAGGTTAATGCCAGGCTCATTTAAGAAAATCTTTTCAACATAATACAGAATGGGGACAAAAGCCACCAAAACCAGCTTTACATGTACAAGATCACAGGTCGTCATGACAGGTATTCCTCACCTCGTCACACCCTAGCACCATGGATAGCCTAACTTGACAGTCAAAAGACTTGAAAAAGCAGCAAAAAACCACTTTGTGCCTTTTGCTGAAGCTTTGCTACCAGACACAAGAAAGTGCAACTGCTGGTACCTGCTGCAAATTAAAGCATTCAAGAGCTTGAAGAAGCTTCTTTATTTAAAAAAATAGCCGTCTTGTCAGCAGACTGAAATTCATTGTACAGGGACCAGAACTCCACTGAAAAAAAAACTTAGCCATCCACAAATTGAAAGAGGTTGAAAAACAGTGTTTTATAGGATCAAAGCTGGAAACACAGCTTCAGCATGCCTGCTACAACTTAAAAGGCAGGTTAGAAAGTCCTTGGTCACGATACTCTTTAAGGAGGTAGCCCTGGCTGAGGCCAAGGCAGCAAATAAATAAGGCCTTTTCAGACTAAATTCCTGCATACCCTGAAAATCTGAAATGAGTAGAACCTGCAAGCATTTCTTATCTGTTATTTGGCAATGCCAGAGGGCTGATACGTGTTTCTCCCACACTCAGTGGAAGCAGATGTGGCCTCCCAGACCAACGGCTCCGTTCATAGCAGGAAGGACTGGGTCAGATCTGCGTGGTGGGGAAGAGTGGAACAGCACAACGCCCAGGTCGCTGCTGACAGAGCAGTCCCTGCGCAGGTCCAGACCATCCAGCTCCATGGAAATAAAACCAAAGTACTGTCAGACCTAAGCCTTGTGAAACTGAGGAAGGCCAGTATAAGACTGACTTCTACATCCTCAAAGCTTACGAATATGTAGGGATTTCTACATTGCATTTTCTAGTGCAGCAGCACTTCTGATCACTTGCAAGCGTGGGAAGTTATTGCAGTGGAGGCACATACCCAATAAAGCAAATTTCTGACAATGGTGCCAATGACCTTAAGTACTCCCTGGACACCGAGACGTGTACAGATCAAGCTGATACTCACCCCTGGTTCTTTCCTCTACAGCTCTTCTTCATAAACATTTCTTTTTATCTTCTTGGAGACTGAAATTTGGGTGTATTCACCAGAGGTTTGGAGCTGGGGGTCTCTCCAGGACTAAAAGTCATGAAAAAAAGGCAAGAGACTGCAATGCCTAGTTTTCGCAGCCACGTTTGTGTTCAGAATTTGAATATTCCTGCCAAATAACGCTTCTGCTGGGTCAATCTCAATTTATTCGGCCTTCACCTTATATGCCTTAAAGCAACAGGTATAGCATCTGGCCATTTTAGTCTCTGCACAAACCTTTGATATATATTTAATGCTTTGATTCATTCTCCCTACTTCCCCTGATGACTGAGGGTGGTACAGAGTATGCAACTGTTGCTCTATTCCTGTTTCTCAGTTGTAGGCCTAGGCATATCTTGGATAGTTCAGTCATCTGGTATCTTTCCGCTATCTCCTCACAAAAAATATCCTAAATACCCTACCTTTTCTTTACAGAATTATGATTTGGTTGGAGAGATTCCATGGCCTTTATCAGCCAAAGCAACCAGCGTTACTTGTGTCTTCCACACAATTTTCCCTATTTGTACTTGCTATTAGCACATCATCCACATGCTGTATTAATGCAGAGTTATTGGTTAACTCTATGTCCTGTAAATCTGTCACTAGGATTTTCCAAAATAAAGCTGACAATCCTGCAAACCCTTGAGGAAATCTAGTCCATGTTTACAGTTTCCCCTCCCAGGTGAAGGCAAAAATATACTGAGATTCTGGATGCACCATTATACTGAAGCAAGCTGGGCACAAATCACTGTCAAACATTTTGTGTTGGCCAGTATCGTGGTTATAATTGTGGAAGTCTTGGACCTTTCTATAAACTGGTTTTCCCTCTGAGCCTAGTTTAGGGTTTTTAACCAGCAAGATATGAGTATTACAGGGACACTCGCAAGGAGTTAAAATCCCTCTTGACAGAAAATCTTCAATTATTGGTCTTATACCTTCCCTTGCTTCCAGAGATAACAGGTACTCTTTTAAGGAAGGAGGTTTGCCTCCCTTCATTTCTATCTGTACTGGATTAGCTGACCTTAATAACCCTACGTCTGCACAACTTTGGGCCCATAAAATCCTAGGTACATCTTTGAGTTCCTGGGGTATTTCTATCCCTTCTTCAGTTGCTATAGCTGTCATAATTTTTTGGTACATTACCCATTGGGAGTCACAATGTAATTCCTTGTGGTGTACACAGCAACTCTGCCCATAATTTGTATAACAAATATCTCCCCACCAAATTTGCTGGTGCCAATCACAACAGCAGAAAAGAACGATTAACAGACCATGCACCTATCTATACCATCATTTTCTCTGTCCTGGGTACAAATACAGATTTATCTTCTACTCCTACAACATTTACTTTACCCTCAATTCTTGCTCCTTTGTGGGATTGGTTAATATTGAATAAGTTGCGCCGGTATCTATCAGACATGGGCGAGTTTCATCTCCAATTTTCAAATCTATAACTGGTTCCTTAGAGTCCTCTGAGAGGATTACTTTTGTATCTCCTTCTACCGCTAGGGCCTGAGGATCTGGTAACCATCATTGTTCATCACTTTTGTTCAGCTCCCGATTGATTTGATTTTCCTTTTGTTGCTGTCGTAGTCCCCTTCGCAGGATCACAGGGCATTCTCTTTTCAAGTATCTTGGTTTTATTACAGTAATCCTTTGGTCTTGTCTGATGTAGATTTCTGTTTCCCTTATTTCCATTATTATTACCTCTTTGCCTCCTAAAATTCCTACCTTGCAAAGCAGCTGCTAACAACCTAGCCTCCTCTTCCTGCTGTTTTCTGCCTAGCCTTAGCCTCATTCCTTCCATAATACACAAACATTGCAATACTTACTATCTCCCCTATCAGCTTCCCTTGCCAGGCTGGAGAACACTGGTTAAAATACTTCTTAATATCTGGGGCCGCTTGATCTACAAATAAGGAGACAAGCAAAGACCTATTTTGCAGGGCTTCAGGGTCAATTTCCCCAAACATTTGGAATCATTTCCCCCATGTAGTTAATGCCTTGTTGGCATTCTTTTTCCTTTGTCCAATTAACCATTCTTCTAACCCTTTTTGACATAATCTTAATGCATCTAATTCTGCCTTGGTCTGATAATTCCTGTCTGGCTCTGCGTCTGGCCACACAGTCCTACCACCCGGAGCAGCAGCCTGTTCTCTATTTTTCTGCAAAATCAACACTTGTTCTTCAGAGGTAAATACAGTTTCCAGTAACCAACAAACATCAGACCAAGCAGGGTCATATGCTCTAAAAATTCCCCTAATAATTTGCTGAAGCTTTTCCAGGTCTTCCTAGAGTCAAGGCATTTGTTGCTGCCATACCACCAAATCTACCAGGCCAAACAGCACGCATACTCTTGTTACGGTTGCGGCTGCACCTACCGCCAGAGGAGGAATAATTACCTCCTTCGGCAGAGCTTGCACAGCTGTTGAAGGGAAAGCAGGAGGTGCAGAAGGGGGAACAGAAGGAGTAATAGAGTCGATCGAAGACAAAGGAGACAGAGACACATCTAGAGCAGCTGCCTGAGCTTGCATGAACAGCAGTGACTAAGTCTCCAAATCAAAGGAAATATGTAGAATTACACAAATTCCATTCACCAACACCTCACCTCTTTCTGGTTGGTTCCAGTCCATTCCCTGAGACAGACAGAAAGAGATGAATTCACCAGGTCTCCAGATCAGATGCTCCCCAATAGGCGCCAGAGTCGACCAGTGGACTGGTCCCATCTGGGCTACAAATTCTGTTGCAGAAGTGACTTAGGATGTTTGTTGACCAAGGAAGAAAGGGGCACAAGGGTAGAACTACAAAAGGTTTATTTCATGATCATGAGAACCCTCCTCCATAACAGAAGGTATCCAAAGGGATTTTCAAGGAGTTTATACTTAGCCTTTCATTTCAAATGGTATATAATCATCCAATAGCACACAAACACGCTTCTGCCCTGTCCTGTCACATTCAGCACCTTTGATGTATTCTCAGACATCCAGTATTGTGTTGCCTCTGCCACCTGGCAGTTAACACAGGACCTTCTGAGGTCCAGATGTTCCCCTTCAATTGCCAAACACATGTTATTGTTTATTATTATTCTCCTTAGGGCAACCTGCTACCACTTTTTCTCACAATTGTTATCTAACAAGCTAAGCTCAGAAGCTACAGCATAAGAATCTTCCCCCAACAAGACAGGCAGAGGATCTTGACCCAGGCCAGCAAACCAGACCAGCTACAACTGGACATAAAGCAAGCAAGAGCCACGCTCCCCAAGACCACACAACAAGACAGTATCTCCCTGGCTAGCTAACAAGCCAAAACTACACTCTAGTAAAGAGCCAGCCAGCCAGAGACCCTCATCTGCTAGTCAAAAATAGCATCTCCCGTAGAGAAGACTGCCAGAGTTATGAACAGCAGCCACAGCCACAGGTGATACCTAAAACTGGTCACTCACAGCTCTATCTTCAGCTGGCTGCACTCATGCTTGGCCCAAAGCATTCAGACAGAATCAAAATCACCCACATACAAATGAGCCAGAGCTGGGACAAGTGTGGTAGGGCTCTGACTGGCTGGTCAGGGCAAATAGTATAGGGCTCTGGTTGGCTGGCTGGGGCAAATGGACTACGGCTGTGGCTGGCCGGCTGGGGCAAATGACGTAGGGCTGTGGCTGGCCAGCAAGAGCCCTACACCAGGTACCTTAGAGAGTCATCCAGAGCCCTACCCCACTTGCCCCCACCACCCAGCCACAGCCCTACCCCACTTGCCCTTGACAGCCTGCCAGAGCCCTACACCATTTGCTCCATCTGGTCATCAAGAGCCCTACACCATTTCCCCCAGCCATCCACCCAGAGCCCTACCCCAGTTGCCCTGGCCAGACAGCCAGAGCCCAACACCATTTGCCCCAGCTGGTCAGCCAGAGCAATAACCCACTTCTAAAAAAGTGCCAGCCAGAGCCCTACACCATTTGCCCCGGCTGGCCCGCCACAGCCCTACACCATTTGCCCCGGCTGGCCCGCCACAGCCCTACACCTGTAGACCCAACCAGCCAGCCACAGCCCTACCCCACTTGCCCAGGCCAGCCACCAGGAGCCCTGCACCACTCGCCCTGACCGGCTGCCCAGAGCCCTGCACCATTCACCCTACACCATTTGCCCGGAGCCCTGCACCATTCGCCCAGGCCAGCCACCCAGAGCCCTGCACCATTCGCCTGGGCCAGCCACCCAGAGCCCTGCACCATTCGCCCGGAGCCCTGCACTATTCATCCGGGCCGGCCACCTGGAGCCCTGCACCATTTGCCCTACACCATTCACCCTACACCATTCGCCCGGGGCGGCCGCCCGGAGCCTAGTACCATTCGCCCTACACCATTCGGCCAGAGCCCTACTGCACTTACCCGGGCCGTCCAGCTGGAGCCCTACTGCACTGGCGTGGGCTAAATGCCAGAGCCCTGCACAATTTGCCGTACACCATTCACCCAGGCCGGCCGCCCGGAGCCCTGCGCTGTTCGTGTGGGCTGGTGGCCAAGAGGCCTGCACCATTCGCATGGAGCCCTGCACCGTTTGCCCTACACCATTCGCCCAGCCTGGCCGGCGGAAGCCCTAGCGCATTTGCCTGGACCAGACGGCCAGCTGGAACCCTACCGCACTTGCCCGGGCCGGCCGGAACCCTACTGCACGTTCCTGGCCGGAGCCCCACCGCACTTGCCCGGGCCGGCCGGAGCCCTACAGCAATTGGCGGGGCTGGCCAGAGCCTTAACGCACTTGGCCGGGGCAGCTGGATGGAGCCCTGCCGCCCTTGGCCGGCTGGCGCCCTGCCACGCTCGCCCAGGCTGGCCGGCCAGAACCCTAACGCGCCTGCCGGGGCCGGCCGGAGCCCCACAGCACTTGCCTGGGCTGGTGGCAGCCACGCCGCACCTGCCCGGGACAGCCAGCCGGCCAGAGCCTTGCCACACTTGCCCGGGACGGTCGTTCGGAGCCCTGCCGCACTTGGCCGGGACAGCCGCCTGGAGCCCTACTGCCCTTGCCCGGGACGGCCAGCCGGAACCCCACCAAGATTGCCCTGGACAGCCAGCCGGAGCACTGTCACACTTGCCTGGGACGGTCAGCCAGAGCCCTACCACTCCTGCCCACGCTGGCCAGGCCGGCCAGAGCCCTACCGCTCTTGTCTGGGCCAGCCGGAGCCCTACAACACTTGCCTGCCTGGAGCCCTGTCACACGTTCCTGGCCGGAGCCCTACCGCGCTTGGCCGGCCCGGCCGGAGCCCTATCTCAAGTGCCCAGGCCAACCAGAGCCCTACTGTGCCTGCCAGGGCCAGCCAGCCGGAGCCCCGCCACGCCTGCCAGGGCTGGCCAGCCAGAGCCCTACCGCACTTGCCCGGGCTGGCCAGAGCCACACCGCACTTGCCCAGGATGGCTGGCTGGCAGGAGCCCTACCGCACTTGCCCGGGACGGATGGCTGTACAGCCAGAGCCCTACCGCGCTTGCCCGGGATGGACGGAACACTTGCCCAGCCGGAGCTCTACTGCAATTGGCCAGGTCGGCCAGAGCCCTACCACCCTTGGCTGGCCGGAGCCCTACCACGCTTGCCCAGAACAGTCGGCCAGCCAGAGCCCTACCGCACTTGCCGGGGCCAGCTGTAGACCTACCGCGCTTGCCAGCTCCTACCGTAGACCTACCGCGCCTGCCTGGGACGGACGGACGGAGCTCTACCACACTTACCAGGGCCGGTCGGAGCCCTACCACGCCTGCCCGGGCTGGCCGGAGCCTAGCGAACTTGGCTGGGCCAGCCAGAGCCCTACCAGGCTTGGCCCGGCAGAGCCCTACCATGCTTGCCCGGGACGGCCAGAGCCCTACCATGCTTGCCAAGGAAGGCCCACCGGAACACTACTGCACTTGCCTGGGACAGCCGGCTGGGGGGAGCCATACTGCACTTGCCCAGGATGGTCAGGCCCGCCGGAGCCCTACCGCCCTTGACCAGGATGGCCAGCTGGCCGGAGCCCCACCACACTTGCCTGGGCCAGCCGGAGCCCTATTGCACGTTCCTGGCCAGAGCCCTATTGCACGTTCCTGGCCAGAGCCCTGCTGCACTTGGCCGGCCCGGCTGGAGCCCTGCCGCACTTGGCCGGCCCGGCCGGAGCCCTGCCTCAAGTGCCCAGGCCAACCGGAGCCCTACCGCACTTCCTTAGGCAGGATGGAGCCCTACCGCGCTCGCCCGGCCGGAGCCCTACCGCAGGTTCCTGGCTGGAGCCATACCAAACTTGCCAGGGACGGTCATTTGGAGCCCTATCTCACTTGGCTGGGAAGGACGGACGGAGCCCTACCGCACTTACCCGGGACGGACAGAGGGAGCCCTACCGTGCTTGGCCAGGACAGATGGAACCCTAACACACGTGCCTGGCCGGAGCCCTACCGCAATTGGCCAGGCCAGCCAGAGCCCTACCGCCCTTGGCTGGCAGGAGCCCTACCGCGCTTGCCCGGGTTGGCTGGCCGGCCGGTGCCCTACCGCGCTTGCCCGGGCTGGCCGGCCAGTGCCCTACCGCGCTTGCCCGGGCTGGCCGGCTGGAGCCCTATAGCACATTCCTGTCCTGAACCCTACCGCAATTGTCCGGGCTGGCCAGAGCCCTGCTGCCCTTGCCCGGCTGGAGCCCTACCGCACGTTCCTGGTCAGAGCCCTGTCGCACTCAGCCCTGCCTGCCAGCCAGAGCCCTGCCGCAAGTTACTGGTTGAGCCCTGCTGCACTTGCTGGGGATGGTCATTCGAAGCCCTACCGCGCTTGGCCGGGACGGCTGGAACGAGCGCTACCGCGCTTGGCCAGGACGGCCGGAACCCTAACACATGTGCCCGGCCAGAGCCCTGCTGCCCTTGGCTGACTGGAGCCCTTCCGTGCTTGCACAGCCAGAGCCCTGCCGCACTCGGCCCTGCCCAGCAGCCAGAGCCCTGCCGCACTTGCTGGGCACAGTCGTTCGGAGCCCTATCTTGCTTGGCCGGGACAGACAGACGGAGCCATACCGCACTTGGCTAGGACAGACAGAACAAGCCCTACCACGCTTGGCTAGGACGGCCAGAACCCTAACACATGTGCCCGGCCAGAGCCCTGCTGCCCTTGGCTGGCTGAAGCCCTTCCGTGCTTGCACAGCCGGAGCCCTACCGCAACTGGCCAGGCTGGCCGGAGCCCTAACGCACATGGCCAGGGCGGCCGGACGAAGCCCTGCTGCTCTTGGCGGGGCCAGCCGGAGCCCTACCGCACGTTGCCCGGCCGGAGCCCTACCGCACTTGGCGGGGCCGGCCGGAGCCCTACCGCACTTGGCGGGGCCGGCCGGAGCCCTACCGCACTTGCCCGGGACGGCCGGCCAGAGCCCTGTCGCACGTTCCTGGCTGGAACCCTACTGCAGTTGGCCGGGCTGGCCGGAGCCCTAACGCGCGTGGCCGGGGCAGCTGGACGGAGCCCTGCCGCTCTTGGCTGGCTGGAGCCCTACCACACGTTGCTGGCCGGAGCCCTACCGCACTTGCCTGGGACGGACAGCCGGAACACTACCGCACTTGCCCGGGACAGTCGGGCCCGCTGGAGCCCTACCGCCCTTGGCCAGGATGGCCAGCCAGCCAGAGCCCTGCCACACTTGCCGGGGACGGCTGGCCAGCCGGAGCCCTGCTGCAATTCCCCGGGAGGGCCGGCCGGCTGGAGCCTTGCTGCACTTACTGGGGACGGTCATTCGGAGCCCTACCATGCCTGCCAGGGCTGGCCAGCTGGCCAGAACCCTACTGCACTTGTTCGGAACGGCTGGCCGCCTGGAGCCCTGTGGCGCTTGCCCGGGACGGCTGCCCAGAGCCCTGCCGCGCTTGCCCAACCAGAGCCCTATCGCACGTTCCTGGTTGGAGCCCTACAGCAATTGGCTGGGCTGGCCGAAGCCCTAACGCACATGCCGGGGCGACCGGACAGAGCCCTGCTGGCCTTGGCTGGCCGGAGCCCTATCGCACTTGCCCAGGACGGCCAGCCAGCTGGAGGCCTTCCGTACTTGACCCGGCCAGAGCCCTACCGCACATTCCTGGCTGGAGCCCTGCCACACTTGGCCGGGTCGAGCTGTACCGCACGTTCCTGGCCGGAGCCCTTCCACACTTGTCCCAGCCGGCCGGGCCCGCCAGAGCCCTGCCCACCTTGCGCAGGACATCTGCCCATGGCCCCACCGCACTTGCCCCAGCCGGCCACCCAGGGGCCTACACCGTCTGCTTATGCCGGCCAGCCAGCACCCTACACCATTTGCAGCAGCCCACCTGCCAGAATCCTACACACCTTGCCCCAGCCGGCCAGGCAGACTACTACAGCATTTGCCCCACACGGCCAACCACAGCCCTACCACAATTTCCAACACCGGCCAGCCAGAGCCACTACACCATTTGCCCGGGCCAGCCAGCCAGAGCCGCTACACCATTCACCCAGGCCCACTGGCCAGGGCCCCTAGCCCCCTTGCCCAGGCCCACCAGCCAGGGCCCCTACACCATTTTCAGCAGGGTGGCCAGCAAGAGTCCTACACCACTTACCTTGGACGTTCATCCAAAGCACTACCCCATTTGCCTGAGCTGTCTCACCAGAGCCCTATGGCATTTGCCCTAGGAGGCAGCCAGAGCCCTATCCCTCTTACCCCACCTGGACAGCCAGAGCCCTACCCCACTTGCCCTAGCTGGCCAGCCAGAACCATAGAATATTTGCCCCAGCAGGCTAGCCAGATCTCTACCCCATTTGCCCCCTCCGGTCAGTCGGCGCACTACCCTACTTCCCCAGACAGACAGAGCCCTAGCCCACTTGCCCATCGGGCCACCCCAAGCCCTATACCACTTGCACCGGGCAGCCAGCCAAAGCCCCACACCGTTTGCCCCAGCCGGCCAGCCAGAGCCCTAATACACTTCCCTGAGGTGGTCAGGCAGAGACACAGATCTCCAGCTGACTCAAGTCAGCAGTCACAGCATCATGAACCAAAGGGAAATTAAACAGGTACTTACAAAAAGGACACCGTATGCAAAGTATACAGTTCAGCTAACTCCTCCTGCTCAACGTTCTCCAGCTCCCTGAGGTCCAAGCCCTGCTGCCCATCGCCCTAGCACCCTGCTTCCCAGGAGTCCTGCAGAGAGGGAGGCAGAGCTGTGAGGGCCTTCTGCACCACCTGCTCCCCCAGCACCCCCACGGCTCCCCTCCCCAGGCCACACTGAGCCTGGCCAGCAAGCCCTCAGCTGGGTACGGAGAGCCACACCCACATTCCAGAACCCACCCATCACAATGCAGCTAACAATCACCAGCCAGCCAATCCAGAGGCAGCTGACAGAGGCTGTAGAAGCTTCTGGAAGGCACTGCACAGGGAAGCCATTACCTGGTGGTTTACAGGTCTACAAAGGCTGCCAGAACGGCCAGAGAAAGCCATGTGGTGAAATAAGGTGAAAATAAAACCCACACAGAGAAGCTGCTGCCCAGAGGCAGGAAACAGCCACAGCAGCCGGCTGCCGGCGTACGCCAGGCCCATGGCAGCTCCCTGCAGCCAGCCCTGGGCCCCGAGAGCCCCGGCAGTGCTTTGCCCAGGCCAGTGGCACAGCACAAGGGTTTACCAGGCAGCTCTGGCAGCCTTCAAGCGTAACCTCTTACCGAACCAGACACCGCTCTGCTGTCCCTCGCTGCACAGCCTCGCGTGCAGCCCCGGTCACAGGGCTGGTGTCTGGGTGTGAGAGGAAGGACAGGCCCGAAACCCTGAGGAAGCTTGCGCATTTGTTGCCAAACTAATTGCAAATTGCTCCTAATAGTGTCAAGAAGTCTATTGCAAACCCAGAACGTAGAAGATCTTACCATTAAACATGCAAGACTAGTATTTTAAAGAGTGATGACACATACGGAAAGTTGAGGAATTTTGACTATTAAAAACTACAGTCCCTTACTCTTTCCTTCAGAGATGTGGTATACTTACACCTGTTGTACCCTCTTAACTGAATGATAGACCCCTGTAAGCTTTCTTTTCCAATGTGAAGTCATGTAGTTAGTGCAGCAGACATCCAAAGTTCCCACAGTTAAACATTTGCAAGTTGAAAACAGCCAAGGAATTTGCAATATTTACTGAGTTTTCTCCTTGTAAGCAGGAAGATGCTCTAAGCTCACAACCCATTTTGGAAACTCCTTTTCCATGACATCCTCCAATTTGCAACTTTTAGTAGCCATTCTCAAATCCATCGAAGCTCTCTCACTCAGTTTTCAGACACTTCGTACTCATCAGCTCTTAATTTTTCTTCACACTACAAGATTGGGTATCTCCAGAAGTGTCATTCATTGTAGTCAGATCATGATGTTTCTCAGTCTAAATCTACATTCGCTGAATTCTTGTAGATCAACAACAGAATCAGCTTTTTCATTTTTTTCCTTTAAGTTCCTATTTTTTTCGCGATAGGAACTTAAAGAGCTCTTACACCATGAAGACTCATAAGCTCACACCACAGACTGGAAGGTAAACCTGAATTTTGCCTTTAGACAGAATATTTTCTGTGATAAGCCTGAATGTGAGCTAGCAGGTGACCCCCTTCAAAAAAATGACATTTCCTTTCTGAACATGGTCAGTGGAGCAACAGCTATGAAGACAGGGAGGTATTACCCTGAGTACTTTAAAATTCAACAAGAATATTGCAGTCCGTTTTGAGAATCAAGAAGGATGTAGACAGATTATACACTCTACAGCAAAGCAAGAATGACCCTGTGAGAACAAGATGAGAAAGAGGTTGGGTTTGGGGTTTTTGCCCATGAAGGAGGGCAGTCAGGAAGTAGGATTGCAATCACAATCATCTGTTTGCTCTGAAGAGACACCAACAATGCGGCTTTGCCTACAGCAGGGTTAGAATACAAAGCCATAGATTTTTATCTACAGAAAGAACATGAATTAAGATATATTTAAACAGCAAAACAGATTACATAAACAATCCCAGCTCATAATGACATTCAGGAACACCATTTTAGTAATAACAAAAAAAACCTTTTATTCAACATTCTGTAAGAGAAGATACTTCAGGAAACATACAAACAGCACTTGTAACTAAGATAAAGCCATCTTAAAATTACTACACACCATTTAAGATAAAATTTAACACAGGCATTGCAGAAAATTCAACATCTGATTACCAAGGCCATTCCTTAATAGCAATTACATATATGTCTATACCCATTGCTAGGAATGTTCTGTTTTGTTTCCTTTTCTTTTTTTCCTTCTAAAACAGTTCCTAAATAAAAGTTGCTGCATGTTCTTCACTACAGTTTCCATCTCCTAATATAGTTTGAACTGACTTACCACCTAAGCAGCACATTCCTCTAAGCAAACAACAGAAGTATAATCATGCTTAAATCTGCCAAGTTAAAAACTGTGGTTTTATTAACATTGTATGTGTTAGATGAAGGGTTAAGCAAACCACCCATGTCTACTGAGCTGTTAAGCTGTTCCCTCATCCATTCAGTCAGGTGCAGGGACCACCCAAGAGGAGATGGGAACTGAAGTCAGAGCCCTGATCTAGCCTCCAGAAATCGCTGAGGTCCTCCTCTTTTCACAGCAACACCTCTTAGTGGAGACAAAGAGAAGCAGGGGCTGAACTCTTCTCAGGGCTGATTACCATGTCTGCTTTCCAAGGGGTTCCTCATGGGTTTTCCTTGAAGACCTGTAGCAGAGGGAAGAGAAGGGCATCAGCTCTGGAAAACAAGCTGATCCACAGAGAGATTTCTCTTCAGGCTTCCAGCCAATTCTTCAAAGCAAACAAAGAATCAGATTTATAGGAGGAACAGCAGAATTGCAAGGTTCGCTCAAAGCCAGCTGACAGAGAAGGGAAGAGTCCAAACATCAAGTCCAACACTGTGGACATCTTTTCTGGCAAATCTAATGGGAAAAACTGCATACTAAATCTCCAGACTTGTCTTCTGGGAGTCCCCTTGTGTTCTTCTTGATCAAAGCATACTGAAAGGACATGTGTCCTTCACTGCTTTTCCAGGACTTTATGGATCCTGAAGGCACATAGTCTGAATTACACAAAACAACATAGTCATCCTTCAACAGGACACTGGTTGAGAGAGTCCCTTGGGAGACAGTCCTGAAGGGCAAAGGGGTCCAGGAAGGATGGATATTCTTCAAGAAAGAAATCTTAACCAGGCTATTCCCATGCACCGCAAGATGAACTGCCAAGGAAGACGACCGGCCTGGCTGAACAGGGATCTTTGGCTAGGACTCAAGAAAAAAAGGAGAGTTTATTATCTCTGGAAAAAAGGGCAGGCAGCTCAGGAAGAGTACAAGGATCTTGTTAGGTCATGCAGAGAGGAAATTAGAAAGGCAAAAGCTCAGTTAGAACTCAATCTGGCCACTATTGTAAGAGACAACAAAAAAAGTTTTTACAAATATGTTAACAATAAAAAGAGAGCCAAGGAGAATATCTATCCTTTAATGGATACAGAGGGGAACATTGCCACCAGAGATGAGGAAAAGGCTGAGGTACTTAAAGCCTTCTTTGCCTCAGTCATTAATAGTGAGACCAGTTATCCTCAGGGTACTCTGCCCCCTGAGCTGGAAGGCAAGGATGAAGAGCAGAATATACCCCCCCATAATCCAGGAGGAAATAGTTAGTGACCTACTACGCCATCTGGACGCTCACAAATCTATGGGACCAGATGGGATCCATCCAAGAGTACTGAGGGAACTGGCGGAGGTGCTCGCCAAGCCACTCTCCATCATTTATCAGCAATCCTGGTCAACGGGGGAGGTCCCAGAGGACTGGAGGCTTGCCAATGTGATGCCCATTTACAAGAAGGGTCGGAGGGAGGATCTGGGGAACTACAGGCCTGTCAGCCTGACCTCGGTACTGGGAAAGATTATGGAACGGTTCATTTTGAGTGCGCTCACATGGCATGTGCAAGACAACCAGGGCATCAAGCCCAGTCAGCATGGGTTCATGAAAGGCAGGTCATGCTTGACCAACCTGATCTCCTTCTATGACCAGGTGACCCACCTAGTAGAGGAGGGAAAGGCTGTGGATGTTGTCTACCTGGACTTCAGTAAAGCCTTTGACACTGTCTCTCATGGCATACTCCTTGAGAAGCTGGCAGGTCATGGCTTAGACAACTGTACTCTTCGCTGGGTAAAAAACTGGCTGGATGGATGAGCCCAGAGGGTTGTGGTGCATGGAGTTAAATCCACTTGGTGGCGGGTCACAAGTGGTGTTCCCCAGGGCTCATTATTGGGGCCAGTTCTATTTAATATCTTTATCAGTGATCTGGATGAGGGGATCAAGTGCACCTTCAGCAAGTTTGCAGATGACACCAAGTTGGGAGGGAGGGCTGATCTGCCCAAGGGTGGGAAGGCTCTACAGAGGGATCTGGACAGGCTGGATCAATAGGCTGAGGCCAATCGTATGAAGTTCAACAAGGCCAAGTGCCGGGTCCTGCACTTGGGTCACAGAAAGCCTGTGCAGCGCTACGGGCTTGGGGAAGAGTGGCTGGAAAGCTGCCCAGCAGGGAAAGACCTGGGGGTGCTGGTTAACAGCCGGCTGAATATGAGCCAGCAGTGTGCCCAAGTGGCCAAGAAGGCCAACAGCATCCTGGCCTGTATCAGAAATAGTGTGGCCAGCAGGAGCTGGGAGGTGGTTGTTCCCCTGTACTGGCACTGGTGAAGCCGCACCGTGAGTACTGTGTTCAGTTTTGGGCCCCTCACTACATTGAGGTGCTGGACCGTGTCCAGAGAAGGGCAACAAAGCTGGTGAGGGGCCTGGAGCACAAGTCTTATGAGGAGCGGCTGAGGGAGCTGGGGCTGTTTAGTCTAGAGAAAAGGAGGCTGAGGGGAGACCTTATTGCTCTTTACAACTACCTGAAAGGAGGTTGTAGTGAGGTGGGTGCTGGTCTCTTCTGTCAGGTGGCTGGAGAAAGGATGAGAGGAAATGGCCTCAAGTTGAGGCAAGGGAGATTTAGGTTAGATATTAGGAAAACATTTTTTACTGAGAGGGTTGTCAAACATTGGAACAGGCTGCCCAGGGAAGTGGTTGAGTCACCATCCCTGGAGGTATTCAAAAAGCACATAGACAAGGCACTTCAGGACATGGTTTAGTGGGCATGGTTGATGGTTGGACTCAATGATCTTGAAGGTCTTTTCCAACCTAAATGATTCTATGATTCAAGTCCTCAAATCCTGGAGGACTGCAGTAATTAATTCTGCAGGGGCACAGCCATCAAACAGTGGGTAATGGAGTGGTCAAAACCTAGTGGAAGGCAGTCCTCAAATCGTGGAGGACTGCAGTGCTCAGATTCTGGATGGGTGGTGTTCTCAACATTTGGGGCAAGCCACATTTCATTAACTGCAGCAAGAGGCTTTACAGCTTTCATACATTTGAGGCCTGGCAGCTTGGGTCTTTCTCCATCTGGAAGGAAAAGACTCAGTTGAGAAAAAATCTCTTACATGCCACAGACTAGACATGATTATGATATAGACACAGAAAAAACATGCAGCCAGAACTTGGCAAAGGCTAGCCAAATAATATGTGCAAAGCAGCCAAAGAATATGTGCAAAAGGACCCCCTCTACTTCCCATCCTCTGGGAGGGAGAGAAGCATGGAGCAAGAGAGCTCAGGTCAGCCCCTCACCAAAGCAGCTGGTGAGCTACAGGCCACTGACCAGCTGCTCGCAGACACTGGGGCACCCGGAGCCATATCTCACAGCACACGCTCCCTCATCGCTTGAACACAGGGCAGGCTTAGCCATGGCCAGGCCTTCAACAGGTAGATGGAAATGGGGGAGATGAGAGACCCCTGGGTGAGCGCTTGCCTGCAGAACAGCACCAATGGGCATGAGCACTCACTGCAACTCCTCTATCAGCCACTCCCCTCCTGCCTCTCACTTGCACAAAGTAGGAGCGGACACCTGTGGTTACAGCAGGGCTCAGGCACAGCTGTAACTCAGATTTGTATATTTACTGAAAACTCAGAAAAAATGTAAATTGAAACCTAAGACTCTGCCATGTCTCTCAAGTACAACATCTGAGTTTCACTTCACTTTACCCACTACCTCCATCACTTTCTAGAACTACAAAACACAGCAGGAAAAGGAGCCCAAGAAGAGACATCTATTCCATGAACCACGCAGTTCACGTGTGATGCCTCTAGTGTTGCAGCACTTAGCACTCAAATGCAGGAATCACTTCTGTCCACAAGAGAAGCCATTGGACCCCTCACACACTCACCTTAGGGGTGACAGCAGGGTCTGCTCCCTTTGCTCCCTGCAGATCACGTCTTGGTGTTGAGAGGACAGGGTCTCCAGGCTGATGAGCTACACGTGCCAAACACTATGCAACAGCCGGCTCTGAGCTAGGGTGGAACCTCCTCCCACCAACAGAGAGTAACCGTGCAAGGATCGCAAAAGGGAAGAGGGAAGAGAGCATAGGGGAGGACAGAAGGACAGACAGATGGAAGGAAGGATCACAGAAGTTAATACAGGAGAGATACTGTCTGCCCTGCAGAGTCTGAACCACCCCCTCTGCCCAGAAAGTGTGATGCCTAACAAATGTGCAGGGCAATTGGAAGCAGAAGGGAAAGCACCAGCCATCCCCAGGCAGTGAGTAGCTAACAGGAACTGTAAGTCTCTGCACACAGCTGAAGAGGACACAGCCCATTAGGCTAGGGTAGGAAGGGCCTGAGACTGCAAAAAACTCATTGTCTAGATAGTCCAAGTCCAATGCACATGTGATTATGCTGGTATTAATGCTGTCAGCAGCTCCGAGTACTTTGAGTAATTTGGATCTCTCAAATTTCAGGTATTTCTGTGCTAGAGAAAGATCCCCTTGATTACAATATTCAGTTTAAATAAGACAATCAGGTCTCACTAAACCACACCCAGACAAGTCACACTCTTGGCTCCCTCTCTGTGACTGATAGAAAGCCATACAGTGATAGATACTCACATGAACAAGGACTGTTTTCATCCCTTTCTTCACGTTCCTCAGGATTGTCCCTCTCATCTGTAAGGATCAAACTTACATGTTGAATGCTTGGTACTGTGATCCAAACTTAAGGCAAGTCAAGTAAAAAGCAGACAAATACACTTAAAACATTTGCAGGAAGAGGTGGAAGAATTGATACCCAGCATATCACCCAATTCCCTATAGCTCATCCCTTACTAAGTAAAAGTAAGGCTCAGGAGCACATAACTAATGATAATAGCTCTGAGGTGTGTCTCACTGCTCTGAACCATGGAGAATATTCTACCCACTGATCTTCTTGTATTTTTGAGTCTCTTCATGCACACATCCCCCCACCCCCAAGAATGCACCCTCCCCCTAATTCTCTTTTCTCTCTGACCTTTCCTCTCCTCTGTTTAGCTTAAAGCCTTTCAAATCACTACCCACTCCTTCCTTACATATGGGATAAACTACTTTTTGTCTCCATTAGCTATGTGCTGGACTGCAAAGCACCTCCAGGCAATAACAGCTTCTTGTCAGAGAAGATCATCATCTTTCATCCTTCAGGCCACACAGACCCACTCTCTCCTCACCTTATGCATTGCTCCAGGGACCCATGATTCTCATTCCCAGCTTGCCCTCATTTGGTGTGAGCTACTTAAAACTGCCAAACCAGATGATCTTCCATTTGGATTAAAATCTCACAGAGGCCTCGGAGCTAACAGGGAGTTCCTGAGCAGCCGCAGCACAGCTTCATGCATACTGCACAACACTGCCATGGTTGAGACCAGTTAAATGCTTACCCACACAGCTCCAACAGTGACACGGTGTCTGGGCTTGGGGATGTCACATCATGTTCAGGCTAGGGTGACTGACTCAGGAGTAAACATGGGTTCCCCCTCACTGCCTGCACTCACCAACACTGTGCTCCTGATAGCATATGTCCATACATTCTGTATGATATGTCTAAATATTTTGATGGTTTTAATATTTTGTACCATTCATGGAAACTGGTTTGCTGCTAGATGACTGTGAAAGTGAGATTTGGTAAATAATTATTAGAAATCTTATACTAACACTATGATTGAAACAATAAGATGAAAGTATAGCCAAGCAATTAACTAGTAGAGGTAGTTACTCATAAGTGTTGCAGTTCTTTGCTCTTACGACCAGATGTTCCTGTACAATAGATGAGAACAATGTTGAAACTGACCACATGTCATTGAAACTGCGTTAAGCTTTAAGATCAAAGAACAAGGACAAGAACAAAGACTTCAAGGACAGCCAACAGAATCTCAAATGGGTCGGTGGTCATAAAAGCAGCCCTTTGACTCAAATGAATTTGTCATTGCGCATGATCGGATGTAGACAGTACTATGATAATCAGTTACAATAATTTCTATGTATATGTATACCAATCTGATTAATATGTAATTGTTACTCCATATAACCTGTTTGTACTGAAGCTGTGGCATGCACGTTAGGTAGAATTATCCCCCATGCATCCAGCGCTGCAATAAAGAATGCCTGCTTTCTAAAACTCCAAAACAAGTCTTAGAGAGTTTCTTCGACCAGCTTTTCGGTATCACTCCCAGAAGTGACCAAAAGCAGATGAGCCCCACCAGGCAGAGATATGAGGCCCTGTTTTACCAATGTCCCACCTCCAAATGACAAAAACAGCAGACCATGCAAACAGGAAACTGTCAGCTGCTGGGACCAAGTCCACCCTGCAGAGACACAGGACCAGCTCGGACACTTCCAGCACAGGACCTTGGCAGCAGGCAGGGCTGAAAGTCCTCCTATCAATGTGGAAAAGTCTCAGGCAGTCAGTCCCTGCAGAGCCATGTGCCACCACCGGTACTGATGGCAGCGTAAAGCTGCAGCCTGCTAGTCTTAACCTAACTCATAGTAGAAACTACACTGTCAGGTATTCCCTGAAATGCAGAGAACTGGATCTACACATGAAGGACTATTTAAATAGGGTTTCTGTATTCTGAAAGTGTTGAATAGGATATCTTACCTGACCTGTCTTTGTGCTTCTGAAAATGCCATATCAGCGCAAACAAGACAGTAATAGCTACAACTCCTACTGATACTGTGAGAATATAGAAAGTACACAAACAGCATTTCTTCCAAATGTTTCCTTTTGCTCTACAAGGAAAATTCAGTTGTAAAAAACACTTACTGGACCTTCATCCTGCTGTACTGTTAGCTTTATTGATCTTTACTTTTGTAACATCCCGTAAGTACGTTATTGTCAGAAAGCTGACTTCTAAAATTAAAGGTTACCTTCTTTATTTTCTCTAAGGATTTTAGAACCAAAGGGCCTCTTTTCACAAAGCATATGTGGGAGCCTGTAACCCATGACACTGGGACAGACCTCAGCCAACGGCCTGACTCATTGCCTGTTCTTTCTGCCTCGCACCACCAACTGAGAAGCCTGTAAGGTGAGATAAGAATAGCTAGTGAGATATATTCACGCACTAGGCATTTTAGTATCACTGTGTGATACTCAGGTATACTATTAAGTCTCTCTATATCATTCTGGTTGGGTTTCTGTATCACAGAAAAATCCAAACAGTACATCAGTCTTATGTTCCAGGAAAGTACATGCAGCACTGAAGCAGTGCTCATGCCATTTCATTGGGAAGCTAAGATGTCACTGCCCAGAGCTGCACTGGCCCATGAATGCAAGAGTCTGTTGGCATTAAAAGAAGAGGAAAGCAGGAAATGTGAATTACTTTTGTACAGTAATTGTTTTTCTCTCTTAAATCTGTCCCTTGGACAGTAAAAAGGCTAATTTTAGCCAATGCAAAAAGTTGTGTCAATGTAAATACACTAGTTAAACCTCTTACACTGTGAAATTTAGAACAAAACTAGAATTGTAGGCAGCATTTAATTAAAAGTTTCCGAGTTCCCCCACCATGGTAACCCTTGCAGATGTGACAGTGGATCTTTTCCCAATTTGGAGAATACTCAAATTCACCAGAAAGTTCTTCTGAAACATCTAAACCAGCAATCACCTGAACAAAGGTTATTGCATTTACTGGATCAAAAAAAGTCATTTTTCTATCACAGTTCATAGTATTTTCAAAAGATATTGGCATAACAAACTAGAAACAAAATGACACTGTCTGCCAGCCTAGGTCTTCGGCTGGAGCAGTCATACTGGCACAAGAATGCCCAGCTTTACCCAACAAGGCTTACCCTAGCTAATCTTTGTTTCATCCATCTGTTAATTAGCTAATGGCTAGTGCATTTGGGGCAGTCTCTTACATAATCCATCTGGGTTTGTGTACTGCATCTGGATTTAAAAAAAAAAACAACACCTTTGCTTAACTGAGAACCAGCATTTTTAAGTGATACTCACCAGTTTTCACATTAGCAATGCCTTCATATATGGTTCTCCCATCTCTGTCATTCACTTCTCTAGAATATCTGCCGCAGTCACATTCCTGAATCCCGTCTAGTCTAAGACTGTAATCAGACACATTCTCAGACCTGTCAACATATTCCTCATAGCACCAAAACCAAGAACCATTTGTCCAAGCAATTTCTGTGTTTTCTTTTTTTCCAGAGTACCTGGAAGAAAAGTTTCAGCTTTGTCTCTGTTAGATTCAAGAACACGGATCCACCAATAAGTTCCGTGATTTCTTTAAATGTTTCTGCTCCTGAGGGGAGAAAAACATATCTGCTTATTATTGGGATATTTTACATTCCACAGAGAGCAGCCACAAGCAGGAATATTCCTTTTATCTCTTGTTGATTGGAATGTTCTTCGTTTGCTATAGTTATTTGAAATATCAGGCTGAAACCAATACAGAGAGATTCACTATAAGAGTGCTCCAATATCTTAGTTTGTAGTAATATAGTTTTTTTCCATTTTAATAATGTTTCTTCTATTCCATGTGCTTACACAGGTTTTCCTCACTACAAGGTGGGCAAGCTATAAGTTAACAGGACTCGACTCAGCCTGAAAACATTCATGGAATGTTTGAGCAGGTGATCAAAGGGAAAGAAGATCTAACAATAGTTGTTGATAAGGCAATGGAAGACTGCTTCGCATGCCATGTGTTTAAGTCCACTGAGTTGAAAGCGGGCCAGGGTTGAACGCGTCAAATGGCCCAAACTGCTCGTCCTTCAGAACCACCAAAGGGGTGGATGAAGAAGAGAGCTGTGAAACCTCTAAAAATATCAGAGATTAATAAGAACGGCGTGCCAGGACCAGACAGACTAAGTCTGCAGGATATCATTAAGGCAGACCCCCATTTTGTCCAGTTAATGGAAATATTCAATCTATGGTTGGTGACTGGCATTGTACCAGACATGGTGAAAGAATGTCAGACTGTGTTAACATCGAAATCATCTCTGCCAGAGCACCATATGGACATCAATAACTGGTGACCAATTACCATGAGATTGATTATCTTGAGGTTATTCTCAAGGATTTTGATGGCAAGACTGGCTAGGGCATGCCCTATTAATCCATGACAAAAGGGCTTTATTAGATAATCAGGATGTGCGGAAAATTTGAAGTTATTACAACTATTGATTAAGAACGCAAAAAAGGAACATCGACCCTTGGGCCCTTCGTTGACCTGGCTAAAGCCTTTGACACCATGAGTCATTGTCATCTTATTGCAGTGCTTAAGCAAAAGGGTGTAGACCATCATATTATCACCCTGATTACGAACCTGTATCAAAATATCAAAACTCGCATTACTATGAAGAATGAACAGTCAGATCCTATCGAGATTAAAATTGGTGTTAAACAAGGTGTCCCAATGTCACCTTTACTATTTAACTTATCTGTGGACGCCCTGTTGTGTAAGTTAGAAGAACGCAGCAACGGATACCAACATAGTTCAAAACGTGTAACATCTATGGCTTTTGCAGATGATCTGGTATTGTTAAGTGGATCATGGGAAGGAATGCAAAGTAATATCAGGGTCCTAGAGGCCTTTTGTGATCTAACTGGCCTCAGGACTCAGGGGGAGAAATGCCATGGTTTTTATATACAACCTACTAAGGACTCATATACAATTCCTCCATGGCAAATTAATAGTACCCCACTCAATATGATTGAACCCGGTAGTTCGGAAAAATACCTGGGACTGAGAATAGACCCAGGGACTGGAATATCTAAACCCGAACTACTGATGAAAGTAAGAGACTGTTTACAATGGATTGATGAAGTGCCACTGAAACCATTTCAGAAAGTAGACATCCTGAAGGGACATACTATCCCATGATTGATTTACTTAGCAGACCAAGCTGATATAAAAGCAACATAACTAGAAGCACTTGACCTGACGATTCGAACTACGGTCAAGGAGTGGTTACATCTACCTCCTAGAACCTGCGATGCCATAACTTTATTCCAGTACACGTGATGGAGGTTTAGGCATCATGAGACTCTCGGGTTTGATCCCCAGTATACAAGCTCCAAGACTACACAAGATTGCGCAGTCTTCGGATGATGTAATAAGATCAACAGCGAAACAAGAGGGGATTGAAAAAGAATTTGAAAAATTAACAGCTGGAGGTGATAAAAATAAAATACCATCTATGTGGGAGCCAAGCGCTATTAGGGTAACATCTGAGGAATTGGGCGATAATGAACTTGCTTCAGAATGGGAAGTACCAGCTCCCAAAACCATCTTTCCTAAACCGTGTGACTGGCGTAAACAGGAATTTATAAATTGGACCAAGTTACAGTCCCAGGGCTGTGGTATTGCCAACTTTGAGAAGGATAAAATCAGTAATAATTGGATCAAATGATATAGGGGCATTCCTCACCAAAAACTCCTCACAGCACTACAATTAAGAGCTAACGTGTATCCCACTAGGGAATTCCTGGCAAGGGGGATACAGGACTCACAAATAAAATCTTGTTGACACTGTCAAGCAGAAAATGAAACAAGTGCTCATATCATTGGGTAGTGCCCCATGGTGGAAGAGGCCAGAATTAAGAGACACAACCAATTATATGATTTAAGAATAATTGAAGTTAAAAAGAAGGATTGGATCGTATTCCAAGAGCTTATACTAAAAGATGAACGCAATGAAATATACAAGTCTGATCTAGGATTTGTAAAAGGAGACCAGGCAACGGTTATTGATGTAACAATTCAATACAAAAGTAAATTGTCATCACTGGCATAGGCGGCAGCAGAAAAAGTAAAGAAATGTTGTCATCTTAAAAATCAAATTCAGGAATTAACAAATGATAAAAATATTAAATTTAAGGGATTCCCTGTGGGTGCACGAGGAAATTCCAGCAACTACAAAGTGTTAAAAGCATTAGGAATCTCAAATTCCTGACAAGAAAAAAATTGCAAGATGTATTTCAAAGAAAGCTTTATTTACATCAGCTGATATTGTACATATGTTTGCGAGTCATTCGAGATCTACTGTAAGAACTTAATTATCTGTTGCTGTTTTGTCTTTTTATTGCTTTTGCTGTATTACTACTTATTTCTTTAATAAAGTTACCTCTACCCTGCTGCCACAGCATCTAGGGTACCACTAACCTGACTCACAACGTTCAGAGATAGGGATATCCATGGGTAAAACCTGGGAAGGATCAAGATTGACACTGGAAAGGTTGGGATAGTAAAAGGAACTCATGATCATGACGCATCATATTAACCTAAATTTGGATAAAACATTAATTGGAAATGTCAAAATTTTACCAACTTGGACTATCATTACCAGATTTGACATAGGTGGATGGGCCACCTTTACTTAACTTGGAGAAGAAACATATATAATTTATATGTGTTTGTTAATAATATAGCTTTTTTCCATTTTAATAATGTTTCTTCCATTCCATGTGCTTACACAGGTTTTCCTTACTACAAGGTGGGCAAGCTATAAGTTAACAGGACTCTACCCAGCCTTAAAACATTCATGAGTGCTGTCTGCACAAGACTTGTGCAAATTGAGGGCAGCCCCTTCACACCTTCTATCTCCATTACGGTCTCTGCTCTTACTGTGGCTCACATACATACCTCAGGTAGTGGTAAAACACCATTCCCAGAACATTGCAGCAGCAGCAGCACAGAGCTTAAGGTGAGCTGCAAAACCTCTTGGGTAGGTGGGCACCACTTAGCTCACACTGACCTTTGGGTCTGCATGGGTAAAAGGTCACTGGTACCCACAGGAGCTAACCCTGCACCTGTGAGTAAATTGCTCTATGCCAGCTTGAAACTGTACCCCACATGCACCCTCAAACCACACTCACTCCCACCTTCCTCCCAACAAGAGATAAGGATAGAAAATGAAGGAGGGCATCGTGTGTGCTAAAAAGAGCAAAGGGAACTTGAGGAAGGACGCACACAGATTTAGAGCTAGAGCACTCCTTCAAAAAACTGGACATGGAACCGCTCATGCCTCTCTGTTCAGAGTTTGGTTTTACATCACACCAAAGAGTGCGAGAGACTGAAAGAGTTAATGTCTCAAACATTGTGGTGGGGCAAGTTCTGCTTAAAGACAAACCCTGCACAGCAAGGAGCCAAGATGAAAAGCCCATCAGCTCAGACATCAGCAACAGGAGGGGGGGCGTGCTGGAGGGTGCGCAGCTCCCTGTTCTGATAAGCTGTTCTGATACAAAGATCAAACGATGGTCACGTCTGCAGGGAAGGAGAAGTTACTCCCCAAACGACCCCCAAGCCCAAAGGCTCAGGAACTGCTCATTAATCTGGCGAGTTCGGGTGCCCACCCAAAGGAGGGGCAAGGATGATAAAAGGACACAAACTGAAGCCCCGGGTGTGCAAGCCCACCAGGACTGGACCCATCGGCTGACTGGACCAATGCTGGACCCAGGACTGGTGAAATCTTTCTCTCTTCCTTTTTCTCTCTCTGTCTTCTTCTCTCTTTCCTTTTACTTTTCCACAATCCCTACACCTCATCCCTTTAAGACATAAAACCGCTGACCAAGTCTGGGACTAAGAGTGGATCCAGCAGCCCCTGGGCCCTTCTCTGAGGAGGAGTCTAGAAAGCAAGGGGGTCTGCTCTGAACCTCCTGACTCAACAGGAGGGATCTCCTTATTCCCTGAATTGATGTATATGGTTACCCTGGGTTACATGGTTTACAGAAGTAGTCTTATGCCAATGCCTGTTGTGAGAAACCCGCCACCTACTATCAAGCCTCCCCACTTCAGTTTGCTTCTGTCATGAATAAAATCTTTAACTGATCATTTGGTGTCGTTTCACCTTAATTTAGCCCGAGGGAATTTCGAATTAAATACAACTCCCTGGTCTGTCTGATCTGGGTTGTGACAAAGAGCCAGGCCTTCTTGAAGAAGGCTTGCAATACAGGATTTGCCCAAATTGATTTCTAAAAGACTGCTTTAGCAATGCAAGAACCATCCTCAGGCACACAATTGCCCCAAGCAGTCATTCCAGACATTAACCTGCACATATAGAGACCCTCTCCCACCTATGCAAACTATTACATTACACAGGAGTGACAAGGGTGGATTGAAGCCTGGGTTCTTGTTACAAAGGGCAATTTGAGTTGGATTCAAGCATTAGGCAAATCACAGGAGTCTGAATCCTGGTAGGACTCTCTCCCAGTTCTAGGTTTTACTGGGTTTTCCTATACTTCTACTTTTCTCTGTCCTGGCAAGTAATCCATAAGCATGGCCTGGCCCAGGGGGAAGTGGGCCACTCTTGGCTCACCATCTTGTTGCAATTCAGAAGCCAGAAACCTTCTGAACACAGGCCCTGGACAAGGAAACCTGCCCGAGTAGCATACACCATCTAAGTCCTGTTTTCAGGATTTGCCACACAAATGAGTGCCTCTCCTTGCTCTGCCACCCCCAGCCAAACTACACTTTTAGACTTATGTCCTACAGAACAGCTACACTCAGAGAATGGAAGGGAAGAAGTGTGCGAATGTTTCTCTGGATATTTCATTCCTCTACAAAGTACACCATTTGGAAAAAGACCCCCAAAGACAAACCAAGGCATGCCAACAGTGCAAGGCCACCTACTGAAAATACATCATCATACATACATTGCATGCTCAGACTTAACTGTTCAGTTCCAGCTTAAAAGTTTTCTGATGCAACTGCATGCCATCCTAATCACAGTCTTCTGCCACATACTCTCCCTCATCCCCCCATTGCATGGGGCAATGGCTTGAGTTGCCATTGGGGAACACATGGGCTCTGTTCCAGCAGATCACAGGGGCATTTGCTGCCGGTCTTATCTTGGCCTCTCGCTGGTTGTCTTTCTTCCAACGTGACACAGATGTACCTGGCTGATTGCAGGCAGCTCAGATCAACAGTAACACAGGCATCTATAAGCCCTCTGACAAGGTGCCCTATTGAAAGAGAGCATATGCATATTTACTTAAGGGATGTACAGGACATCATATATATTTGCTTTTTGAAATCTTACTACCTTGGAAGCATTTCCACGGAGGCTTACAGGTTATCCTGAACCTGCATGCAGCCAGAGCTTGCTTTTAAGAAGGCGGCAGATAACGACTTAAGTCCCTGAACAGTTCCTTGAAAACCATGAGAAGGTCCATTTCCTTGCCATGCTGAGGAAGCATTTTACTTTGCTTTGATTTAGGAAGAGAGAATCCTACTGGGAGGTCACAAGACATATCAAGAGTGTATTATGACTCAGCATCCATCATATATATTAATGCCTAGGGACACATCTAGAATATTGTCTTTGACACTGTCCAAAACCCAAATAGTAAGTTTTAACAGTTTCCCTACAAAACTGAATTCTGACATTTGCAACAGCTGCTATGTCAGAAATGGAAACAAACCCTATGCCTTTTGTCATAAGTTGAATTTGGTATGTCTGAATTATAAAATTACTGTAGTCTGAATGAAAATTACTCCCATACAAATGATAATTGCTTGCTTCTAAAAAGCTAACTGCTTCTGGGCAAAGATTGTTTTGCCCTGACAAGCAAAGATTCTGTCTACATTGAAACCACCTGCCATAACATAGTTCAGTTGCCTAGTTATTTCAAATTAAGATAGGACGCATCTCAGAGTCAAAAATGCCTCCTGTTTGTCTGTTCTGTCTATCCACCCAGTGGACAGGAAAGAATAAAATTTCTCTGGCTCCTACCTCCAGGAAACAGAGGAAGGGCACTAACTAAAAGGCACCAAAACCAAGTCATCTCAAACAGCAGTGTCATCAGAACCCATTTTCTATTCCATGTGCTTGTATTGCTCTGGCTCAACTCGGAGATGGCAAGTTCAAGTCACTGAAGCACAAAATACAAAATTGCCTTCAACATCCAGGGGTATCAGGAGGGCAAGGCAGCCAGAGTGCTTTGCTGGGTACTGACAATATCAAGGGAGCAGCGTAACGAAGAAACTCATTCTCATCCTCTATTCCTGGCTGCGAAATACAGGAACTAGAGTGAAAGGCAATGAGGAAGACAAGGGGTTATTGGGAAGAGAGAGCAAGTGTTTATTTTTGTGGGCCCTCTGGCAGCCCTGAAACCACAAGCAGATGGTGATGCTGAGAGCAAGGAGAGCAAGAAGGCAGAACAATGCATAACTGACTAATCTTCTGTGCCATAGCACCCCTTAAGAACTGTAATATCTCAAGGCCCAGGATGCTCAGAAAAGGGAGGACAGTCCTAATCAGCACTTCGTAGGTCCCTAAATCTCCACATTATTCCACTACAGGTCAGACTTCATGAAGGCTAAGGCCACTTTCAGTAAACCTTGCTGGACTGGGTTGACCTCAATAGCTATGTCAACACATATTTCAAAGTAAAGATCTAATTTTTCTAGCTGGTAAATTCAAGCACTGGATAAAGAGACAGAAAAATCAAGATTTGAAACAGACTCTAAAATTAGCACCCAATAACTAAACAAGGAAGTTCAATAAGAGCTTAGCACATTTAAGAGCTTAAATGGTAGGGTTTAAAAGTCTAACTGTAACATCTTGTTTTTAGAATTGTAGCACAAGCATAGATGCTAATTGCAAGTATAACAAGACTTTAATCAAAAATAAAACATGCAAGTGTTCTCATCTAGATTATCACATGAACTCAAAAACAAAGCCAGAAGCTACCAACCGTGAGTACATCATCTATACATCGTAACATAAACAAGTGTCTGATCCAGGCAGCCCAACACAGAAAGACAAGGACTTTAAAGTGAGAATTTACACCCATTATGCACACATAGCTGAATTTTTCTTCGGTAGAGACAGTGCTGAGAGCTGTTGCACACTGTGGCCATGTACCGTCCTGCATCCTCTTTCCCGACCACACAGAACCCCAATGTCCCATTAGGAAAGACACGAATGCGCTGGCCATGCCCAGTGTTGCCACGTGTCGAGCACTACAAAGATGTATTTCCCTTGTGCCAACTGATGCAAAAGCCTGTTCCAATTGGGGATAGTTAAGGTCAAAAAGAAGTTGTACACTCTCCCATCTATCATCATCACACCACTGTGAGCTGAAAACACAGCACACACACAAAAAAGTCATGACCAAACAGTTCAACATAATTACAGCCATCAGGCTGAAACTCTAGCAATGACACAAGTTTGAGAACATCACCTGGGAGCTGGGATTTAAGAGTGAAAATTGGGATTCACTTCCAAATCCAGCTACCGAAATGTATGATCTGAAACTAATCACTAAGCTCTGGCTTGACCAGTGCCATAGATTACACACAGATGATTTTGTACTAGTCTTCCTCCTTAGCAGTTTCACAAAGCTTAAGCGAGAAGTGTATTTAAACTCCTCTAAGAGATTTTTGATGAAATAAAGCCACAAATGTCATAACCTGATACATGTTGAAAAGTATTCCTGACAGCTAATATATCAGCCATTTTTATTCTTTGTAAATACGAAGATATAACTCGCAACTCAAACTCAATTAATAATATCTAATAAGCCAACTCCGTCAAATTATATTTGGTTTATTAGTATTATCTTGCTAGAGTTTATTACAGCACTCCTTCAAACATTAAATCTTTAAGAGGAAGCTGTAAGCTTAATTAATTTTCTATTTTTAATTGCTTGGCTTTTTCATATTCCAAATATACTGACATAATTCCATTAGCTGAGGTCTTTTATTTCCCAGTGGAATTAATTTCAAGCAGAAGCTACTTAAAACAGCAAGTGCAGCAAGCTAAAACACTTTGGGAACATAATCTTGTTCCAACCCAACTCAAATATTGTCCCGGTCCTGCTGCTAATAAACCCAGCAGCATAAACCTCTAAGAACACCTCCACACCAAACCAGATTTTCCATCCCAGTTTAGCATAAAAGCATGCTGCTACTAGGGAATTATTAAGAATTAAATAAATTTTCTTACCTTCAAGAATAAGAAGTGCACATGATGCAGTCTGGAAGGTGAAAACAGGTAACATTTCAGAAGTGACATTTTCTTTGCTATTATGTGTATGCTTCTTTATGGTCTTGTTTACCAGGAAACCTTTAAAACCCACTAGCTTAGATCCCTAGTGAATTATATGGCTTGAAGTAAGAAGGTGAGGAGAAATATTTAAAGTATTCTTGCATGCTAATCATTTTCTTACTGAACCTGAACAGAGAATTCTCAGATAGAATAGCTATTTTGTTTTAAAAAAATCCTGTGGTTTCAGCCACTGTCAGAGCAGTATCAGCTATGAACTTCTGTGTAAGTTTCCCTTTTTCCATGCCACAAGCATGACAGTGGAGGTTAGCACTATCAGACAATTTTTTACAGCCAAAAAAAATCCAGGGAAAAGGTGTAGCTGTAGGTCAACAAAAAAAGACTTATTGCTGGAGAGGGACTTGCACGTCTGTACAACTGCTCCTTCAAACCTCTGCAAAAATACTCCCAACACTGCAAAAGGTCTTATTTGTGTTTGGCTTTATCATCAAAAGTGTGAGGATGTCTACAACAAAGAACTACATTACAGTTACCTGCAGTATCAGAGCTTTTCCCAAGGAAACAAAATTTATGTAAAATAGAGCAACACCATACAGCAACCCAGAGCAGTGCCATGCATCCTGCTCTGCTTCCAGTTTTGCTCAAGTGTGTACAGGACTAACCAAATGAAGCCACAGAAGATAGCGCAAAGCACTTCTTGGTAAGCCAAAGGAGCATATGTGAAGAAGCTAAGCTCCCACAAGTCCCTAGAGAAGTCCATGGTTCCAACACATCTCTGCTAGCTGAGTAGTCACCTCAGAAAGTAAATTTATTTCTGGAGTTCACAGAATCTGATTTCCCAGCCTGACAGCCAGCACATAAATTAGGGTGAAGTTTCCCTTCACAGTACGTGCACCATACCAAGGCTGCAACTTGAGCAGCAAATTACTGATTGAACTTGTCTTTGCTGCCTCCTGTTTTTCCCTGAATCACTGCCTCTACTTCAACAAGTGTTCTGTTTTCAGCTACGCTACAATTAATTTTCTTCTTAGTAGCTAATACAGTGTGTTTTGGGTTTAGCATGAGAATAATGTTGATAACACACTGATGTTTTAGTACAATAAGCACTACTTAGCAATAAAGGATTTTTCTGCCAGCAAGCAAGTGTACAAGAATCTGGGAGGGAGCATGGTCATGACAGCTGACCTGAACTGGCCAAAGGAATATTCCATACCATAGAACATCATCCTCAGTATATAAACTGGGGGGAGTTGGCCAGGAAGGGGGGAATCACTGCTCAGGCGTTGGTCAGCAGGTGGTAATTACCTTGTGCATCACTTGTCTTTTCTTGAGGTTTGGGGGGGTTATTTATTTATTTTATTACATTCCTTTTCATTACAATTATTATTATTAGAATTTATTACTATTATTGATAGTATTATATTTTATTTTACTTTAGATTTAATAACTAAAGTCTAATAATAACTAAATCTTTCTCATCTCAGTCAACAAGTTTTACATGTTTTTTTGATTCTCCTCCCCATCTCACTGGGAGGTGGGGAGTGAGCGAGCAGCTGCGAGGTGCCTAGTTCCTGGCTGGGGTTAAACGACAGCAAGGAACAAGGAAAACGCATATAGGGCAGAACTGACACCTAGGATGAGCAATAAAATGGACAGAACTTCTGGGGAGAAGAACAAGCTGTCTCTGCTTGTCAGGCAACACTTTGGGCCCAAACTCAGCAAGTACAGGATCACAGAAGACCCTTAAAATGAAATGAGTATCAGCTGGCTCACACTGATTATCCAAAAATAACTGCTTGCTGTGGTTTGCACTCATATAGAAACGAGAGACATCTCAAAGGCAACCGTCTGAAAGGCCTCAGCCTTCCTAAAAATATATGCTGCCACACAATTAACAAATCAAGCATTTCTTGTGTGCAAGCTTTACCAGTCAGCCTCCATAACCTTCATTAGATATGTGTTTGACCACAAAATACAGCTTTGTGGGTCATCTTTACTGCTTTGTTGTTTCAGCAAATACAGAGACTGTGAAAACCACAGCACTCTGAAAACAACCAACCTATAATTACATATTCAAAAGAAAAGGGAGGAAAAAACCTGCAAACTAGCTTCTTTCAACACAAAAGCATTGAGATTAATAGCAAGAAACAAGCACAAAAAGCCAGCAAATACAAGAAGTCTATACAATGCACAGTCGTGCAGCAGCTCAGAGATCTAAATGAATAGGGCAATTTAATGAAGCCAGATAAATAGCCAGATGTCTGTCACTGCCATCAGCAGCAAATGATGATTCAGCTTCAAAAGATCTCTGAAGGAGAGCAGCTACACCAATAATTAACATCTTTTGCTACAACAAAGATGGACAGCACACTGCCTCAGATGCACCCCCCCAGTATCAATCCTTGCAGGGTAGTCTACATCTAGACTAATTAAGTGAGCTCCACAAGCAGTGCAGGTCCCCAAAGGCATCCATTCGACCTCCCGAAGACTTACTGCTGACGGCACAGGCCCTCTTCTTCCCTGCCTGCCACACTAAACTGGTGACGTTCCTTGTTACATGGAAAAATGGCAGCATGTTTATTAGGTAGTCAATAAGTGGCTGAGTCTTTACACAGCCCAAAACAACAGCAAGACTTGCTGAAAAGCAGTAGTCAGCATTTTAGTTATAGCTTTATCCTGTGTTCAAAGTGGAAAGATGTTGACTTGCACCATTAGTCACACTGGTCTTGTTAGCATCAGTGTGCCCTTCATGATTCTTACACTATGAAGAAGACGTGGGTGTGCGTGCAGGTGTACACGTGTCTGTGCACATATTTACATGCAGCTCTATTTGAGCTTTTTGCTTTAAGCTTTGTCTTGCTTGTTTGACCCTCAGGCAGTCGTTGTAATCAGAGAAGGCTCACAAGAAAATCAGCTGAGTGACTCCAGCCTCCCTTTAATACACTTGCCATGCAAAACCTTCACAGAGTACTAGCCTCCAGCAGGAGTACTAGCCTCTGGTATTCTCAATTACCTGAACTGTTTAAAAAGTCTCCTTTGTTAATAACTTCTTTCAGCACCCACAGACCGCTGAAGCCCAAACAATTTGCATAAACCATTACTTTTGGGTAGATAAGGCATGTGCATGCAATTTCAGACACACAGTTTCACTTAGAACTTGCCAGCCAATCAGTTCCAATTGAAATGAAGCTGCAATGGAACCCGAGGCTGCAATCTTTTACTTCGCATAACACCATTACCCTGATGAGGCTAACAAAATACATATTTAAACAAATAACCATGTTAATATAGCTCAATTCCTGGATCAACCATCACCTAAAATAAAATAATTCAACACCAGACAGCCTGAGGAAAGAAATGGGGAAAGACTGACCCCTTCCGTACACAAACATCTTATTCCCCAGGTATCTGAGAGCAATATCTAGCTTGCTTAGCACACCCCTGGACATTTATCTAATTGAAAAAAATTAACAAAGCAGAGTTAAAGCTGTACAAACAACAAGTCGCAAGTTCTCTCTGGTGAAAAACAAGCTTTCAAATACAAATAATAGGCACCTCAGTCATGGCTCTCCTTCCAATTCTCCCACAATTGTACAAGACGTGTCACTTCGCCCATTCTGGTTGGCTTACCAATGCTGTTAACTGCCTGATGTCCCTCCATACAGGACTACATCAGCAGTATCTTGCTACTTCCCAGAAAACTGCTAGGAAAATGAATGCGTACCTGTCACTTCCTCTTGCCTAACTTCTGCTGCTCAGTATGCTCTTTTTGCGTTTTCTAAATACGTAATCAATGCCATGACGCAGACTCTACATCCCAATAAAAACAATCTCCTAGTTCACTGTTAGATAAACATAAAAGAATGAGTGCACTGACTCACCAGTCACCAAGTACAATGTTGAAACATATCTGGGTATTAAAAATACACCAGTAGACAACAGCAAGCTTCAGCAATGCCAAACTCAAAACACTATTGCAGGGCAGGAACTATGACATTTGCCTTTTTCTTGAGAGTGTTTCACCCACAATGCTTAAGCAAGCCTTTTTCCCTCCCACAGACAGAAGTGTCAATTAAGTAAGGGAGACTGCATTATACTTTGAGCAGTCTGAAACACTTCAGTGTAAAAACATGAGGAACAAACAACAGTGCTTTACTGCAAAACTTCCACATTTTAGAGGCTCTTTCCCTTATATATGTTGATTCTTCCTCTAGACCACCACGATTACATTTTCAGCTCAATTAAACCTGAGAAATCAGTAGGTAGTATTGTTTGTAGATACAGAAAACTCAGGAGAGTAAGATGTTTACCAGAACATCATGTTCAGACATTTACAAGCAAAACGCTACCAAAAAAAAAAAAAAATTCTGTAAAACTGATGTTAATGAAAATGCAAGTTACACTCCTGAGATAAGTGAATTGGAGCGTACCACAGCTACAGCCATGTGAATGCAAAGTTGCAGACACAACCTTTAAGTGAAACAGTCAGGCCACGGATAAGCTGGACTTGGAAGGGTCTCCCACAGAGGAAGCATCACTCCACACCTGCCTTTCTTACAGGCAGGTCTTTGGGTGGACCTTTAGTGTGACTCGGTATGACAATCCTTCAGCGACCAGGGAAACAAACGTCATTTGTTAATGGACACGTAGGCCAAAAGGAAAGCTAGAGTTCGCGGCTTACACTCTGCCTTTCCCATCAGTGCCACACAGATACAAGAGATGCTTTACTCTCCCCCTTGCTGCTCCTTGCGGCCTCACAGACGCAGCAAGCCGTGCGCTGCCTAGAGCCACCCTCCCTCGGCCTGCACTCTTCCCAGGCCCTTGCCACACCTCCTTCTCCGCCCCTCTGAGCTGCTTCTCCCCTGCATCGCCCCCTTTCCTTCCAGACCCTTCCCGCTCTTCAAGCCGGCGCCTGCCGGGCCACGACCCCGACGCTCGCCGGCAACCGCCCCTAACCGCCTGCCGCCCCTGAGGCGAGGGGACCCCCGCGGGGCCGGCTCCCTCCCTCAGGGCGCTCGCGGCAAAACGCCCCGCGGCGGCGAGGCCGTCGCAGCCGCCGAGGCCGCGGAAGGGGAGGGGGGAGGGGGAGCGGAGCGGCAGCACCGCCCGGCCCGGGGCCGCGGGGCGAAGACTCGCCGGCCGCGCGCAGGAGGGCGGGCGGGCGGCGGCACAGATTAAACAACCGGCGTCGCGACCCCGCCTACCGTGTCCCTACCGCGCGTGCGCGCCCCCCCCCCCGCGCCTACCGCCCAGCCCCCGTTCGCGCCCTCGGGCTGGCGCCCTGGAGGATTCTGGGTATTGTAGTCCGGCGGCGGGCGGGCGAACGCCGGGCTGGCTGCGGTCGCCGCGTCCGCGCCCCGTTGCCGGGCCCTCGGGTGTTAATGAAAAACCGAGGAGGTCTTGGCCCTTCCTTCCGAAAGGGGACGGCTGTGGGAGTGCCACCGGGGCTACCCGAGAGCCGGGGGGGGGAGGTCATCAGTTACTCCTAACCCTTCGACTACAGGTGCTTTGAGGGAAGACTGACGACAGGAGCGCAGAAGCGGCCGCGGCCGTGAGGCACCACTCCGCTAGCACGGAGAGGCATCCACCTGCCACCGTCTCAGGAAAGGCAGTCTCCCTTTCCCGTAGCAGGAGGAAACAGGCTGCATTGGGAAGTAAAAAGATTTAGACTATTTAACTAGCAAACTGTCTAAATCCTATCTGTCTTCTAAAGACGTGATAAAGTTCAGGGCCTGTTGAAAGACGCCTCAACGTAGTTTCCCAGATGCTTTTCAGTCCTTGGGGTTTCTCCAGTTTTTAGCCCTTACTTGATTTTGCAAGAGCGTAGCCAAAGTCATTAATCTAGGTAACGGGTAATTAAGCAATCAGCAACTGAGATAAAGGCAGTCACTCCTTTAAGTGAGAAGTTTTATTGGGTATGTACGTAAGTACATAAAACATAGCCTCCGTTAACCAGCTTGCACCAGGCCATTGGCCAGCTGTCTCAGGAGCCTGAGGAGCTTGGAGGGTTGTCTCTGATGGATTCACGCAGAGATTCACACAGGTGTGTTCACTTGTTCTTTGTTCTAGTCTTCTCTTTAATTTTTTTCCAGTTGCTCAACACTGGGAATGCCTCTGCTTACTCACTGGTTGATTTTCCTCCCCAGCTGTTACACTCCTTTATCTCTACAAGGGTTTTCCTTCTCTCCTTCTCTTTTACTTAGGGAGTCTTAAAAAATCACACATGACAGCTATTGTCTCTTTTGGGTGAGGGAAAGGTCCATCACAGGTTCCTTACGTTAACCTTCACGCGTGTCAGCTACAGACTGCTGGTCTACAAGAGCACACCTAGGCAAACCCCCAATCATTACTGTGTTTTACAGGGGAGGTTAAACATCAAATAGAGTAAATCTCCTCAGCTACATGTTACTTGCCAAAGTTAGGGGTGAATCAGGTGCACAAATTAACTTTGATTTTGCATCTCATATGTAATTGGCCAAACACATTGAGGTTGATTTCTTCAAAAATGGAGTGCGTATCATCATTTGTAAACAAAATAACACATTAAAAACAGCAGATCCATGGATGTGTGTGCATTTTTTTAATTATTTCTATTTGGAAAATCTGTAATTTATCCAGCCTAGGTAAGATTGAATCAAACCTAGCAAGAATTTTGTGGCAACAAAGGGTTGCTACTCCTGGGATGCCCTGGTCATGTGCATGTAATAGCTTTGATGGCCATTTTAGTCCCAGTCAGTCATAGATGTCCTTGAGTCTCCTGGCAGAAAGCTCTTCTTTCTGCATCCATTTTTAAGGCTGCTAGCAGATTGGATTCAATGCAATATGAATAGCTTAAGCTGGAATCCTCCCACAGTACTGGCACATAACATAGTCTGAAGAATGTGTATCCTTGAAACGCAATGAAGGTGCCCTGAACTGCTAAAAAATGGAACATGACACGGTGATGCTGCTGTTTGGCCGTTCGCTTGTTCACTTCTTTTGTCAACGAGCACATGCCTAGATTGGGGCAGTTGCATTTTAGCATTGATGTAGCAACTGCTTGCTTTCCAATTTTTCAAACAATCTGGTGTTAGTTTGCTTCCTGTCATTTTTTTCCCTGAAATGTAATGGAGACGTGGAGATACTCAGAACCCAACTGGACATGGTCCTGGGCAGCCTGCTCTGGCTGACCTTGTTTGAGCAGGGGTTGGACTACATGATCTCCAGGCATGCCTTCCAACCTCAGCCATTCTGTGATTCCCATATCAGAAACTATTTGGAGGAAAAGAAAAAAAAAAAAAACAACCAAAAAAACCCCCAAACTTTAATACTTCAAATCCAAACCAAGGGATGTCACTATCTTCCTGGAAAGCACTGCACTTAACTTTTTGCAGTGTTAACAAGCAATCTTCTCTAGGCTATGGGAAACTGCACATGTTGATGGAGCTGAAACACTTGGAACAGTGTTTCCTGTCAAATGGCGTTGAAGAGTAAGCCAGCAAACAGCTCTCTAAAAGAGACACTCAGCTGGGCAGAGTGTCAGTGCTCTACATGAGTGATTAATGTATCCCTCTGCACCAAAAGCTCTTTCAGTGCAGGTGAAAATGGTTGATCAATACATAAGTTTAAGAAACAATGTTCAGTAGGCGGTCACAATCTTTCAGATGTCTTTAGTAACCTTCCTTCTGTTCAGGAGGCAGTTTTGCTGAGTATAAATGAATTACTGTAAAGGCTGTTGGGCAGGTATGGCATTCTTTTCAGCACTGCAATACCAAGAGAACGGAAAAGCTGAAGGTTAGCTAGAGCTTACTGCAAAATGGAAAAGCAGTTATTCACACATGTAGTACTTGTTATCTGTCATTCTCACCAGGGCTTTTTCATCACTTTTCTCCAACAAGCTCTTCATTAGACATGGGGGGTTTGGTCATTTCAATGATTTAAGCATTGTGGGCTTTTTAAAGAAAAAATACTCTTAACACTAAAAGCATAGAACCTTTTAAAACTGATACATCGGCTTTTGTCAAAACAAAAAAAGGAAAGGGAACCTCCAAATCACTAGCCAGCTGAAGTTCAAGTCATCAAACACTGAAATTGCTCCAAAGTAGTAAAAAATGGAGCCAAGGCTTGACATGGTGGTGTTTCTGAAATAATACAGCTATTTTGAAATGGAAGAACTTTTTTGATAGCATCTGTCTAGATTCAGGCAGTTGTATTTCAGTAGTTATCTAGTAAATGCTGGCTTACCATTTATATAAACCTGGAGACACTTTGGTTCTTTCCCTTTTCCTTGAAATATGGTCACATTACCCATTTTGTACATTCTATTGCTTTATGCATTTTTAAGACAGGCAAATGCTTCTCTGAAGATTTCTCCCAAATTGCCAACTTTTAATTATTGAATTGCCTGCAGGATGCTACATGTATGGGAACCCATAATTGCCCACATCTTGGTCACAGAATCACAGAAATGTTGACTGGAAGACACCTCTGGAGTCCGACCTCCTGCTCAAAGCAGAACTATCACCAGCACCAGATCAGGTCACCCACGGCTTTGACTAGCCATGTTGCAAAAACCTGCAGGGATGGAGATCCAGCATCCAGGATTACTTTCCTCTTTCATTCTTTTGCATACGTTTGTACTTTGATTGTGAACATATTGATCTTCAACCCTCCACACTTCTTGGCAAATGTGCTATATGCTACAAGGATACAGCAATGTGCCTGTCAGTTGTACTGTTTTGTAAATTGCTGGGGCTATGTTTTCCCTTTCATTCTATTTCAGTATTCCCATCTTATTTTGTTGACGACCATTTCTCCATCTGTCCGCAGCCAGTTAAATTACAGACTGGGAGTCTAATGAGCCCGCATCAGTCATCACTTCTCCAACAGAAAAAGTCTTTAACGCAATTTGATGCTTAAACCTTAACAAACAAAGCCTCAGCATGACAACACTGAATGCCGTTCATTTCTCTCTTACTGCAATTCCCATACAGTTTAGGGCACACAGTCACTAAGGTTTCTGACTAATTCAAATCACTTGTGCCCTGCTAACAATAGCTTGAAGTAGAAAGGGAATCAGGAGGCTTTGAGAGTATTTTTTCACTTTGTTAGTCGGAAAGATTTCCAGATTCCTGGGAAAACACTCCTTTCTGTGCCCTCATCTGGGTCCTCATCTCATGGCCAGCCTGTTTTGTACCACTGCTAAGTACATACTACGTATTTGGGTGTTTAAGTCCCAGAAAGCCTCGGTAATCCTCTATATGATCACCTCAGAGCAAGCGGTGGCTTGAAAAAAACACCACCCAAAAAGGCAGTGCTTTTACCAGTTGGGACACAGGGGCCAAGGTGAAAAGCTGCTTGGTTTTTATGGCCTCGTGGAGTGAAGCGCATCTGCTGTCACCTGCCTGTGCCCGTGGCCACAGGGTGGCTTCCTCTGTGTTCAAATCCACTCCCGGTCCCCTGGTAAGGTGGCAGGGAAAGCCAGATGTCACTATGGCAAACATCCAGGTCACCATGGCAAGAAAAGCTGTGGTCTCACAGATGGCTGTTCCCTGTCAGGCCTGAAGAGCAGCCCCCTGGAATCTGACTTCTGACCGTGCAAGGCCAAGGGAATGAACGCCCCCACGCCACACAAGAAAGCAGCCAGCTGGGGTGGTGCTGGAGGCCTGTGCCACAGTGGGTCTATCGAAGTGGAATGGCCTGGTTTATACTGGTAGGCAGTAATGCTGTGGGGACTGCTCTACATGCAGAGGAATTCCATGCCAGGAATTGCCTAGGGAGAGGGCTGGCTGGTGCACGCCAATGCAACAGCTCTCCTGCACCAGCAGTTGTGTTCCAAGGGCCCGAAGGGGGTCTCCAGGCACACCCCCAGGCACCAGCTTAAGTTCAGAACTGCAGAGGCCTAACTTAACCCTTTCCTATGTCAGCTACTGTGCAGGGAGAGCTTCTCTAACATCAGTTTGGGAAGAATTCATTTACACACCTGAGGTCTCAGGTTTCCTACCACGTTTCATGAGAACACGCGTAGTCATCTACCTTCTTCCCTCCAGGTACGAGTTACGTGGAGAAATTAAGGAGAGCAGGCGCCGGGTTGTAAAACCACCCGTACGTTTCCTTCCCCTGGGGAAACTCCAAATGAGGCGGTAATTCCAGAGCAAAGCCTCCTCCTACCTCCTCTCCCACCCTGCACGGCACGGTGTCCTCACGAGGGGCTGCCAGGTGCCGTAGCGTGTCCCATTTTCTACCGCAGACAAGTACTGCGCGCCCCGCTTCCCCCCTCCCCTTCTGCCCTGAAGTAAAGCTTGACAGTTTGGCGCCGAAGCACCGGCCTGCGCCACGGGAAAGCACTTCAGCAAGCACAACGACCTGCCCTCGGGCCGTAAAACACCAGCGCTCTTCCAAAACCCCGGGGGCGCGCGAGGCCCGGCCTCCGGCCGACGGCCTGCCGAGAGGCGCTGGGTTCAAGGCTCCGGGGCGGCTCCGAAGGCGAACAACCGACCCCCGCTGCCGCCAGGCCCCGCCGCGCTCCCCCGGACCAGCCGGTGCAGGGGATGAAGCCGAGAGGCCCCGGGCGGTGCGGCTGCCCCCGCAGGGCGCGCAGAGAGCGGGGAGTGCCGCGGAGGGGGGGCCCTCAGGGCCAGGGCCGGCCCCGGCGCCTCCCGCCCCGCCCCGCCCCGGAAGCGCCCTTTGCCCGCGGAGGAGGAAGCTGCCGCCGGCGCGCAGCGGGCGCCCTGCAGGTAGGCGCCCTGCAGGTAGGCGCGGCGCTGCACGGCGGGGCCGGGCCTCCCGCAGCCGCTCGGCACGGGAGGCGGGGGGGGACGGGACAAGGCGGCAGCGAGGGGCAGCGCCGGGGGTGCCCGCGTGGGTCCGTGCCGGCTCTCGGGGCAGGCCGGCCGCACTGAGAGCCGGGCTTTAAACCCGAGCCAGAGCCTTCGTCCGTCGGCCCTGTGGAGGACGGAGCTACCCGGAGGAGAAGAAGAAAGAATGCAGCTCGGAGGCGGGGAGGGCCGGCTCGCCCTTGCTACGGACCCCGCTCCGCTGTCGTTGCCGTCCTCGTCTGCTTGCGCCCCTTACCCGCCAGGCGGCTGACCCCCTTCCATCCCTTTTCACCTGCCGCAGAGCAGACGCGTCTCGTCCCCCCGTTCCCACCCAGTGCCTCTGATCGCTGCTGCAGACGGGCAGCTTTGCGCCCCGGCCCCTGCTCTGTGGAAGATCCTTGTTCCCGAAAGCTACACCGTACTTGCCGCCTCCTGCGCACCCCCCGCCTTTGGGTGCTCTGGCAGCGCACTCCGCAGCGTCCCCCCCCCGTTCCGCCTCCCGTGTCTGTCTGCCAGCAACCCCCCCACCGCCCTCAGCACCCCGAGCTGGGCACGGAGCTGGGCGGGGAGGCAGTCGCTGGCAAGCGCTGTCCTTTGTAAACAAATCTGACGGTACAGGGAAGGGGGCTCTCACCACCCCCAAGAGAAATGTTTCCAGCTGCGTAATTGACTGTTTTCTGTGATAAAAACGCCTTCACCTTTTGGTTTTACTGCAACCATTATCTATCCCAGATAATAGCTGGGCAAAGGAAGATTTGAATGTCATCTTCTGAATTGCAGGTTTGTGCTGTCATGCCTGGCATGACTGTGTGGAGAGTGCTTCGCCGCTGACAGCACTTCAGGAGCACTAGAAGCTGAAAGTATGGAGCTCTGCACTGGGATGAATCCCATAACCTCCACAGCTTGGTACAGCCATGGGAGGAATACAGAGCCGAGTGGTCGGAAGAGAAAATAAGTAGCCAAGGTAAAGAACACAAACTGTAGGACCCAGCTATAAAATCTATATATGCTATCACAATACTAAAGCCAAGGCCCCAGGAAAAGTATGGTGTGTTTTCAAAGCCCCTGCTGGAGGTCCAGGTTAGATACACCTCATATCTTGTTTTAATAAAGCTGTGGATGTTGCCTACAGTAACCCCACATACCCACATACACAGATGTTCCTCCTGTTTTGGTTTCCACGTTCAAGCAGTAACCCAATACGCTCAGGGATATGCTTCTGCTAGTAACAGATGAAATCCCTGAAGGAATGTTCCCTCTGTTGATAAGGTTTGTCTCCTCCTTTCACAGAGACATGACTGTGATCATGGGAAAGGAAGAAACTCTTTCTTGCTGCAGACTAGCCTGTTAATTGTATAAAGGTTATCTGCTTTCTGCTGAGCTGCCATAGCAAATCTGAGCATGGCAGCAGTATGTCAGTGGCAACCCGAGCTAGGAAATTTTTGCAGGGTCAGAAAGGAACTCTTCCTTCTACCTTGTCTGCTTGCATAGATGTTTCCTTGGGTGTTGATTGTTGGACGTTTGTCAGATGCTGGTACCACCTCTGAAATGTTGAGGGATTTGCTCCTCTAAAGTTCCTGTTTGTTGACAGCTTTCAGAGAGAAACCCTGCTGTTCGTGGTTAGCTGCCTGGGGGAGAGGTCTATGTGTGGACAGGATTTTGACTCCTCTGCTCTAGAGTGGGGGTGGGCCATCTGGTACATATTGCAGCATGTAAATAGCTTGGTCGGCTTGTACCGACAAACTGTTGCAGCAGAAATTCTCAGCAGTGGCAAAATCCTGAGAGCTACAGGGCTGCAGAAAGCAACCTCCCTTTGTATATTGGCTTGGAACTACTGGAAATGATCCATCTGCAGGGGTGGTCCACTTCAGCATACAGCAAATATTTGAAGTAGGGACTCAGATTATTAACATTTAAGGCAGCTTTTTTCTGCTAAGGCTTCTTTTTTGCTTATCTTATTATTTTTTTCTTCATGGTTCTGCAGTTCAAGATTGAAGTCTTTCTCTTTTGCTTGCTTTCTTTCTGTCCAGCTTTGCCATGTAGAATAAAAGACTTCAAGACTGGTGGTTTTGTAATCACTGGCATCCGAGGTCCAAAACTGTTCCCTTCATCTGAGTTGTCTCCTTGATTCTGACACTATCTAATCCCTTATTACCCGTTACCTGCCATTATATAGCTATTGGTGATGGATGAAGTGGTCCAGCATCAGGTACCCATCAGTGTTTGTTTGCACCAGTGCCCATCTGTCCAGTTAGTTCCATCTGGAGCTTGAGTAGTTGTCCAGAGGTATTGGTTGTCTGGAGAGATTGGTAGCTTGAAGCAGAGTTCAGGGAGTATAATTCTGAAGTGATGCAAACTAATATTAAGTAACTATAAAGATTAAAAGGGGGAGAAAGAGTAATGTCTTAAGTGCTTTAAAAATATTCCCATAAGCAATCCCAGCTTTAGCTGTGATGCACATCAGTCTCTGGTCCTAGACTCATCCATGTGGTATCCTTTCCCTGCCATCTTTGATTTTTACTTTTTAAAATAAAGTGGGATTTTTCTTACCATTGTATTTTCTCTGTTCTTCTGCATTTTTCCTGCAGCAACTGCTAATGCCTGCCCTCTTGATGCTAACTGCTATTGCTTACTGTTTGGCTTGTTTTAGCCTTAAAATAGTAAATACTGAAGGAAAAATTCTTGTCTTTGGTGCTGATGGCATTTGTAAGAGCGCCCTGCCCAACAGTTGCATTCATGGCAGTTGTTGGAGCTCAGCAGGGACGCCAGGCTGGGAACTAACATAATCCAGCTAGAGTAGACAAGACATCAAATTGCCTGTTTTGTTGGGTTTTGCTGTATCAGCCTGAGAGTCTTGGAGGAGAAAGAAAAGATAAGGTAGCAAGTAAGAAAATCCGGTTCTGGGGTTCTGGTGACTAAAGAGTCATTCTCCATTTAAATTAATCTTAGGAGAGTAATTAGTCTTTTGGCTGTCATTATTAAAGAAAGGTAAGTGTAGCGTTCGGTGTTCGGAAGATCTCGCGATGTCACGGAAAGTTAGAGGGTTAGTCGCAGCCTTGTGATGTACCTGTAATCCCGCCTCCCCTTGTTAGTATAAAAGGAATTAACTGCGCAATAAAAGGCGGAAGTTGGCGCTCACACTGTGTGTGTTATCTGTCTCTTTCCCTGGTCCGGGCCGACCAGTGGTCTAATCGTGGCATCTTGATATGTAGCGAACGCTACAGGTAAGTATGGCTGGGTTTTGGTCTTTGCTTACACCTACATCTATGGCTGCTGTCAACCAATTCTGACTCCAGCACATCTGGTGTATGTCCTAATGTATATCACTTATCAGAAGAGGGGAATTTTGAATCTCCTTTAAGGAAAGTATCTGACACCAGACACCTCAGTAGTGCACAGGATGTCCATAAATGTTTGTTGCTTGGTTGAGTCCATTCTTTTATGCAACCATTCTGCTTGTTCTCCATATTCAGTAGAGGCAGTAGATTTTAAGACATATGACAAGCTCTTGCTGAATATTCAACTAAGATTACTTCTGTTTGCTTTTGTAAAAAGGATTCCTGATTGCTGAACCTGAGGTAACTGCCCAGATGGACCAAGGAGAAGAACAAGATCATGAGGCCTTGGAGGAGACGCACATAGGTGAGGAATAAGTTAGACAAGTTTATAAACACAGAGCAAGCAAAATGCTGTTTGAGTTGCCTCAGCGTTATTTAAGCCAATTTCATGCAGCTCATATTGAGACCTGCTCCTTCCCCCTCAGGGCAGGCAGAGAGCCTGCCTTTGCCAGCCTGCCATTGAGAGTATGTATAAGACGACAGAATATTAAGAAGACAAAATATGAAGATTCCTTGGGGACAAGGAGACACCTGTAGCATTGCCCTTGGCTCTGCTGTTCATGGCACGTCTGCTCTGGGTCGCATGATGAGGCCATACAGCCTCTCCTGCAGCTAGGTTTCCATTTCCTCCCACTCTTCCCTTTACTGCTTCTCCTACACGGTGCAGACCAGGCTCCCTAGGATAACAGCTTGCCCGTTCTCTGCTGTGCTACTTCCCAGCGAGAATCACTGTTAGAGTCATACTTTTTTTCCAGGTGGTGAGCTAGGTCCCCATTCAGATGACCTTGCAAGCACAGATCTGCAGGACATGTTGATAGTGGGGTCCAGAGGAGGAGAGGAACAGCTTGGGGACAGCCATGGAAGTCGGTGCAGTTCCTTGGAGGCTCAGCAAGATGGCTGTGAGGAGGAAGAGGAGGCTAAGCTGCCTTGCTCTGATATCAGCCTGGTGAAAAGACAGGAGAGAAGGGTGGCAGCAACCTCACGGCGAGCCCCTCGTGCAGAGCGGCCCACCATCTGCTCTGAGTGTGGCAAGGGCTTCAGTCGGAGCATCCACCTCATCCAGCACCAGCGAATGCACACTGGGGAACGCCCATTCCTGTGTGCAGAGTGTGGCAAGGGCTTCAGCCAGAGCTCCCATCTCATCCAGCACCGGCGGGTCCACACGGGCCAGAAACCCTACACCTGTGCCGAGTGTGGGAAGAGCTTCAGCCAGAGCTCCAACCTTCTCAAGCACCAGCGCATCCACACTGGGCTTAAACCCTATGTATGCAGCGAGTGTGGGAAGATCTTCAGCGACAGCTCCACCTGCATCAAACACCAGCGTATGCACACAGGCGAGCGGCCCTACAAGTGCCCAGCCTGTGGGAAAAGCTTCAGCCAACACTCCCACCTCCTTCAGCACCAGCGAGCCCACGATGGCATCCGGCCTTATGCCTGTGGGCAGTGTGGCAAACGTTTTGGGCAGAGCTCTGACCTCATTAACCACGCTCGTACCCACACTGGTGAGAAGCCTTACAAATGCAGCCAGTGTGGCCGGGGCTTCAGTGGCAACTCCAACCTCATCAAGCACACCCGCATCCACACTGGGGAGCAGCCATACCGCTGCACCCAGTGTGGGGAAAGCTTTCGGTTCCAGCCCCAACTGGTGCGCCACCAGAAGCACCATACAGAGTAGTTGGTGGAGAGGAGAAGGCCATGTGGACCATAGGCAGCTACCTGGTACTGGGAAGACACACAGCTGCTCCCTGGACACCTCGTACAGGGCATGAATTTTGGGGGAGGGGACCCTCAGAGCCTGTCCCCTTTTCTTCTGGGTAAATCTGTTTGTGAGCACTGCTCAGACACTCGAGCGAAGAGGGAGGCCGCTGCTGAACAAACTAGTGCATGTTCACTGCGGTGCAGTGGTTGTTCTGAGCCCCTCTTTTGGAGATGGGGAAAAGAAAGGTGCTTATACGGTATGGTACGTTCAAGGCCAGAGAGGAGAACATAGAGACGTTCCAAGGATCAGTGCCTTCTGTTATTTCTAGTGGGGAGTGATTTTTATGCCAGTAAAAACCAGCGAAAATCTGTACCTGTTTTCTGTACGAGCTGCCTGGCTTTTTCCTCATGGTAAGGCCGCAGCCTGTGATGATCACTCCCCTTAGAATCCACATCTCCCACTTGCCGGTATTCTTGGGTTTAGTTGGTGTTAGCATCTATTTATTTTAAAACCCCACAACACTGTGCTGGGTGCCTCTGCGTACATGTTGTGGGCCCAGCTGATGCTCTGTTGGGGCCTCGTCTATGGAGCAGTATTTTTGCTGGGTTGTATGGTTGTTAAATTGACAGTTCCACAAGTTACACTGCTGTCTGACAGCTTAGTCCTCAGCAGCAATTAAGTAAATTAACATCCTAATAGGTGTTTCTCTCAGATTCTTGTTTAGGTGCTTTTGTGGGTGGCACTTTATGAATGTTTTTATAAGGCTTTTAAAAATATTTAGGATGACTTTTTTAATTGTGATCTTCTAATTGTCAGTTGATGAACAGAAAAAGGATGGTGTTTGAAAAATAAACTATGTCAAACTTTGATTTTATATTAAATGTTAAACATTTTTTCTTGCATAAAACTTTTTAACACAAACACTATGGTTTTGAGTTGTTAATGATTACAAAGAGGTAATTATGGCACTGATTTCTAGAATTTATGTGATATTTTTGCGAGCTGTTTTGACATCTTTAATGATGACTTGCTAAGGAGTATGGGGGAGGCAGGATTCTGAGAAAGCAGAAGGAACTGACCTCTGAAGCAATCTTTTTCACTTTGAGGAGGAGAATACTACTACTGGGAGTCTGTCCTTAAAAGGAATTCTAGCTCAGGCAACTGCTTGGTACGGGGGAGGAGAGAACTGGCAGTAATAACAAAGATGTTAATATCTCTAGCATATAAGAACTCCCTGTAATAAACGTGGCAGTGTATACCGAAATGCCTGTTCTACCCACGGAGCCAAACGGGAAGAAATCACAGTCTGCTTTAGGCAAGAAAATGAAGTGATCAAATCTGTTGTGCTGTAGAATTTTTATTTTCAGCACCACATATAGGCCTAATGCTAACAATGAGATTTCACACGGAAGTGAGCTCCCAAAAGGGGGATATCACTAAGGGCAAAGAGAATGCCCAGCCTGAGGAGCACAGGATCCTGAGGAAACAAGCAAGCTATGAACAGAAGGAATGTGATTGGAATTACTGGCTGAGTAATGAGGAAACATCCATACCTCCCTTAGCCACCAATTGCTATCACAGAGGGTGCGGCTTCATGCTCCATTGGCAGTCGATTTGGTTTAAGTCATTTGGTCTCACTCTACTCCCACCTTCTCCCCTAGAGCCGGAATTAATACAGCTGTGCTGAGTAATTCACATGGCTGTGCCCTAAGTCAGATCCATAAGATGATCCATGTTTTTTAATATGAACTCTCCAAAGTCTGTCATTTAAACTGCATTAGTCCAATCTAGACCACAGCCTCACAAGCAGCAGGGTACATACCACTGAGAGGCTTGGTGTCAGAGGAGAACAGACATGCCAAAAAAGAAATAACTAACATGGCCAGTATTGCTTAGTTCCCAAGAAACACATCATTTAAGATGTTTGTTACTTTTCTTCCCTTTTTTTTTTTTTTTTTTTTTTTTTAATGTTTCTAGAGAGGATGAGACCTGGAAAAGCCTGACACGTTGCCTTTATTGTTTCTGCATTCCCCCACCCCCACCAGGAAGACCACCATTGCCACAATGTGATGGAAACTACAATTCATTTCTGTGGTCCCCTTGCTGCACATAGCGTTACCAAAATATTTATTTATTCTGAATGGTAGTTCTCCCCCATAAACTAGCTGAAAACACGTCCCTTGCCTCGGAGTTGGAATATCAGCCTATCGTGAACATTTGTGGAAGGAACAAAGCAAGGCAATGAACAGGACTGTTACATCTACACAGTAAAATGTGCCAGGGGCACAGAAGCCAGGTAGTATTAGCCCAGGTGAAGTCCTTGGCACTCTCTTGCTGCTTCTGTTTGTTTTTCAAACTAGGCGCACTGAGAACCTGCTGATGGGCTTTATCTGCACCCATTGAGTCTTCATACAGACACTGCTTCTAAGCAGTGCACGCCCCTATGCCTTCACTCTTGCCATGACAATCCATGCTCTCTCTCTGCTCAGTGGTTACAAACTCCCTAGTTCAAAGCCCACAGCATACGATTCAGCTTAATTTACGGTTCCCTTACCTGGGGGAAACAGGGAGAGGGAGAGCTAAGAAACAACATCCAAGAACATTTCCTGTCCTACACCTTTTGTATTCTCTCCTAGTCATGCATAGAGGTACAGGAACAATGGGCAGGGGGCCATTTTGGGACTAGCCTCTTTCCAGGAAAGGCAACCAAAAATGCTGTGAGGACTTGCCTGTAACTCTGCTACATTATTTCTCAGAGATCTGGCTTTCATGTTCCAAAAACGCCAGGTTGCCATGTAAGGAGGCATGGCCTAGACCACGTGTTGGTTTTGGTGTGCCTGCGCCCTAGCCTCCTAGACGTGTAGCTCTTGCAGGGTACCCTGGTAGACAGCCTCATTCGACTGGTGATCCTTCAGGAGCAGTTAGAATTACTGAATGTGGACTATTGCAATTTTACTCCAGAATATAGTATGCAGAACAGATGATCAGGGACTGAGCACGCAGGTTCGCTCTGTGGGCCTATATTACACACCGGTGTAGACATAACCTAAGGGTACTAACCAGCTAAGTAAGATGATCGATACTCATGCAGCATTTCAGTGTTGCCACTTGATATGTTGAAGCACACTAGCAGCATGTTCCGCTTCACTTAGCTCCTGTGCTTGAATTTAGTGCTTATCTGCAGGTAGCTGTTTCGCTTTTTTCTTCCAGGCTCTCACTGCCAGCTGCTTCACAAATACCAGCGTCCTCCCTCAACAGCTTAAACAGTTTGTCCAATATTTCGTCCATGGACTCTTTCTGGTTTTCCCATTAATTGGAACAAGTTTAATCATGAAATCAGTGTAACTGAGGTGCTCAAACAGGAAATCAGTTAAGCTTAGCTGCAAGGGCTACTTCTTAGTTGATTTGCCTGCAACTAAATTTGAGGCGTGTGGATCTCAGGTCTCCCCAGCAATACTTGGGATGCTACCTGCACTCTTCCTTTCAAAGATCTTTGCAATAGTACAAAACTGTGTTACTGCTCTTCAGACACATTTCAAAATGTGTTCTCTGAATGCTGCACGTGCTCAAGTGTTGAACTTTTAGACTTATCATTAATTTGAAATCCTCTAAAATGCCTTGTTGTTGGGAGCTCTGTAACTCCAGACTCATTGTGATATGATGAGGGAAACTGAGACACTTAGGAATTGTTTCAGCTACAATGTGGCATCTTTGCTTAATTAAGAAGTGTCTCTCATCAGGATGATAGGCTGTCCATGGAGACCTCTTGATTACAGAGCTCTGCTGCAGTAACTTTCATTTTACAGCTATTCACAAGAACCAGCCTAAGTTGCATCTTACTGAAACTGAGGAGTGAAATTTTCCACTCAGGCACCATACTGGCCTGAACAGAAGGCAGCCTCAGATCTCTCTTCTCAGAAGTGAAGACGACAATTACTATATATAAATATATATTTCTATTAAAAAAAACCCCTACCAAACCACATTTCCCTCCCCCAGTACTACTTAAAACATACCTTAGGCTCCGAGGCTGCTACCCACACAAGTTCTGTCACTCTGGTTGTCAGGTGAAGGCCTATTTGTGCATGGGACCAAGTGCTCTCCTCTTGGTTTTGGCAGCTCAGTTCAGCAAAGACGCAGGTTCCAAGTTGGATCAGTCGGTTCTGGCTGCTGGGGGTGCACAGTGCAGTCTCCGTAAATCGGCTACACTAGGATGCGTGCAGACTGTATTTTTGCTAATTTGAGTAGTTTTACTTTCTCAGAAGTCCTGAGCACTTGACTGTGCTGATAGTTTCACCTCAAGGTGCTGGGGCTCCAAGTTCTAAAGAAAAACATGCCAGGTACCAGGCCCACCCATCCTTTCTCCATGCACTTAGTAATAGTAGCTGATTCCACACATAAAGATTTGTAGGACCTATGTTTTAAGGCAGGTATTCCTCAAACTTCAAGTGTGCAGGCCTACCTTTCAAAGTCTAACATTGCCAAAAACTTGAAAGAGAAATCTAGGAAGAGCTTACATAGCTAAGGTAGTCTTCATTTTAGTAACCTCACCCTTCTTGCAGAATCTTACTGATCTGAAGAGGAGAGAGGGATTCCAATTCCCCTTGTTGGGGATACTGACAGGGGGCTGCTGTCAGCAGCAGGGCTGTTCCCTAAGGTGAGTGTACAGCCAGCAGCAGCAAGCCCTGCTGGGCTATGGCAGCCCCAACAGGGCTCAAACCCACAGTGCCAGCAGCCCCCTGGCAGTTCTCCTTTGGCTGATGTGCTTTAACCCATACTTACCCCTACACTCTCCAGTCGGAGGTTCATTTGCATGGACCACAAGTGTCTTTTCTGTGATTGTACATAAATTTAGTGATGCCAAATAGATGCAGTGGTCCTTAGGTAGGACACAACTGTGTATCTATAAGAGGTAAAGCTTTTAGTTTTTTATGCTACCGTTTTACTTGATCTCCACCTTACTGGATGTTAAAGTCCTTGCCAAAACTTGCAATTCCAAGGTGAGCAGGACTGAGGCCTGTAGAAACACACATTCTGGCTTTGCCAGGAAGCAGGGAACTTTAAGAGACTAAATAAATAAAACATTTAGCAGGCTCTTGAGTGTAAAATGCATCCAGTTGGAGCTCAAACTCACACTACCCTGGAGTACCTATTCAGAGACAAGTGTGCTGACTAATCTGGTGCTCAAAGAGAAGATGTGGTAACTGGGACATGAAAATCACCAACACCTGCTCTAGAGAGGCCAATGGAAACAAACTTGAGATAGAAATCCTTTCTGGTTGTATCATACAATGAGGACTAACTGAAAGCACTACACCTCCTGTAATAAGTGGTCCTGCACCATTTTAGGCCATTTTAGGGGGGTTCATTTATCTAATTCAGAAATGGCCCTGAATCACAAACCTGTATCTACAGCGAAGAGCTCTGGACCAACTGGGTCTGGACACAGAAGAGGCTTACCTGTATGAGGGGCAACCAGCAGTTACGGTGGGAGCTGTAGGGGCACCTCTGGCTCCTACCTTGCTAGCGTAAGCGCGCCCCAGCTGGAAGAGACTTCCCGCAGAGCTGGGTGACCTCTCCGTGTTTCTGTCGTCACGTCTTCCTCATCGCCGTTTATCTTCAAGCTATGGACACCTTTCCCTCTTCTTGCAGGTTTGGAGATTTCTTCATTGGGGGTGGGGGGGGTGGGGGGTGGAGTGTTGAGGCAAGGAGGAGGAATAAAGAGGCCCGCAGAAACGGGAAAAAAAAGGATTAACGACGATTTTCAGGGGCAAGCGTTAAGCTCCGAGATCTCTAAGGCCACGCACTCCGTTCGATCAGCCTTTCACCAGCCCTCCGGCTCCTTCCCCCCACGGGGCCTGCCGCTTCGGGCGGGAACGCCAGGGAGTTCCCGCTCTGCCTCCGCGCGGCGCCCGTGACTTACCCACTCGCCGCGCGGCGGCCGTGACTGACCGCCTCACGGCGCGGCCCCAGGGCAGCCCGCCAGGGGGCGCCCCTCCACCGGCGGCGGCGGCGAGGCGCTGCCCGGGCCGCCCCCCCCCCGCAGCCTGTGAGGGGACGGTGGAAACCAAGCGGGACGGGACGGCCGAGTCAGTGTCCACGCTCCTTTGGGCGAAGCAGGAGCTGCATCGACTCCCGCCGCTCCTCTCCCCAGCGCAGAAAGGCGTGGGGGGTCCTGTTTCGGGTTACTTGCTGGGCTTCTTCTCAGGGCTGCGCTCCAAGCTGAGGGGCCTGGTGGGTCTCTGAGGAGAGAGCTCGCTTGCGTGGCATTTTTGGCCCAGGGGCCACGGCTGATGACTTAGTAGGGTGTGAATGCGAGGATCGAGCCTGCCTTGTAACGCTTGCGTCTGGGTCCATAAAGCTGGAGCGTTAGTTCAGCGCACAGCAGGGAAATTCAAATGGAGTTGCGACGTGGCCTGGCCTTTGGGAGAGGCATCCAGAGCCCGGCTGAGCTCACTGGGGCTTGACCAGCATTGCCCGAGGAAACAGGTGGTCCTGGATTGCTTCCCCTTCCACGGGGCAGAAACTGAAAATCCGAGGGATGACGTGCCTTGCACAGGGAAATGCAGACCGGAGCCACTCTTCTTCTCTTGCACCTGGCTGCTGATAACGCTTAGCAGATACGGATCTAAACGTGTAAATGCTCTTCAAATTACATCTGCAAACAGTGTGAGAGTCCGCATCCATTATTTAGAACATGGAGACAGGATCTGAATGAAGTTGCTTGTTTATAAGAGATGAAAACATTGGTGCAGAGTACTGCAGACATAAGGACAAAGGGGTCAAACTGCCAAAAGAACATGCCTGTAGGAAAAAGATAAAGTCTCCCAGTAAAATCCACAGGGAAAAAGTTTTTAGATCTGCAAAACCAGGGGAGAGTTTATCCTTTCTGTGAAGTAGTGTGGCTCCATGGGTTACTTGCAGGGATTTCTTGTATGAAAGGAGGCTCGGCAGAATATGCTCGTACATGTTACCCTGTGAGCTAGGTATGAAATTTATGAAGGGCTCTGCTGCTCCACTGGAAAATGTTCAGTTTATCATCCATTACTTAAAAAAAGGTTGAAAACCACTCATGTAAACAGCTCATTTCTTAGCAAAAAGTGGGCAAATTGTGTGCCTGCAGGATAATAAAAAGGCAGATTGGCAGTAGCTTTTCCTGCTTTTATTCTCCATGGTGACAACTCAAAAGCAACAACTTTGAAACTGCAAGCATGGCAAATGTATAATGCTTGGTAACTGGGGATGTGTCCCAAAAAGCTATAAAAGTGTTGTATTTTCATCATACAGAGTATTGTTATGTCCTTCTCCTCCCCCCCCCCCCCCCGTATTGAAAATAAGTTCATTACAGGAAAGAAGGACAATCTAAGTAAAATAACAACAGCTGAGTACAGCAAAGCAAGCCACGCACTCACTGCGTAATTGGTGGGAAATGGCTGTTGTAGGTGAGAAACAGCAGCAGAAAAAACCCCCAGATTGTTGATAAACAGCAAGAGGACTATAGCTCTGGGCCAGGGCTTTCAACAGGGTCTATAGAAAGTCAGCAACAGCGGACAACCTAGCTCCCAGCCCAGAGTCTCCAACCATGTAGCTTGTACAAACAGAACTAAAGGCAAGTCTGTTGGGATGCATGATAGGGACAGTGTTGGTGCTCTGCGGACTGTCTGCCTCAGGCAGGGATGCACCAGAGGCTCCTTTCACCTCTAAGTTCCTTTTGGTGCTTGGGACACAGAGCACATGTTGTTCTTGGAGCACTAGTAGAGTCTTTGCAGAAAAAAATATATTTTTCTATATAAAATGAGCAGGTGAGGTGGAGAGCCACCAGCAGGCATTAGAGATTAAAACCTTGCCATTTCCTTGAACTGAATTTTGCTTTTAAAATGAGCCTGGCAACTCTTAGTTCATACTTTTAAACTCAAATGTAACTAATAGCATCTTGGAATCTCATTTGCTTTCTGTGACTCATGAAATGCTGCTTCTCTCTGCCACTGCTCTCACCAAGGACAACGAAAACTGAACACATTTGCTTCTGTTGTTTGTGCTTCAGAGCTCTGACTGCAGCTGCCCTGGGGTTGAAAACAATACTTACTCATTTTGAAACTATGTTTGGCTTTAATTTTTAACATGTTTCCAGTAACATCCCTGCTTGGGCTTGAGAGAATATCTGGAGCGCTTGGGGTTTTGTTTTGTGTGTTCTGTTATTTTTGCTTTTATAGGGCTTAAAAACGTCCTTTTCCAAATGCCACTCACTCTACATCTAAATTGACCAGAACCCCTAGGCACAAGGCTGAAGGTTAACTGGAAATAGCCAAGGAAAGCAGAGGGGTCAGAGAGGGATTACAAGCATGACAAAAAATGACAGGCAGAAAGGGAGAGAGATGAAGGTCTCTCCTGGCAAAGGCCCCTGTGCAGGCAGGGGTGAATGTCAAAAAGCAATTATAAAGGTCACAAGAGAATTCATATAGGAATTATGGCAGATTCATTCCTTCAGTATGTATATCTATATATCTATCTAACTTTATTCTTAAGATTTTTCTGTTTCTAATGCTGGTAATCCAGCTGGCATTTTTTAAGATCACATCAAAATTATAGCCATCCTGTCACATTACATAATTGATCTCTTTTCTGATCTTCCAGGCAATGGGAAAGGAGCTTTAGGAGCCCCGAGCAACAATGAGTGTGGTTTCAATGTCACAGCTGTTGTAGAAAGCACATATGGCCAGTATAGCCTGATGGAGATGCTGTACCACAGAGATGTCCGGAATCATAGGGTCAGATCTGCAGCACCTGGCTTACGCCAAAGGTCTCTTTGCTCCTGGACCCAGTCAAGAAATGAGCTAAGGCCCCTTTAGCTTCGCTTTCCACATGTCCCAAACCCTGTACTTAGTGACACGGAATGGGTCCTCACACACATCTTTGTGTAAAAGCTCTCTGGAGAAAAAGGAAGATAGCTCCAGGCAGTTCCTCAGCAAAATAATCTCCACATTAAGATTATTTTCAGAATAGCCCACGCACGATAAACACTGTGTTGTTGTTTATGTACCTGTAACAGTTTGTGGCAAGGTTTGACTTCTAAAATGTTTTGATTGCTCCTTCTCAGGGATATGTATTTGTACAGCCCAGGGGCTGTCCTGCATCTCTTCAGAGAAGCAGCTTTGGGAGGGACCTTGGTTCAAAAGAGACATAGTCCTCTCTGAGTATATGGAGATTTAGCAGTTACTTTGCTCAAGACAACCTGGAACTATAGGAGCAGGCCAGCAACTTGACAAGCAAAGCTCTTCTGTGCAACGTCAGATCACTCTGTTACTGGAGGAAGCTGGTCACAGCCCAGTGGTGGCATCCATGTGTGGTTAACTCTCCTCAAACTCCCTGATAACAATGCTCTGACAATGCCCCTTCTCTCCTCCCTGCAATAGACCAGTTCCATCTCACAAAGCTCAATAGTTTCTTTGCTCCTCCCTCCCACAAATTTCTCTGGCCAGTTTTAGGTAACTCTGGAGAGAATTGGCATGTAAAAGTCTCTTTGGTGATTGCAAAACCATTTGTCTTATGTTACAGGTGAATGGGTATTGCCCACCTAGAGGGGGCTTGTTGGACAAGGTCAGGAAAGCAGTGTAACTGCTGATCCACAGACAGCAAGTACCCAGAGTCACAAGCCAGAATGAAAACCACAATTCAGCCAGCTACGGAGGGACCCAGACATCAGAGCAGGAGCTGGGACCTCTTGGGGAAACTCAGCACACACAGCTGCCAATGCTGGCTGCAGGGAATGTGAGATGGGCCTGGAGCACGCTGCTGATGGCCACCTCTGACCTAATAACAGTAACAAAGGCTGGGATGCTTACAGTTCCAGTCCCCTATCTTATATGCCAGCACAAAGACCTGAATAATTCTGGCTGGCTGTCTCAGGTGATGTATGTTGGAGTTTCTCAAAATTTTTAAGTATTTAAAGTGCTAGTTTTGTTAATTTTTCATTTCAGTGGAAATGAAGTGGTTGGAGGATATTCACACTGAAACCACCCACTGGAATTTTTACAATGTACTTTAAAGGAATAATGATATTGTTGAGAAGTCATTACCACGGCTATTTATTTTTCTATTCCATTATGTCAAAACTTTTTTCAGTAGCCCAGATCACATTTTTGACAGCACAGCCAAATTTACCACTGATGCTTGATCCTGCTGTTGCTCTAAGGGCTCTTTTTTTTTTTTTAACAGGATTCACTCATCATCTCAGTTGTCTTCTTAGCAAGTCACTGTTGTGATGCTTCATTTTAAGGCCACAGAACCATCCGTGCCCTTGACATGACCCAGACATCTATTTCCTGTATGAAAAGGATTTTAATTTTATGCCAGCAATTAAAATTGATCTCTGGAAAATTTATAATTTGAGACCCCATAATAATCAGGCTCATTATTTTCCAGTGCCAGCATTCTGCAGGTGTTCTGACAGATGGCGCAGAAGCAAAACATTACTTCTTTTCTGAAACAAGAGGCTCCTCTCAGCCTCTGGCCCCCTGCTCCCCTCTGTTGCAAGAGTCATGGGTCATTAGGGTTGTGTAGCTATAGAGATGGAAGCTCTGCTCTATGTCACACCTCACTTTTTGATTTGGTCCATTTGGTGCTGCTGCAGACACATTGCTAATGGGAAAAACAAAGATGGCCTGAGGACAGACACTACCAGTAACTGAAAATTTCTTCACATTTGGATAAGCAGATATGAAATCTAAAGTTTTAGAGCAAGGTGGAGCCAACTGATGGGTGCTGCCCAGATCTGACTTCAGGGAATTAAGACCTGCTCTTTTTTTTGAGGCTGAAATTTTTATCATCTGATAAAACTTGTAGAATCACTAGTTATGAAATCTTCAATACTTTTCCAGGTACTTGGATTCAAAATAAATGTTGGACGGTTCTTATGAACAGTTGTTTCTACAATTAAAATAGTTTTCTTAAAAGAATTAGCTTGCAACTACTTATTTATAAGCTAGATACATAAATGGCAACTTCTTACACATAGTGTACAAATGCCCTAAAGTACCAGCATCGAGCAAACAAAACTGATTCAAATAAATGAGGGGAAGGATTGTATTTTTAATACACACAACTCATTCCTGAGGGCTTGATCAAATGAACAGTGACAGAGTAAGGGACAGACATAACTGAAATGGGAAGAAGATTGTGATGCTCTGGCTTTCAGTATGATTTAAAAGATATAGGTATTCAGAGACTGTTAAGTCACTGTTTCGGCCCCTTTCTGACATAGTTATTGTTGCAGATGCACTTTCAAATTTCTATGTAAAATGTTCCCTGGGTCTGCTGGATGTCTGATGGAAAAGACAGGAGGCTAAACTCCCTTGAAATTCACAGCATAGGGGTTCCAAAGGTTTTCAGACTAACACAACATCAACATTTCTTGCTGCTAGTATCACCATATGTCAGGGATGAAATGTTTAATTTAAAATAGCATGTAGAGTAGCTGTGTAGACTTCTCAAGGCCATGGAGACCTCAGATGGAAACCACCTGCCTATCTCTTGTCAACTGTGCTGTGATTTTCCTAGGAACGTACATTAAAGATGAGAAAAGATGAAAATATTTAAAATTTAGTCTCTCCAGCCATAATACAAGTAGATGTAGTTGGCTTGTAGCTGGCAAACATAGTTGCTAAGCCGCTCTCCCTGTTTCAAGTGTCACGGTAGTCAGGCCCCCAGTGACTGGAAAAGGGAAACATCACACCCATTTTTAAAAAGGGTAAAAAGGAGGATCCTGGGAACTACAGACCAGTCAGCCTCACCTCCGTGCCCAGTAAGATCATGGAACAGATCCTCCTGGAAGCTATGTCAAGGCATGTGGATGGCAGGGAGGTGATTAGAGACAGCCAGCATGGCTTCAGAAAGGACAAATTGTGCCTGACTATCTGGAGGCCTTCTATGATTGAGCGACTGCGTTGGTGGGTAAGGGAATGACTGATGTCATCTACCTTGACTTCTGTAAGGCCTTTGGCACAGTCTCACACAACATCCTTGTCTCTAAATTAGACAGGGGTTTGATAGATGGACTATTTGATGGATAAGGAATTGGTTGGATGGCTGCATCCAGAGAGTTGCAGTCAACGGCTCAGTGTCCAAATGGACATCAGTAACAAGTGGTGTCCCTCAAGGGTCTGTATTAAGACTGGTACCGTTCAGTCTTTATTGATGACAGCCAGTGGGAATAAGTGCACCCTCAGCAAGTTTGTGGGCAACACCAAGCTGAGTGGTGCAGCTGATTCACTAGAGGGAAGGGATGCCATCCAGAGGGACCCTGATAGGCTTGAGGAGCGGGCCTATGTGAGCCTCATGAGGTTCCACAAAGCCAAGTGCAAGGTCCTGCACCTGGGTCAGGGCAATCCTCAATATCAGTACAGGCTGGGGGATGAATGGATTGAGAGCAGCCCTGCAGAGAAGGACTGGGGATACTGGTGGATGCAAAATTGGACATGAGCTGGCAATGTGTGCTTGCAGCCCAGAAAGCCAACCGTGTGCTGGCTGCATGAAAAACAGCCTGGCCAGCAGGTCGAGGGAGGCTATTCTTTCCTTCTGTTCTCGTGAGACCCCACCTGGAGTACTGCATTCAGCTCTGGGGCCACCAGCACAAGACAGACATGGACCTGCTTGAGTAGGTCCAGAGAAGGGCCATGAAAACAATAACAGGGCTGAACACCTCTCCTGTGAGGAAAGGCTGAGAGAGTTGGGGTTGTCCAGCCTGGAGAAGAGAAGACTTCAGGGAGATCTTATTGTGGCCTTCCCAATACTTAGAGGGGGGCTTATAAGGGAGGGAGACTTTTTACCAGGGGCAATGGTTTTAAACTAAAAGAGGGTAGATTTAGATTAGATACAAGGAAGAAATTCTTTAGTATGAGGGTGCTGAGACACTGGAACAGGTTGCCCAGAGAGATTGTGGATGTCTCATCATTTGAAGTGTTCATGGTCAGGTTGGCTGGAGCTTTGAGCAACCTGATCTAGGTGGAAGGTATCCCTGGCCACGGCAGGGGGTTGGAACTAGATGATCTTTAAAGGTCCCTTCCTGCACATTCCAATTCCATGATTGTATGCCCCTACAGGCTAATCCATCTCTGGCCAGGAAGACCCAGGACTGAGATTTCCAAAACTACAGTCATTGCTAGAGGAGTGTGGGGAAAGCAAGCCACTCCTTCATCAATTCACCTAGCATGAAAACTGCACTGTCATCAAGTCTATGGAGATTGTTCTTCCTCTCCCCTGAGCATTCCTGGTGAACTGATCTGGCAAAGGAGTAACACAGAAATGAATCTATCATTTTTATGGAGAACTGCAGTGATGTTAATAAATCTTGTATTCAAAACAGTATTGCCAGAATGAGCACCTGAGGCCAAACAGCTCTCCAAATTTCCAGAGTAACAACAGAGATGGCATTTCAGAGGCTGACAATGTCCATAACACAGTAGGGCACTAAGTTGTTTCTAGGCGTAATAAGGATCAAGATACTGGACCTTAAAATATTCCCATCATCTTCCTTTACATCATGATTTTAGTAGCTAAAAATTAAAGAAATGACTGCATTATACCCTATGAAAACCAGAATGTTAGGCTTCCAAATGGTGTGAAGCACTCACTTCCAAATTCAGCTGTTCCTGAGACAACAGCCACTAAAACCATGTCACAAATGAAGTGAAAGAAAGGCTTGTAAGTGAAAAAGGTGATTTGCAAAGCTTGTGTTCATCCACAGTGTTAATTCTTCTTCCATTGCTGTTACTGCTCTCTTCAGTGTCTGGGAACAATGACCAGAAAGGAGTAATACCAGTAGCACAGAATAAAGATCCACAGCTGCCCTCTCACTGAGACCTTCCCCTTTTTGCTTTTTTAAAACAAAAAGGCCACTCACTATGCAGAGATGTCTGGTGGTGCTGGAGGCAGAGTGCCAGCAAGGCTAGAGCACTGCTTTATGATACAGTGGAGTAGATATTCTAGCTTGAAGCTCTACAGGGTCATAGCTCAGCTGCAAGGAAATGCAACTGTATGAAAACAAATCACAGTTGGGGATGGGGGAAAAAACACATCATGCTCTCATCACAATAAAAGCTATTTTGATCCACTTTCAAAACAATACATCAATCTCACCTGCAACTCTCATCAAACAATGAACAGAACTAAATATATTGACCAAACCAGCCCATAATTCTCTCTCTCTCTCTCTCTGTTCAGCCCTTGCCAAAGCAACACCTCATCAGTCCTTTTCTATAGTGTCTGAAAGGATGTAGATTTTCTTTCACGATTTAGGGCCCCATCAGCTGGAGGCAGTCTGCATCTGTAAGAACAAGGCCTCCTCCCAGCATGGGGATGATACAGAAAAGGCTTTAAGCATAAGTATGGAGACAATTTTGATCCAAACAGAGAACTGAGGAGACAGAGAGAGCAAGAGGTATGCACACAGGCCTCTCTCTGCACATCAGACAGGGCAAGAGGCACAAAGGCAGCCTCGCTTGTAGTTCAGGGCTGCAGGGACAGTAAGGATGTGGCTGCCTTCCAGCACAAAATGGAGGGCACTGGAAAACAGGGTGCCAAAGAGAGCCCTGGCCTCATTTTCCTGGCAGACTCCCAGAGCCTCTGATATTGAGTGCTGTTCATGAGACTCTGTCTCTTACAAAAGTGTCTGCTCCCCCGATGAAACAAACAACTGAAACAGAGTCCATGGCTGATGGCTGCAAAGGTTCACAGAGGCTTGTCTTGCTTGTTGGTCTGTATCTTTTCCACTGCAGTCACCTCATGGTGTCCAGCCCCTCAACATGACATGTCCACAACAACTTCAAACCACAAGGGACATCCTCGTTGGGAAATCGTTCTGAGAGGAAAGAGAGAAGATTAATGTCAACAGGAAAGCACCCATGGAATGGACACAGACAGACATAGCTTTGACAGAGACATGACCAAACAGCAACAGCTTTGTCCACTCACACCCCTTTCCTCTCTTACACATGCCACTTAAGCTCAGGCCTAACAGCCAAGCTGCTCTAGCAACAGGGTCTCCCTCAAGGAGCAGACTTCAGCCAGTCTCCTTCCCCAGCAACCATAAACTTATCAGTTCCTCACTAGCCTGGACTGTGGCAGGATGTTTTGCACTTGCTGGTATCCTGTTTGAGGAATGCCTTTGGCATGCATGGCCCCTACACATGCCCACGGGTATGCACCCACAGGAGTCTCATCTCATCCCTTTCAGAAAGACGAGGTCTCTTACACCATACCTTGCTACTAGCTCCGTCCCAGTTCGGAAGAACAGAGCCTCTCAACCCTTCCTTAACAAGGATCAAGGCCAAAGCAATGCCCTGTAATTTCTGTAAGCCCTGGGTAAGTTCCCTTCCCCACCATGATCCTCCTAAACCCTAGATAAACTCCCACTTCCTTGGATCACCAGGCAACAGATGCCAAACACATCCCTTACCTCCCCAGTCCCAGGCACATCTGGCTCTCCCCTCCACCATGAAGGAGCTGTGGAGGAGCTATTTCCCCTTCTGGCCTCCTACACCCACAATGACTGCCCTCTTCCCACAGCAACTCCCCTTTTCTGGGGCTCCCCACACTCGGACTCCAGGCTCTACCCTCCCGGAGATCCCCCTTGCCCGTAAACTCTGGTTAGTAACCCCTGCCTGGTGGCTCCCCACTCAGCCTATTTGGATCAGGAGCACCAGACATGGCCTCACTGTTTTCTTGGGGTCCTTCTTCCTCTTCTTGTCAGAGGTGTTGAGGTAGGCCTGCTCCCTGGCCCTGTACGAAGGGCCTCGGCTCAGCTCCCTCTCGCTGTACGGCGGCAGGGTGTCCTCCCCTTCCTCCTGCTCAGGCGGTGGTGGCGGCTGCTGCGGCTGCTGCTGCGACTTCTCGGCTTTGTAGGTAGAGGGTGGTGACCAGGCATAGTATGTTCCCCCTCCTCTCTGGCTGGGCTGCGAGCTCAGCTTTGAGGGGGTTTCACTGCGGTCACCGCTCTCGTCGTAGCTCCGGGATTTCCTCTCCAAGACACTGCTGAGGTAGGAGTGATCGTATTTCTGGCTCCCTCCGGGCGTCCGGCTCACCAGCCTGGGCAGGTGCTTTTCCTCATGGGCCCGTCTCCGGGGTGGGCTGTATGACCAGCCCCGATCCGAGTCCGTCAGCGGCTCTCGGTTCCCTCTGCTACGCTTGGTGTAGTATTCCTCCATGGAGCTATCCTGGTGGAGCAGCCCTCCGCCGCGGCCGCCGTGCGACTCTGACCGCTCAAAACGCCGAGTTTCCTGGCTGTCTGCCCGGCGGGTCCGCTGGCTGTAGGACTCTGCAAAGGCTGCCAGCTCGTCCATAGAGACGGCCGGCACTCCCACAGAGAAGCTCTTACGAGACAACATCTCGGACTTGGATCTCTGCTGGCTGGAGGAGGGAAGAGGTAGTGTTAGAGGGCAGGATTCAGCTGCGCTCATCCCCTCAATGGCCTTCACAGATAATGGAGGGAAACAGGTACTCCTGGGGCATGAATCATCTGAACTGTTTTCACCATCTTCCGTAGAAAGAGATGTATCACATCCTTGAAATCCCTGCTTCTTTCTGCTGACTGTAAAGGCAGCTTAATGCGGATAGCTCAGACTCTACATGTCTAATGTTACCCAAGATTAACCCCAGAGTGCACCTCCCTTGTCTTCCAGTATGCAGGGCTGGACTTGCTTCTCTTTGGCCCCAAAGCTTGTAAATGTATGTCCTGCTGGGAAAACCCAAGAACCTGGCTACAAAAGCTCACAGCAAGGCAATTTTGAAGCAGGTTTAAAGAGAGTGAGCTGGCACTATAGCCCACTACTGAGGGAAGGAAATCCCTGCCATTGCTTTTGGGAGACTGGGCTGCTGGTTATGTTACAGAAGGATGTGGTACCTCTCTTCTAGGCACCAGAATGTCAGTCCTTTAGGCCTGGAGTACAGGTCTTGCTGCACCAAAGTACCAGGGTGTGACTTCTAAGAAAGCACACCAGCACTGGCAAGTGCTGGAAGGATCAGGTACAAATCTCAAGATAACACTTCAGGAACGGTGGCTTGGTTTCCTATTGATGTTGCTTTTACATCCCACCTGGAATGGGGCTGGTACCTAGCTTTGCCCAGCTGGGTAGGCTTCATCAGGCTTGTGGGAATCAGATTCATTCCAACCTCATCTAATGACATCTCCAGATTTCATGTTTCTCTCTAACCCCTCTGTCCTGCTAAGCAGAACCACAGCAGCAGGCAATGGAGAAGAGCTACCAGTCCATCTGTCCCGTCTCCTTTCTTCACTACTTTGCCAGATATAGCTGCTTCCCAACACACCACTCCTCACCTGTGCCGGAAACTGTCCCGCTCATCTCTGTAATCGGAGACAGCCTGTGATCTTGATGTGCTTCCCCCGCCGATCACTCCTGCCCAGTATTCAGCATCACCATCCAGGTCCCCCGCAGGAGGCAGAGGTTTCCTTCGCACCTGGCGGTAGGGCTGTCGGAAGTTCAAGTCCTCTTCATGCAAAGAGCTGAGTTCAGAGATAGTGTTGTTATCTGCAGGGAAGGTTGCAGAAAAGAAATAAGATAGGCATCACCTGATAGCATGTGTGAGAAAGGAGAAGAGGACAGGAAGGCTGTGGCAAGCCCAGCTGCAGCTTTTTCAGAAAGAAGCTGAGCTGCCCTCCATTAGAAAAAAATCAAAATGGAATCCAAGGCCGTTCTCCAAACCCTTGAACGATCCTGCCCAAGACTCCTGGAGCTCAGTTTGGACATAGAGCTGCTGTTAGACCTACATATAGGTCCTCTGAACCGGTAGCTGGCAGCCAGGTGGAATATTCTAAGGGTATCGGAAATGGCATCAGATGCCTGTGTTCCAGACAACCGAGTTCAGCCTTCATGCAGAAATCCCCGCCTCAGCCCTGCTTCAGTAACACGTGAGCTCTCCGCCCTCGTGAGGTGGGCACCGAGCTTGGTGGAACATCATCAAAGCAGTTGTGCCACCTCCCCCTTTCCTGGTGTGAGACAGTCTGGCTCTGGATTTTGGCCTGACTTGCCCAGCTAAAACAAAAACAACCCCCTCAAAAAAAAGATTAAGAAAAAAGTAAGGACTATCTGAATCACTGTCAGTCTCTACCCTGTCAAGCACATTGACATCTGGAGGCCTGACATACCAATCTGGAGAGGTCTTTTTATAGTAAATCTTGTGGGTGGAGAAGACAGTGTGCTCAGCAATGACTGTTCTAGAAGTATATATAATTTGTTAGTTATGCCTAGTCTGTACAGAGCTTTGATGTAGTGTCATTCCCTAAAGCCCTTACCTTCACTGATTTGCAGGATCTCACACGTCTGTTTTAAATGAGCCTCTGCCAGTGCCTAATATGGGTTAGCTCTGCGTGACTCGGATGCTGCCCAGAGGAACTGAGGCCCCAGCCCGCTGCTGTCCTCTGCACAGAACAGCTGGAGGACAAAGAGCAGTACTGCAAGCCCACACCTTGTCCCACCACTGCACCTCTGCCTCCTAATGTGGAAAGATCCTCATTTGGGTTTGTATTCTGACATCCATTAAGTGCAGCCTCAGCCTTTGCTTAGGGAAATAAAACTTGCAAGAGGTTATCAGAAGATAAGCTCCACACAGAAGCTCAGTTCTGAGTTTGCATCATGTTCCTCTTTGCCACCCTCCTCCACTTCACCTGCAGTTTCTGACTGCCAAGCTGTCAGTACTGATGCATGTGCCACCTCTGATCTTATGTTGACCAGTGCCACAAAATCTGACGATACCCCAATTTCTTGAATCCTTCTTGTAGTCCCTGCTCCTTCTGCAGGGCAACAGCCACTCCAAACTACCTTTCTGTACCCTTCAAGCCACACTGTGGTCATTGCAGCCCACAAAATATGCTTTCAATAAAATCATGCCTCTCCTATTTCACCAGGCTGGGAATTTACAGACACCACACTACAAGACATAAAGAAATTGGGAAGACAATATCCGGACTATTATCACACCACAGGCTGTAGAAGGCATGAGTATGGACTTGGCTTTTCAGATGTTGATGATCCAAAAGTTTAATTATCCGAGTGGACAATTTTCATGAGCATTTGAGCATCCCTCACCTTGTTTGCTCTTATTAAGGATGATTAGGTAAGCAGCAGATCTTTAAAATCAGAATGTACCTGTAGATGCCTAAAATCTAGACTTTATCTGCCCCAAGTTCCATATCCTGGACATCGTATCCTAGAGGCCAGCTCCAAGGCAAAGCCAATGAACTTTTAACTATGAATTTGCAGTCTTTTTCAGGTCAGTGAAAAAAAAAAAATCAAACCATGCTTGCTCCTCACATCGTTCTCGCATCCTCCTAGCTGGGTCAAACTGAGCCAGTTCTTTCTCGACGTAGTACAGCACCTTCATGGAGTCCCTCTCCTTGTCAGTCTGGATCCTGTACCCTTTGCGCACTGCTAGGGAGAAAAGAAAAGCATAAGAGGAACACACATTTAAGTCCAAGGAGACTTTCTGACAATATTGCTTCTATAGTTAAGCTCACGTCTGCAGGCAGGTAGGCTGCGTCTCCCAAAACAGAGTGAGTCAGTCCTTGCTTCAGAAGAAATTTGTCTGTAACGTGGGATGTGAAGTTGTGAGCAGCTGCATCATTTATAAAGTTTGCAGTAACAGCAAAAATGGTTTGGAAATGCCCAATCTGTACAACCAAATGCATCAAGTGGTGTCATTGCCACAGAGTGATTCCACCTCCCACAGAGGATGGCAGAGAGAAAAGTAGCACTCATTTTCCCTTCCTCAGCACTACAGAAAGGATTCATCATGGTATGGGAGAAGCAGTCCCAGAAGATCAGGCTTCCTCTGCAGCAGGGGCCATAAGCTCCCAGTCTGCAGGGGAAGCAGGTGGCTGAGCATTTGGGAGCTGTCACTCTGCAGCACCACTCCACCCTTCCATCCCTATGAATTCTGCTCACACAGGTTGAAAAGCATGTGGTCGGAGAAGCTCCAGAGAATACAGAAGGAAACACAGAAAGTCCCACAAAGCATATCACACTGCTTTAAGATTTATACTGAATCCAGTGATGGGGCCAATCAGGTCACTGGGTAACTGTGAAACTGCCTGCTCTGGCATTCTTTACATGCTTTATTTTACAGAAAAGTTGTGTCTTACACATAAAGTGCTTGATTCCTGGGATCACTCCATTTGCAGGGGAAGTCTGGACAGCTTTTTTGACTTTTCCATATTCCTGTACGTAGAAAAGAAGCCCCTACACACCTGGAGCCACAGCAACTCTAACTCTGGCAGGCTGGCTCCATGCACACTTTACCTGCTAACCCTATGAATGGCCTGACTTCCTCAAGGCAGGTCTATAGTCAGCAAGCAGAGAACTCCACCGATCAGGACTTTGAAGAAAACAAGGCTTTTATAGCACATTATTTAAGAAAGGCCTCAGCCTGGGGCTATTTCAAGATTAACAGAAACACAGGTCTAAGTACAAAAGAGGACTACAACCCTCAAATTCAGCCTCATTAGTGAACTGTCATGAGGACAATTCACTTAGCACTACAAAATGGAACCTGTCTGCCTTGCATGGGGTTAGTATGTTCCCTTGTGTGAATACGGCAGTGTTGCACCAGTGCTCCTCTTGTGGCACGATTTAAATACTTGGACGGTGGTTCTGAGCCAACCTGTTCTTTCTGTTTTATCCCACACCCCGATACATCAAGCTACTAACATATGCGTTTGGTAGTACATCGCATAGTATGCACTGTGTGGGCTGAACAAGGACTTGGCAGAGGTATTCTTAGGCACCTTCTGTCCCAAACTGCTGTGCATGTGTCTGTGCACTACTAAATAACCATGCTCTGCTTCAGAAACGGCGGTGCCATAGAAATGTGTAGAATGATTCCTGTAATAATCCCGCAAATTGCTTCAGGAGGAAGGTGCTTTACTGTGTGTTTTGACTGTGCACATGTAAGGTAAGTAACTACATCCTGAAATATTACCTTGTGTATCTGTACTTTGGAAAGGTATTAGATGTTAAAATGTAGTATGGGTCTATCAGGGTCCTGCTTCCAACGTGTCTCCAGATAGCTTAGCTGACAGCAGTCTGGAGTTTTGCTGTGTTTTATTATCCCCACAAATAAGTGCACCACAACTGCAAATGCACACAGTGATTTACAGAATACAAGGAACCTTGCCTCTGCCTTCCGAAGTGGATGACCATCAAGTTCTTGAAGTGAGGTTGCTGCTGTAAAGAGGGGCTGGACTGACTGCCCTCAGAAGTAATGACTCCTCCTGCACTGCACAAGCGACAGCAAGGTGAGTTCTCCACCTCACCATTGTGGCTGACCTCTGTCTGGTACCTTGCCAGGAAAGAGGCCTCTTGCTATTCTTTGTTCTAATATGTCTACTAGGAGCTCAGCTAAGCTGCCACCTCATTATGCACACGCCAGCAAACAACCATCAGCTGGAAATGACTCTGACCTACTAATAACCTTTGCGGAACTTGAACAGGCAGCTTCCACACTGTCTCTCCAGAACCACTACTCACACTGAGGCTGTGCCTAATATCTATTTAGGCAGCATCTATAGCTCCTGGAACTGATGGAGAATTAGCTAGGCTTCATGCTCGACTTGCTATTGCAGTTGTGTATCAAAAGGCAAATGAATTTCTTGGTTAATTCTGTAAGCATCTAGAAATTAACTTCAGATTTTAATCTGCAAAGTTGACTGTGAAGAGCTCATAAAAAGTATTTTCCATTATAGATGAAGCATATTTTGTCTCTACGTTTATTTATTAAATACTTCTTGCAATGATATTGAATGTTCGACTTATTAAATCTCTTTATTACTCCTTCATGTGAGAACCAAAGACATTATTGCTTCCTCCTCACACCCTTCTTCATCTGTAAATTGCCATAACCCTTTAATAAGGTCTGAATATTTTTAAGCCCATCTTAATTATAAGGGAATAAAGATGCAGAGACATTAACCACTTGTCCAGAACCATTCAGTGAAGTCAAAGGGAATGGAACAGTCTTCCCTGTTAGACCGTGTTTTCTTCTCATGAACAGTTCATATATTTCTAATGTTTAATCTGTGTTTAACTAGACATTTTTTTACTCTTCTGTGAGTGGAACTAAGTCAGCCAAAACTGTAAGCTGTTTCCCTCCCCAGAAAGGACAGCACTACTATTTTTTTCAGGCAAGTGTGGTTAGGAAGTAAATGATGTCTCATCCTTACACACTTTCCATATTAAAGGTCTGGAGTCCAGCTCTTGGATCAAAAGCTTCCCTGTGTGCATGGTTTAAGGAATCTATGCAACAGTCTCCAGGTAACCACTGCATTTAAAATAGACAGAGCATAGATCCTAACTTATGTGTAGCCAATGCTCTTCTAAATAAGAAAGTTTGGGTTTTTCTCCCTGTTCAGCCCTAAGTTTAGGATGGAGTTCCTAGGCTTAGGCTTCACTGGAGCTTTGTCACATGGCTTTTATGTAACTCTAGACAAATTTTCTAAACATCCTCATGCGTGAGGTTGCTCACTAGATCACCTCACAGGGGTCATTTATAAGCACAGAAACTATGTAGGGCAAAGGCTGTCCTTTTTAGCCTGGCAGCCAGGATTACAGAATCGTCCAATCTCTGTCCCCCAGCACTTCTGAACCCATTTTTTTTAAATAAACTTGACAGAAAGGTTGAAGTGTCAAAGATAGCAAGTTTCAGATCAGACTGGCTATGTGGAGGACACAGAGACCATAATTAGTGCTCCTTCTGAGAAAAGGCCTTTATAATAAACTCAACCATTACCTGTTTTGTTTAGCTTGCCATCTGGCCAGCCAGCAAATAAGTAGCTTGGAATAGCCACATAATGTTTCCTCTTCTACAGCCTGTAATTAGGGGATATTCTGGCATTGTAGAGGACTTTAAGAGAAAGGAACAGAGTGCAGGGTATCACCCTTTCTTAGCTCCATAGTTCAAGGAACACCTTGAATAACAGGTGCATGATCCAGACTAAGGGTTTGTCCATATTATTGCAAAAAATACTAATTAAAAATAAAAAAAGCTTAAGAATCTCTGTTGTCTTGCCACAACAGTTAAAACTCTGTAATAATGGTTTTCTTTGCAATACGTGGTATTTCCTGTCAAGTCCTGAGTCCAGGGATTAAGTCCAGCCAGCTGATTTGGATTTTTTAATAAATGCATCTTTCTGTGTCATAACATGGGATGCTAAGAGCCGTTCCATTTGGTTACCAAATGCATCCACAGTTTTTCACTCTGCATTTGTGCTCTGCTAGTAACGTACAGCAGAGACGAGACTGGGGCTGTGATCTGACTCTTAAAAAATCCCTGGAGCTCCGACAGCCAACACCATGCTCTAAATGCAGTGACATTTTTCACAGGAGAAAAAAATTAAGCACTGGGCTGTCATTCATCACTTTCTGACAAAGGTTTTTGAATTGGATACGTTCTGCTTTGGATCAGTGATTGATTTATTTCCTATTGCAAAATGCTCCATTCCAGAGCTCTGTTTTGATTTCAGTGGGGAAAAAAAAAGTATGATTGTTGAAGGAAAATACTTTTTGTAATTCCAGAAAGGTTAATATACTGACTGGGGCAGCAGAAGGATGTGTAGGGTTGTTCAAAAAGCTTAATTATTTGATTACGCTACTTGATCTTGTTTTTTCCAAAGTGTCTTATCAAATTTAAGAATTGATAATTAGTGTGGTGCTTTGAAATCAGACATGTGGCTGGACCAATGGCAAACATACTGTGTCAGTATGGTGACTCTACATTGGTGAGTCACTTCTGCTGCAGCATGTTTGAATTTAGTCAGCCACTCTGATCCTGAAATGCTATCATGTGGCTAAATAGCTACCCTTTTGTCCTTGACAGCAGCTTCCTTTGCAGCAGAAGTGACCCTCACCAAGATACAGTCATCATACTGATACTCCACATCTGACACTGATCTACAGCTCCTTTCTAGTTAGAAGCTTTTTATCACTCACATTTCACAAATGCAAAGGCTGAACAAAAAAAAAAATGACCTACTGACTTCTGTCAGGTAGGGAAGGAGGTCCAGCCCCAAATGCTCTTGGTCAGAAATGCCAAGGCAGCACGTCCCTGTGCCCAAAATGCCATGGGGACAGTAAAACATGCTGCACCAAAAACTGCTGCCAGAGGGCAAGCAGTGCCCTACAGAGGGTAGGAAGAACAGTTTACCAAGAGAGAGCAGCTTGCAAGGCATCAGCTCTAAGGGGAGAATGGCCACTGCCTCTGCTACCCTGAAATCATCTTCATCCTTTTGTCTTCCACGAGTAAACATTCGTAGCAGTAATGAGAGGGGTCCCAGGCATGAACTTGGCCTCCCATTCCCTGCTGACCTAATTAGGCACCCACAAACTGACACTGTGCTGATGGCACTAGAAAAGTTGGACCATGTGGCCCTAAGGGATGCAAATGTCATTGTCAGAGCCAGGATTAAAATGCAGTTTCTCTGTGTTTCTTCTGTTCATACCACTCTATCAGTGACAATCATTCCTCCTTTTCCCAGCCCTGCTCCCAGTAAGAGGACTGAATGTTGTGCCTGGCACTGCAAATTACCATTTTGGCTTCCTCCGCTGGAGTCACTTGGGGCTAATGGAGGGGGGTGCGACTTATCCACCAGCACAGCAGGAGACGGGACACCAGCTACAGGAACATTGGGGATGTAGTATGGACCTGGCATGGAAGAGACTGCAGGAGGGTACCCAGCTTTTGCTGCCTTGCCTGCTACATACACTGAAAAAGAAAAAGAACAGCAGTCAGCATCACACCAGCCTCCCACAGACCCACATGGCACATGGCCGAAACCTACACATCACCAACATTGGTGACAACCCAGCCGGAGACAACTGGACAAATGAAATGACCATGAAAGGACCAATGTGAATTCCTCTAAGCCTCAAAGGGCACTGAGGGGAGTTTAAACAATGCACACAGCAGGTCAGATGAGCACTGCAAGATGCCCAGCAACTGAAGGACATTCAGCGTGTTACAGCCGGCATTACCACTGCCATGATTTAGAGGCAGTTCATCTTTAAAAACAATTGATGACTCAAGTAGCAGGGATGAGGCCCATGCAACTTGACAGATCTCCCCGAGCCTAACCAGGAACCTTGCTAGGTTGCAAGGATTTTGCACTGTTGTAGAGGGCAGCTGCTTTGCATTGCCAGGAAGAAACCTCTCAGAATGCTCTTAGCTCTGACCCAGAACATTCACTGACATGACAACAACTTTGGGAGTGTGACACTTTGGAAAAGCAGGCACAGCTGCTAAGGCAGGAAGGGCTTGGGGAATTACATTTGTAATTCACTTTGAGCGCTCAGCCATTGAGCAATAGGTCAGATGCTTCACCCCTAAGAACTAGTGCTTTAGTCAAGGCAAGTGCTCAGGGCAAAGGAAGCAATATTAGTAGATTCTCCTCCTGTTCTGCCAGGGAGTGGAAGAAGTGCATGAGAAGATTTGCGCCAGGCTTGGACAGGGTCACTCACGCGCCCGGGGACAGCAGCAGGACTCGGGACAGCAGGGGCAGCGGACGTAACAGCAGCAGCTGTGTGGGCAACACTGGCACCAGCAGATTCCCACCAGGAGGAAGAACAGGAACGCCCCCAGGATCACCAGGCCCACAAAGACCCACTCTGAAAAACAAGGGGAGAAAGGGAGATACTTACAGGATTGCAATCACTGTGGAAGGGAACGTCAGCAACATCCTCCCAGCGGAGAGCATAGGGGCAAAACAGACAGGTGAATAATAGAAGTGAACTCCCTGCAGGTCTAGGAATACGTCCCCCTCTGTGTCAAAGCAGAAATGGCACACGACAGTGAGAAATGGAGCTACAGAAATGTGGTACCTTCTTGCTACGTCTCTGGCTGGCTGAGCAGCAAGCAGCACAGAGGCAGGAGCTCTGGTTCCCCAGCACAGAAACCCTTCACCCCACAGCAGACCTGTACGAATGCCGCAGGACAAGCTCCATTAGCATTTGGATCTCATCAAAGACTCATTCTTCCCGGCCATGTTCATGCCCTGCTTGTGTGTTTGTTCCCTACCCACATTCTAGTTTTAATGGGACAAACGGTGGTGAAAAGCATGCTATAAATAGCCCAGTAAATGAGCCAGGCCTGCCCCTTCGCAACTAGGCCCACGCATGCAATTATTCTTTTGAATGTGCCGAATGAACATCCTATTCAGGCGCTGCAGCCAGCCAGGAAAACTAACAACCACTTTTTTTTTTAATTTTTTCCCCACTGAAGCCTCAGATGATGTCTGCCAGGCCCCGAAAGGGAGCAGCTGAAAAACAAGTGAAAGCACAGAAGAGCTGATCCACAAAAACCAGGATGGGATTTGAACGGGAAGGGGAGTGAGAAAATGTTTCTCAAACTTTGCTGCTGGGAAATCTGCAGTGGCAGCAGCCGTGGTGGGAGCAGGTGCCCAGCCCATGCTGGGGCAGCTCTGTATCTGGCCACCCTGCACTTTGCAGAGGATTGTGTGCACAGGGCTGCACATACTGCCACATGGGAATTTGCTCGATTAAGGGAATGGTCAGTGAACACCTCCGAACCAAGAAATCTCAAGACTCTGAATGTATAGGAGGCCTGGAGTTGGTTTTACATCAGAGAGATGCACCAACCCATCTAGAAGTCAGACCACTGGTGGGGAAAGACTCCAGGTGTACCCAGGTGGTTATTCAACCACCTTTGAAAGATAGTAAGAAAGCAAAGAAAGAAGTGGTGGGACTGCTTTGCAGTGGGGCAGGGTTTACCCCCAGCCCAGAGAAAAAAAAGCAGCAGACAACTGTTTCTGAACAGAAGTCCAGCGTTCACTGAAGGGTCTCCTGGTACATTATTATTTAAGATGAAGAAGTAGTGATACAAGGATTGCAATGTGAGCACAGAACCACACTGGAAAAATAGCGCACCTCTGACCTGCGTGGCTAAGCTGAAAAGTCAAGGAAAAATGTTCCACTTGGAACAATCAAAACAGAAGTTTTTTCTACTTCTTCATAAAATACAAAAATAAGAAGTGTCATTTTTGATTCATCCACAGCATTCTGTTTGAACAAAAGTAAAAGTCTTTGCTTTGTTGGAGTTTTCCTTAACTCTTTTACAAACAATTCCCTTTTTTAAATTCCATTTTTAATCTAGAACTTAAAATTTCCTCTAAAAAATGTCAGTGAAAGATCTGGCATTTACAAACCAAAACACTTCATTTCAGAAGTGTCAAGTGAAATGGTTTATATTTTTTGAATATTTTCTTTCTTTTTTGGCTGAAACAGATGAATTTCATTTAAATTTGCAGGTAATTTTGGTCCTTGTGGAATATTTTTTTTTTTGTGATGTTACTATATGCTGAGAAAAATTCAGCTAATGAATAAGGAAATGGCTGGAGGGAAACATTCATGAATGGAAAAGTAAGAGCTGAGAGAAGATTGATACAGTTCCTCAAGTGCTGGTTCTAGAAGCTATCTTATTGAATGTTTTCATGAATGACCTTGACTCAGAAAATAAGAGTGTGTTAATGTATCTTAAGGGTAAGAGGTAGGGAAGCATTGTAACTAAAGGTGAAGACTAGGATATGTTACAGAAAGGGCCAGTTGTCCTCAGGCCTGCAATAAGAAACATGAAATGCAGCAATATAATGAATTTCAAGGCATGCAGCAATAGTTTCAAGGTCACATGTTCAAAGATAAAGAACAATTTCTGTTCTGAAGAGGACTTCATTAGTTGGAAACAACTGAAAAACAAGAGAGATGATCCAGTATACTATTTCATCATAGGACAACTGTAACCACTTATGCAATACAGCCACAAAAATGGCAAATGTAATCCTATGCCCAACAGAGGAGGAATTTCCAGTAGCATTAAGGAAATATTAATGCCATCATACAACGCCTCCATGTAACTTCATCTGACATTACTGATGTTATACAACTCTGGTCATCTTCGTACAAGAAAAGATGAATTCAGGTTGGAGCTGATGCAAAGCAGGGATTTGAGGGGATGAAGGGACTCGATAGCTTGCCTTGCAGCAGGAGAGCTGAAGCTTGCTGCATTAGTCTATTAAAAAGAAGGCTGAGAGCAGATGTAGCTGCCTGTAAATATGCTAGGAGGATGAATGCTAGGAGGAAAAGCAGGTATTATAGTTAAAGGTCTTACATGAATGGGCATAAACAGGCTATGAGTAACACAGATGGAAGCTAGAAGCAGCACATCAAAGAAAGCGATCCAATGGGAGAGAGAAAGGCCAAACCCAGACTACTCTTAAGCTTGCTAAGCTTATGAAAAGCATGAAATTACATGGCGCTTGGGATAGAAAGCAAGACAGCGAGCCAGACTATCCTTTCCAGTCCTGTGCTTCCTAATCGATGCCAATCCGAGCAGGCCAACAGCTAAGTGGCTTTTTCTTTTGTCATGTTCACATCTTGTTCTTTACAACCATCACTGATACAGAGAAGATGGTGAAATAGTATTGCATGACAGAAGTGGCCAGCCACAGCTATGCAATGAAGCTCAGACGTCAGATCTCCAGAGCTATTAGTGAACAGTTCACATCACTCCATAAAGGATAAAAGCCTGGTAGAGGAAAAAAACAAACAGCAAGCCCACTGTAAGTGTATCTGTGGTCTACCTGAAAACGTTCTAGGAGTACAAAAGGGGGTCAGGTTAGTACGTACATTGCACATTGCAAGATATTCAGCAGCAGGAGTGGATGTTCGAAATCAGTGTCCCAGTGACAGGGACCTATGAATCAGGAAGGATTTTATTTCACAGGAAGTTAGACCATTTGTTTCTCTGATGAGGTTAAGAAAACAGCAAAAGAGCCTGCTGGCTCCTCCTTTATGCACAAAACTGGGTTTCAACCAGTTCCAGATACAACTGTGTAACCCTGAGATTCAAATGACTACCAAGTGAAATGCTGTGTGCCCTCACTCCCTGGAAACTACTGTATTCTGCTTGCAGGAGCATCTGCTTTTGTTTATTCAGGTAATAGGCAATGCTAACAGCTGAAATGTGGTTTGCTGCTGCCTTTTACACTTTCTCATTGTTTATACCCATGCAGTAAGGGTACCAGAAAGCTACCTGGCCAGCACACAAGAAATATATGCCCATTCAATAAAACTGTAAATAGCAGGGGAAAAAAAGCGTTCGGCAACAGAGAATCAACTTCTGTCTATGCTGAAAAGACCAAGCCCTCTCCTGCCATGCTGAACCTCCAGGGACCTTTGGGTTACACTGGAGGTGGGGGAGTGTCTGCCTTCTCTCCGTTTGCATCTCTGGGACAGACTTGAAAATAGCTTCACACATTTATGTGGAGTTGCATTTTTGCACAAACATGTGAAAGAAACACTCCTTGGGCACCATCAGGGGATGATCAGATGACTCAAGGGCTAAATGTTCACACAGCTTTTCCCTTTCAAGGACAATCTGATGCACAGTCTGTTTCCTCTGCAAGGAGTGCCAGAACTGGTGGCTCTCATTAGTTTGGCTAGCAAGGGATTTATCATGGGCACAGAGCTTTCATGTCTGGTCCAACCAGCTGGTGTTACCTAGGTAATGCCCTGACCATGCAGCACAAGAGGGGCTGTGCCACTGATGGGTTACTAACCAGTGCTCTATTTCTAGCACCTCCTGTGCTACCATCTGTGGTGATGGCTGTAATGGTACCCGCAGGATAGGGTCTGGGGCGCGGAAGTTACTACTGCACAAGAGCAGCTGACGTACAAAGCCATATGGGCACACGAGGCTGCTGAGGTCTCGCAGGCTGGAGTGGCGTGACCTTTGTGGTAGCAGGGGGAGAGCAGAGAGCTTGATATAAAACCTGCCCTGAACAGAGCTGGCATTTCTGCTCTCGCACTGATCCTGGCATGACATCAGCCATCTCTGTATGTTGGCTCCCAGCATGGCCATTCCTCCCCCAAGTCCCAGCATCAGCTCTTTCAGATCTCATCCCAACACACTTTCCCAGTAAGCGACAGGCTTTTCTCTTTTTATCCCCAGGTAAAACACACATAAGAGTGAAACGTACACCACACAAAGATGCTGCAAAAGGATAAACAGACAAGATGACAGAGGACTGGGTGATTGAAGGGTGAAATGACTGAATACCTGGCATAATCTCCACAGCAAAACTGGGCAAGAGATCAGCAAGCAGCCCTGTCCTGCCTAGAAAAGACAGAAGGAGGAGAACAAGGAGAGAGGTTACTGCAAGAAAAACACACTCCCCAGCCCCTGCCTTAGCCTCCAGTCCCCTTCCTCATCAGACCACTTGCACTCTGTTAACGGAATTCCTATCAACCACAGATGTCATCCTGCTTGATGCCTGGTGTCTACCTCTGCACTTTGCCATTTCTGTGTCCTTGCATTTTATCTTTATCAGCAGAGCTGGGAGGAAAGAATCTGAAATAGAGCTTCTCCAATATAGGCACGAAATGACAAGGAGAGGGAGGTCCCCCTAGCATGGTTACACAGTAACGTCTTTCTGGAATTATGCTCTATACATGCAAAAACCTCCTGGAAATGCACAACAGCCCTCAAATAGAAGGATTTAGTTTACTTTAAAAGAAACCCAGGCCCTTGACAAGTCAGCCACATGCATCCAACACCCATGGGTAGTGCTTTCCATGTGGGGCTCTGCAACTGCAGAGACAGGCCCAGGAAAGGAGTCTTGAAGCATGACTGTGAGCACGTGCCACTTAATTGAAGATTTGCAAGCAACTTGGTAAGATTGGGTGATTCAAGGCTAACTCTCAAGCAAAGCAAACCAACCAGGGAACGATTTGTGTAGAAATTTGTAGAATCACTTTGCAAAAGGAAAAGAAAAAAAAAAAGGCAAGTCAATTTCTAATTTATAACTGAATACGAACAAAATCCAAGCTGAAAAGCAGCCTGATGCCTATTTGTTTTGGCACTGAATGTCTGGGATATTTCTAATACATAGCAAACATCCTTCACAGTGTTCAGCTATAATTTACACACACCTGTGCATCAGCAGAACAGCCCTGTGGGCAGCTGTGCTACGTACTCTTTTATATAGCACCAGGATCATGCTAGGTTTTTTGAAAACATGCATAAGGTAGGAGAGCTGCACTCTGAAGAGAGACATACATTGTGGATGTAACCTAACAGAAGCAGCTAAGGGTAAGCCAGCGCAAAAGTGGTAGAAAGCTACCTGTAACCTCCCCACATGCCCTTCAGGTCCTGCACTAAGCAACACTCAGACACAATGATGAACTGGATCCCAAGCTCCTTGGATTCTAGCCTGTCCTTGAAGCATATTGTAATCAAATTCCCACTGTCCATTTTTTCTGAGTGCTTCAGCAGAGGTTCTGTAGAGATCAAAAATCCACAAGGATGCCTGCTGGAGCCATAATAAACATACTCTGAATGCAGGCAGTGCTTTGCAACCAGTTGCAACTCATCAAAGCTGTCCAGTACTCACAGTAACGCCATCATGATGAGGTGCTCCTGAAGCCTTGGCAAAAGATACAATGCTGATCCTTCAGATAATTCACTACTTTGAAGGAGGACTCTTGCCATCAGTCTACTGCAACATTTTCAACTACATATACAAACAGCTTCATGACATGCTTTGCAGTCCATTTTCTGGAAGGATCACGTGTCCAAACTGCTCACAGCTAGCTTATTATGGGAAAGTGCTCATGTATGCTTTCTGCTGACATGACACAGGCATATATGCAACGTATGCGTGGCTTAAGTCTTGGGTGCCACAAGTGGGCTCGAAACACATGCAACAAATATATGCCTTGTGACACAGTGTGAAAGATTTACATTACGTTCCATGTGCATATTAAATATATTCCTTATTTTCCCAGCACACACAAAAAAATATGCAATTCTTGCATAGGCCTCTGTGTGTCTGTATGTGAACAATGTACATGTGAACCACATGCACGCAGAACATACGGGCAGACACGGGCATGCAGCTTGCCTCCCATGTGCATTACCTCCGCACAAGTTCACATGCAGCCCTGGTCTGAGAGCAGACGCCAATGGACAAATAGCTGGAGGTATACAGCTAATTTAGGGCTGGGATTTGTGGTACCAGAGGTAAGGGAGTGACACCTATAAAGAGCAGAAGCTCCATCTCATGAGTCCAAATAGGCGCCTGCTTTATTTTGAACCTACCCAAACAGCCTCAATCCCTGCTATTGCTGGATCTTATGGTGCCTCCTGATCCCCAGGAGGAACCACACATTCAAAGGGGAAGAAGCATCCCTCAAAAATAACAGTGCTTGAGAGCTTGGAAACTTGTTACAGAGGAAACCAAGGTAATTCCTCTGCGCTACCAACGAGCAGTCGAGTATTTCCCTGCTTGTGCAGCCTCACTCGGCTCTGCTGAGTATCTGCCTGGGGAATTTGCTCCCCCTGCCCGGCCAGTGGGGAGCACAGCCCTGGGGGCCCCGGAGCCACCAGCGGGGGATGCACAAAGCCTGGGAAGGCCCGAGGCAGCAGCGAACCCCAGCACGGCTCAGCCTGAACTCTGCCGTCTTGACTAGCCTAGCTGACAGTCAGCAAGCACAAAGCGCGCCTCCGGACTGCCGTGCCCCCAGCAGCTTTCAATGCACCACAGCTCTCCTCCCTCCCTGTCCTTGGCTGAATTAATTCACAGATAACCCTTCCCTACACCGTGCGCTTCCCCCTTAGTGGGTGAAGCCAACGGGGGGGGGGGGGGCTGCTGGCAGCCATGGCTGCCCTGCAGTTGCCACGGCAACGGGAGGCTCCCCGCCACTGCCCCTTGTTGAAGGCGACTTCCCTCTGGTCGCTGCTGCCAGCAACAAGTGGAGCAAAAGCACCCAGCCCACCAGCCAGCGGGTGTAGGGACAGGGTGGCGCGGGGGGGCAAGGGCCACTGCTGACTCTTCCCGGCCTGTCCTGTGCAAGACCCAAAGCCAGGCAGCAGCCGGCAGAGGGGAGCCCGGGGTGGCACCACAGCGGGTGACGCAGTGCCCAAAGCTGTGGCAGAGAGGGCAGGGTTGCAGTGAGCAAGGCCTCCTTTTGGACCCACGGCTGAAACACCAGCCAGGAGACGGCCACAGCACCCATGGCCAGCACCCTCCCAGCCCGCTCCTTCCAGGGGTGTTAAGCTCGCCTCACTTCTCTCTTGGTTTTTTAAGGAAACTTTAAGGTGGAGGGCTGAGGCTAGATAGCAATTGGTGGGGAGAAAACAATTTAGTAAAACATCCTGCCAAGAGACCATCTGGCCACACCACCTCTGCACAGCAGCTCTGCCTGCCTGAGAGAGAGGACCGCGGGCACTCCAAGACATGGCTGGGCATGGCCCCCGAGTGGCAGCTCTGTGCCTGCCCCCCCAAGGCCTATGAGTCCTCTGTGTAAGCTCTCACCACCAAGCCCCAGCAGACACCCCTGGGGGAAAGAGGGAATAGATGATGGCCCCATTTACCAGGGCTGTCCCAGGTGGCTCTGTTGGAGCTAGGAGCTTGTCCTCATTCCAGCACGGATCTGGGACGTGCACCCATCTCTACTCCCACCGTGCTGCTGTGGGGCTTTACCCACCCACAGCGGCTTCTCACTGGGCACGCTGTACGCCCCAGGCCCCGGCCAGCCTCAAAGCGTGAGGGAGCCCACGAGCCCCCAGTCCGCACTGGCAGAGCACAGCGGTAGAGGGCAGGAGGAGGAATGGGAGAGGAAAAGCTGAGTGGGTGCAGAGCGGCTCCAGAAGGTGCAGAGATACAGAAGAGGACAGGAGCTAATACACAGGAGGCAGGCAGGTGACAGAGTGACAGAGCAAATAGCAGATCAGGGAGGACCTGGAGTCAAGCAGACAATTAGCAGAGAGTCTGCAGAGAAGAGACACAAAAATAATTAGGATAAGTGGTGCAGCTGAAAAGAAACGATGACATGAATAAAGTAGGCGCAGGTGCAGTCAGGAACATGGCAATTGGGCAAATACGGGAACATGGTAAATACTGGCAATTGCATAAGTGCAATAAATATTGGGTAAATATGGGAATAACTGTTGAATTGTTTTCCCTGTTGAGGGCTGCCTCCACAGCCCTACCTGCAGCAGTGGGACCACGGAAGGCAGCAGCTACAGGGGGAACTATTTCTTCCTCAGTGGCGGAAAAATTTGCCAAGCCGTGCCACAGCAAGGGGCCCCTGGCATGGGACACTGCCCTTAGGGGAAGTTGGAAAGCGTAGGAGAGGAAGCATGCGTGGCCCTTGTAAATCAGATACTTTTCCAAGGAAGCTGCTGTGAGATTTATTGGGAGAGCATGGCTCTGCAATGAGTCCCTCCGTGCTCCCTCTGCTCAGAGTAAACTTTATCCTTTCTTCCCATCCTTCTCTTCAATTGGAGAGAGAAATAGCAGCAGCCCTTCTTGGAGATCAAAGTTTTAGCAGGCAACAAAGACCTCCAAGGAGGCTGTTGCCATGGCTACCTTAGTAACGGAGGTCTTTTAACCACGTGAGCAGCGTGTGGCTGTTGCTGGCAAATAAGGAGGAAAAGAGGGGTAAAAAACCTTGGCAACAAGTAGCACTTCTAAATGGTGTGAAATAAATAACTAGGAGTAGGCCGGGCTAGGGCGAGGGGGATTAGACCCGGATTACAAAGGCTGCACCACAGTGGTCCGGGGCAGGGCAGCAGCGCCCAGCCTCGCAAGGACAGGACCAGTACTTTGGGGGTGGGAGGACACCAGCGGCCTTCCTGGCATCAACGCCTTTCCTGGCTGTTGAAGTGGAGGGCTCCCGTGCCAATCACATCCTTCGCCTGCCGGCACTACTCGCCTTCGGTCAGGAAGGCGCAGCTCAAGGTCGGAGAGCGCTCCCCGCGAACTTGCTTACAGACACCTCCCCGGCTGAGATCTGGCCCTCTCATCCCCAACACATGGCCAGAAGCACTGGCACCTCTGCCAACTGCTGTGACCCAAGTACTGGCTTGGAAGCTACTGGCAGCTTTTCAGCGAAACAGAGCAAAATCCTAAAACCATCGTCCTGCAAGGCAAAATTTTGCCAAGAACTTTCCTGTCTCCAAAACCACACCAACTCTTACAATACAGTCTCTCCTGGCACACAAGAGACTCCAAACCTGGCTATATTTATACCAGCTATTGAGTAATTTTGCTGAGTAAGAACTGCCCTTACTAGCACTGCACGCCATACACACACGACCCAGTAGAGATTTATTCTCTCCGAAAGCCAATGCATGTCTCTATTAGTATATTAATTACTGTGCAATATGCTGTGTTGTATATGTATCTACATCCTTTCCCACCTATGGGTGTTAGACTTTATAAATTTGGGGGTTTAGCCTAAATCGATATTGGCTGGTAATACAAACTACCAAAGCTGTCAGTTTACCAATGCTAAATGCTAGCTGAGTTCAGATATTAACAAAAACCTCAAGTGCTAATTGTTTTTATTTAAAGCATAACAACCGTAGAACCTGAAGCTTCCAAAAGATTAATTATAAAATAATATTTCACTACTACATAATTTATGTAGTATGAGCTGCCAAACTGGACAGAAAAAAAAAGCAGGCAATAGCTGTCTAGCAAAGCACATGGATCACTAACCAAAGTATCAAACCAACAATTGGGATTAGTGGATCACTTTCCTGCCTCTTCCAAGAGCTTGACATCCTTGGGAATGAAACCATGACTTCATGATGCATGTCTAAGCTATGTAAAATCTCATAATGCAAACATTGCAAAGCTTGCACAGACCTACACATTTCACGGTAGCCAGCTGTGCCTAGCTATACCTACAGCCATTGCTCTATAGCTGTACCAGCTTGGGAAGGGAGCAGTATAGCTGCTTTCACAGGACCCTGCACCTGATTAGTAAATTCTGGCTCTTGGAAAGGCTTACTGGGTTATATGCAGTCTCATGCAATTAAGCTAGACTGCTTCCTGATGTGAGCTGGGTCACATGAAGCTAGGATGTGGTATCCACTGACACTGCCCTGTATTTCTGATTCGAAGGTTACTCCAGGCACCCTGCATCCACTGCACTGGTACACTTGCAGTTCCCTTCAGCAAAGGCTGCAATGAATGACTTTACTGAAGCCCACTGACATTCTTATATAAAAAGCAGTGCACAGGGGCTACAAATAACTATTTGATTAATAGCACTGTCTGTGTTTCAAGAAGCAAGACATTCAGCTGTTAGCTACTAAGATAGAAATGTAGACTTTCTTAAACTTAGGATTCAGCCTTTTTGATTAAATCACATTAGTTCTAAAAACCAAATGTATAAAGTTGCAAATGGATTCACTAGCCCAGTTGTAATGTCAGCAAAGGGTTCTATATTTCTAGTAAAACATATGAGTGCAGAGAGCATCACTTGACTCCTGTTGTGGAATTGCTAACCTCTGTACTAGTCTAGTCCTGCTGCAGCAGAAGCAGAGTTCATACAGTTTGCAGCATGCTAGACCTCATTTGGAGATTCCAAATGCCACCAAAATACAAATGTTTAGTAAAAGTGTAATAGTACTTTTTAATTTAAATTCTTCCCTTACTCTACAAGAGGTTCACTACCAGCCAATCCCCTTCTGTGTTTCTGAGGCTCAGAGGTTACTATCCCTCTTCCCTTGTCTGCACTGATTCCATTAGAGAGGGTTAAAGTCCCTGACTAAGCTACACCTACTGAATGGTCTTTTCAGCAAAGCACATAAGAACATGCTTAACATCAGGTATGCTTTATAAATCCTATTAGCTTTGCTGAGCACAAATGGATATAAGTAAATGCTTATCTGCTTTTCTGAAATAGGCCTGAAATGAAGACAGCACATGGGATTCTCTGATGCTATCTAGAGTTGTCCAGCCACTTTGTGTGTCAACATGACACATACAGGTGACAAAACTCAACATGCAATCCCATCATAACCTGGGCTGACTGACAACTTAGACTTCACTGGAAGTCTCTGTGATTGCTTCCCTAAGAAAAAAGGAATACTGTAATTTGCTCAGGTTTTTGATTTTGCTCCAAGTTGTGATAAAGCAGCTTTTGACCAATTGTTAATGGTGTAATTCACTGTATAAAAGCAGGATCCTCCACTCTTAGCTAAGCAAATTTCCATTAATTTATTGATGCTATTAGGTATCTACCATTTTTGCTGCTCAGTCCTTTCAAGGTTTCTACATGATATTAAACTTCGCTGTTCAGCAGTATCTTTCTCTAACCTAAACACACCTTTCATCTTGGCATTAATATGAAACCAAAAGAAGGGATATTTTCCTATTTCCTTTTCTGTTACTGATTTTTCTGTCTTTCTCCACTGATAATGTGAGTGGGTAGAACCTCTGCTCTATTCAAAATTCTAATCTATGCTTAAATCATGCAGCAGCCCCCAAATATGCAATGTAAATCATATTTGAAAGACCACTGTCAGCAGAGAGCAAACAGCAAGCAATGTGCTGTGGAAATCATAGCGTCTCTCACAAACACTATCCCTCCACTGCTCCAACCACTCTAACAAGGAATCTGGGTTCCATCCAAAGAGCAGCAGACAGCAAACAAAACCCTTTTACCACATGTCCCCTAGGACTGTGGAATTGCTCCGATCTACATCTGTACTCACTGTCTCCCTTGAAGCAGTGGGATGGAATAAAAAATGTCCCAGAAGATGCCAGAATATTAAGAAAAGGTATTTTCAACACTGGCTCCTTCCTCCTCTAGCCATCAATGGGGAAGACGTAAAGGAATAGAAAGTAGAAATACCAGCAAAGGTGGAAGGGGAAAAGGAAGGGAAAAAGGAAGGAAATGGGTGGGTAACCTGGAATCGCTCCGAAAGCTGGAATGTTGCCTCCGTACACACTACCCAGGAGAAGAAATACACACAAGCTGCGCCAAACAGCATGAGGCAGAACAAAGTATGCCCACGACAAGTATGCTTTCATGCTGCTGCCAAACTTCGCACGGTGCTGCACAAAGTGCAAGGTCAGACCCACAGGCTGTAGTGAACAGAAAAGCAGATGTGGTCAAGGTAACGCAGCCTAAGCTACGTGTTTCCTCCCAACATAATCACAATGAACTGGGGCCAGGGACATCATCAAGCCAGCTTCAGAGGAGGGGATTTCTTTGTTTTCCCCCCACATAGTCTTCTGTACACACTGAAAAACAGATTCTTCCTGTTACCATAGCACTGTTTCATCACTGGTGTCTGAGCACAGTAGTAGACACACATAAGAGGAAGACACCAAATCCTGGACAGGAAGGTGAAGAAGGGACATAATTCAGCAGCCCATCGCCATGCAGCCAACAGACAGCTCCTCTGGACAGGCTATGTAACAGCTACAACTGCCACCTGGCAGAGGTAACCTCACCTGAACTAACACAGGTCAGTCTTGGGCCCGTAATTCACTAGCATATAATACACAGTCGCACTGTGGATTTAGACAGGGGTATGACACCGTTTTCTGGAGGGACCCATTCTCCAATTGTCCATTGCTTGACTGACATCTGGAAAAGTCAGGGGAGGTGATGGCACTGTTATAGTCACTCACCCATTCAATCTGGTTTATTTTGTGAGGACAACTACAGCTCCAAATATAAATGCCAATTAAACTCTGACCTTAGCCATGAGAGCAAGAGTACTTGACAGACATGTTCTATTGTATGCTTCTATATATCACCTACACACTATAGACCCAAGCTTTTTAACACTTCCTTCACAGAATGTACAGAATCTGTACACCCAAGAACCATGCAAGCATGCTGACCAGACAAACACTGGTGTCAGCAGGTCTTAAGGTAAGTTGGGAAAAACTCATCTTACTCTCCTGGGGCAGTGTAGGGGTGAAGTACTACAGCTGGCTCAAGGCGGCGTCAACAAATGTCCCTGAAAGGCCCATTCCACTCTGCTTTTCTCCCCTAGCTGGGATGGGTGCTTTTATGACCTTTACAGTTAGCTGGATTGTGGAAGCCATCGCTGAAAGCTAACCCTGCAAACAGGAAAGAAACTGATCCTGCTAACCACACTGCTCATGGGAGCTTAAGAGAAACAGAGCCAAGCATGCATACTGGAGAGAGGACAGGTCCTTTTAGTGGCAGCGCCAGCTTAGACCTGTTTAGGGTGACTGTGAAACTCCACCTCTAACTGCACAAGTATAATTAGGGAGACAGAAAAATCTCCCAAACTGACACACATAAGCAGATAAACATGGTGCTTCTTGACATCCTCACAGGTCAGAAGAGTGGGACAAAGAGAATGTTAAAAGACTGCATATAATTTGATGTCTTCTGGGTATCGTTTTTTTTAAAAGAGTCTGTCTCAAGTGCTCACTTTGCTGCAAGTTTATTGGTTTATGTTCTAAAAACAAGGGTTCTGACTTTCCACAGCCCCGCACTCTCTGTAGTCATTTACGCCTGCGCAACGTGTGAGCAGTGTGGGTGTAAACATTACTATTCTGGTTTGGTAGCGTTTACCACCCACTTTGCCTAGGTGTGAATGACTGCACAAGGTGCAAGGCAATGGTGAAGGTACTGCGGGGACTGTTTTACATAGATCTTACACCCATAGTAATATGGTGCACAGATATGTAGGGAGAGCGAGAGAGCAGAAGGAAAGATACATCAGCTACCTGCTGAAAAAGCAATCTGGCAAAAGGGCTTACCAAGCACAAGCAGCTCCACCGATTCTTCATTCTTGCCCTCCACATCATCCGGTGTGATAATAAGGCAGTAATAGAGCCCACTGTCTCCCCACATCAACTTCCCAATCTGAAGGTCTGCATCTGAAAGGCAAAGAAGAAAAGTCAGGCTTTCCCTCCAACACCTACAGGAAGAATGAAGAATTGAAAGCACTGGGTCCATCTCCGTGTCCCAAATCCATTTCATTACCTTACTAAGATGAGAGATTAACCTTATGCAGAATATCACACTATTCAGGAACAAACAACAGACTCAGGACTCTGTGGCTGTTAAGTGGGAAGACAGGTAATGCCACAGAGGCAGCTCACTCTGCAAGTGCCAAGAGCAGAAGGGGTAACTAATGTCACTCGCTGTCCTTATCACCCAAGGCCTGGGGTCCCAACAGTATTCGTGCCGTGCAAGAAGGGCTTAGACAGTGTCTCCTCTACAGCACTTCAGTCATCTGCTGAAGACGTTCCACGGAGACATAAAGGAAAACACTCCCCCTTGCTGAGGCTGATCACATGCTCTCCACAGCAAGGAGCCTCCACTTCTGACTGAGGTGGTGTCCCGAGACAAGCAGAAGCTTTGTGCTTTTGAGGAACAAGGTTTCTCACACAGCCTTCCAGACCAAATGTTTAGGGACCCTGCCACCCCCCATGTCCACCCAATTTGACTTCACCCCATGGAAATCTCTTCCTTTCACACTGCCCAAAGCTGCGTGGGTTTAGATTCATGATGGGGTAAGCTGGTGAAGTCCAGAGTTGAGCAAACATGAGGTGTAGGATAATTTCGGTATTTTGAACTGGGAAAAAATCACTGGAGTTCGCAAGGAAGAAAAACCTAGCCTGCAGAGACTGAATTCATATCTCTCTTGCTGGCACCCCTTTGTTAAGGAAAATCTATATACAGAGCAATATGCAGAAGCCAGGAATAAAAACCTTGCACTTCATCAAAGGGAAAAGAATACTGTATGAGGGTTGGAGACCTACATGTTGTTGGATGAAGGGAAGCACCAAAGGAAATGACCTTTGGGTCTAGGGTTGGTTGGTTGAATCCTAAATGTCTGACATACACAGCTCCCTTCCAGCAGCCTTTTCTAAAAGAGTTAACTGAACAATTACCACCAGCCTCCAGCATCCCAAATTGCTAAGGGTCCTTTCCAACACCCACCAAGCATCACCGGGGTAGGAGAGTTACCGTGGACAATGCTGACATCTCTTTCCTTATAGAAGTCCCCTATAGTGACAGCAGATCCTTGTTTGGAGGCCACGACACGGACCGTCCTCCTGCTGTCCACACAGTCCAGGTAGGGATCCCAGTCCAGGTTCCTCTTGCTCATAGTTTGTAAACCAGAAGTCGCCATACCCAAAGCTTCTCCCATTCGGTCCTGGCAGTAAGATTTAAACCTCCACTGTACCACAGCTGGTTGGGTGGAAGAAGTAGAGAAATGGCAGCGAAGCAGCGCAGGCTGAAACAACATGGCCACCTTCTTCTTCTCAGGCACGGTGACCTGCAACCCTTCCACCTCAGCTAAAAGACAAAAACATGAGTGTCATATGCCTTGGCATTGCTTTAAGAGGAAGCTACTGCATTTTATCATAGCATCATTCTCGCCATGTACATTAAATTAAAACATCCATCTGTTTCAGGTGCTAGCATGCAATGCTTCTCAATGTATGTAAGCACGGATGTTGGCAGCAGAAGTAAGTTTGCCTTTTTCATAGTCTACAGCCACAAGGAAAAATACAGCACAATGGGGCTGAAGGCTCAAATGTAGTATCCTTACGCTCTGCAGAGACCCTAACACAGTGGTGTGACGATTCACTTCTGCAGCAGGTTCACAGATAAGGAAGAGATATTTCAGGGATGGCCATACTCCATTTCTACAGCAGGTCAGCCAAGGGGCCAGATCCCGAGTTCGTAACAATCCCAATGCAGAATAAGTAACCACCCTCCGAATTTTGGTGGCATCACACCTCCTCTTTGAAGTCAGGCAGCACACAGTGACTGGCCCACCCCGCTGTGCACTGGTGCCCAGTTATTGCTGCTTGCTCTGCCAAACTCCAGAGATGCATGAAGGAGCGGATCCAAATCGCACAGCTCCTGCCAGGGCTGGCATGTAGCACTGAGAGAAATTGCTCCATGTGGGAGGTGCAGCGAAAAATGGCCCAAACACTCAAGCTTTTCACATTCCCAGGGAGGAGATGGATCTCAACACATAATGTTTATCTACCAGCTGATGGGAGAACTGCAGCCTGGAGCTGATGTATTAAGGCCTCAGAGAAGACGCATGGGACTGCTGCCACATCCTTGTGTAGCTTAGGGAGAAGCCAAGAGTCAGTGAGCAATGCCAGCAGAAAGCCCTCGGGAGAGTGTGGTACTCCATCTACCCGCAGGGGACTGGCCAAAACCTCCCACACATGCCCTTCATTGCTTCCCTCCTTTTTGCGCTGCAGGCAGCAATGACTGAGAGCACTTACGCAACACGGGAAACACATGCTGACACTTTCCCAAGCAGGGAAGTGCTGGCCTGTGGAGGCAAGGAAACAGCCCAGAAGCAAGGAGGGGGCATCTAACAGGGAGTTTGTAACCAGGGGCACTGCAGCTGATGGACAGCAGGCCCAGATGGCAATGGTTTGTATGAGAAAAAGGAACCAGTTTCAGTAAGGGACATGTTGATGATGGCAGCTCCCTACATCCAGTTATCATACACCCCAAGGTCTGGAGCACGCACAGTGAAAAAGAGGACAAGATACAAGGAAACATTCAAGAGAATAAAGCAGAAGAGGATGTTTATACAGCATCAGGAGGGACTGATGGACTTAGGGAGGAATGAAAGACCGAGGACAACGAAAGCCTTCCTGATGTTGGGAAGCAGTAGGAGAGAAAGGCAAATGCCAGGAAAGAAGAAAAGAGAGTAAGGATAAAGTATCAGGGTAAGTTTAGGAAGCAGAAGGATAAGCAGGGTGACAATCAGGGAAGCAGGAAGCTTACATTCAGCTAGAAGAAACTGAAGAACGCGTCTCAGCTTAGGTCAAAATAATTTCAAAGGGCTGGAGCTGGAGCCAGGTTGCAGGAGATTAAGAAATGATGTAGAGATGAGAGGAAATGGAGTCAGCAAAAATAAACCACCTGCTCCAGAAACTAGAGATGAAAAGGAGATAGAAGCTGGCAAAAGTAAGTGAAATGACAGGAGATATCTTTAGGATGGGGAAAAAAAAGGCATAGACTAAGGCATTGGAGTTTAAAGCAGACAGAGAGCAATAAATGCATCAACAGTATGACAACAGCAGGCATGAAAGGACAAGGTCAAGTTAGAGACAGCTGCAGACCTGAAAAGCAAAAGCAAGCAGAGATCTCATGATCAGGAGTCAGAACCAAAGGAAAGTGAAGAGGCTGGACCAACAATGAATATTCATTTCAACAAGTTATCAATGTCCAAACTATAAATCACAATGAAGTCTATAAATACCAGTCAGGGGATAAAACCACAGTATGGACAGAACCTAGGGCAAAGTGTATTTCAGAGAGGCAAGATAGTCACTGATACTAACAAAGACTTACTGATCTAGGCAGGATTTGACCCTGGGGACTACTATGTGAAGGCCTGCAGTGCACAAGGGTGCTATGGCATTTCAACAGGAATGCTCTGTTATGCATACAATGAATGCATGACATTATGCATATCGTACTTGTGCCAAATGGAAATTGCACAGGAGATGTCATTAGTTTTGCCAGAAGTGCCTGGACTCAAATCCAAACACTGAGGCATGGGTGTTCTCCAGAGTACCAGAAAACACAGCTGAGGTCCCAACAAGATGTTCCCACATGAGAGGCAGGGGCATGAGGCAGCTCCTCCACCTTCCCAAGGTGCAGGCAGAGAGATAACTCAAGAATTGGCAGCTGGGACATTTCTGCCAGACCTCCTGTTCCCAGGAACTAGAGGGGCAGAAACGTGGGGGCCATATGGCACTAAGAGAACATTGCCACTTACCTCTCAAGGTGAACCAAGTGGTGACATTGTCTTATTCTCTCCCCCCCAGGGCCCTGTGCTGCCCAGGTTGCATCTGAATGCAAGAGACATGACGAACACATTGAAAACCAAATGGATCCAGGTCAGACCTGTATCTGGCAACTCTATGCCTGACCCCACGCAGTCTGTGGCCAAAGCCAGCACGTGACATGAGCTGACCGAGTGACTCATCACGTTACTTCAGCTTCAGGGATAAAACAGTGACACAGTGAATATTTAAATCTTTCCCTTGTGAAGGAAGTACACTGCTTAGTAAACACAGTGCTTTCAGCTAACCATGCACCATAGCCCTCCTTCCCTGTTAATGAGATTAATGAGTTTGGCAAGCCAGGGACTGCTTTAATAAATGATTAGCTGAGCTTTAGCAAATTCTCATCTGACTAACTTTCCCCATCCTACCCCCATGTGAATGTCTATATAAAGAAAAAGAAAGAAAAGGAGGAGAGAGGGGAGAGGAAGAGGAAGAGGAAGAGGAAGAGGGAGAGGGAGAGGGGAGAAAGGAAAGGAAAGGAAAGGAAAGGAAAGGAAAGGAAAGGAAAGGAAAGGAAAGGAAAGGAAAGGAAAGGAAAGGAAAGGAAAGGAAAGGAAAAAGGAAAGGAAAGGAAAAAGGAAAGGAAAGGAAAAAGGAAAGGAAAGGAAAAAGGAAAGGAAAGGAAAAAGGAAAGGAAAAAGGAAAGGAAAAAGGAAAGGAAAAAGGAAAGGAAAAAGGAAAGGAAAAAGGAAAGGAAAAAGGAAAGGAGCTTTTGGGAAAACAGGAATTCTTTTTCTATCCAAAAGCATTTGGGAGAAGTGCAGTAAATTATCTGGAGTCTTCTATATCCTACCCCAAGCTCTTTATTAATTTTTGAAGTATTATTTTTGGATCCTTTCCAGAAATAGCATTTAAGAGCAACACAGTGCTTCAGACTGAGAGACTGAAGCAGTGGAAACTCTAGATCCATTTAAGTCAAATTATATACAATTATATATGGCTGAACTGGGAAATTATACACCTGTTATTTCCTCTGCCGAAAAAAGTGATCGGAGTCAATTCATGTAGTACGTCACTGCTGTAACAGCGTCCATCAAAAAGGCCAACAGGATGTTCGACTGCCTGAAGACAGATGGTGGCTTTACAGCTATCAGTTATGTCCATGCACGTGAATTATAGAGGTCTGCTTAGGACTTCGTTAACTTCAAGAAGGAACTGCTGACCTCAAAAATCTTCAAGAGACTAGCCAGGATAAGAAAAGCCTCAGTTGTATCACAGGACAGAACTCTGGGCTGTAGCAAAAGAGTGAAAGATGTGAAAAAGGATGACAAGCTCAGTGACAGCACCGTGGTAGCTCTTTGTCTAGTTTAATACAAGTAGGACTGAAAAGAAACTGAACTGTGCTCTGCTATGTTTTGACTAATGCAGACAGAGCAAGATTAGCCCTGTTTCAAAATCATCATGGAAATGTAATTCTGGCACTCCAAAGAAGCAACCTGTTCATTGTGAATTTCACAATGTTTGAACTTTCACAAGAAAAATCTAGCTCGTGGGAGTTTCATGACTACATGACAATTTTGCTTTCCTTCTTTCTTGTTCTCCTAAATCCTCAGAAAAAGGTCTGCAAATATTAATCAAGTGCATCTTAAAAACACAGATATCCTTACTCTCAGAAAAATAAAAAGAATCCACGATTTTGTGTGTCTGTGCATGTGTATATACACACTCTCAGAGAAAGATCTTAAAAATAATCACACTTCAGAAAAATAATTTTATGGGTTTTGTCCGTTTCTTATTGGCAATGTGTATTCATCTTCTTTCTCTGATTCTTTTCCTAAAGTATCCTCAGATTATGCATTCAAACTATGCAATCAACTTTACACACAAGCTATCACTAATACATTTTAGCAGTGATTAAAGAAATTCCAGGAAGTGATTATAAAGGAGATATTTGTACAGGCACATTTCAGCCTTGTGAGCCTGATCTTAAATGCCTTCCATGAGTAAATGAGGAAAGGCAATTGAGAGGTGATAACTTAGGCTCTTGCTTTTCAGTTGCCCTCTGGAGAATCTGCTGCCTCCCTGAGGCTAGATGAATCCCAAAAAGATTTAGCTTCACTACACAGCCTTAAGTTACCCTTTATGAATGGGATCATAGAATGGGTTGGGTTGGAAGGGACCTTGAAGATCATCTAGTTAGAATGAAGTTGATCTGAAGCACTAATCCCTGTAAATAAAGGCAAAGTCAAATACTGTAGTTCAGTGTAATAGGTCTCAGACTGCATCCTTCTAGCACACAAGATAAGATTTGAGTCCAAAAGAAGGCAACACACGTTATTCTTCAGGTCAGCATGGGTCTCCCTACCTGTGCATGCATCACATCTCTTTCTCTGCAATTATTTGGCTCACACTACCACTTGCCTGAGGCAGTACAGCTGATGCTATGTAACTACAAAAAGCACCTTTATTGATAGGAGTGGCAGTTGTGTACACAGGAGAATGGAAGTCATCAGGCCCTGAACCAGGCACCTCAGGAAAACTACTCCTAGACTATACCTAAGGGCTTTGGCAGAAAAGCCTGTGTTCATTGGTAAGAGACAGCGCTCCTAGGGTAGTTTATATCACTTCCCCAAACAAAATAAACTGTTGGGCAAAACGATGCTATATCTTTCTTTTTTGTGCGTTAGCTACTGTGAATCAATTAAAAGTGTTCTTTCCCCCACTGCTGAATACAGGCACACCATCCACACTTTCAAATGTGGATCAAGCCTGAACCAGGAAGTGCAAGATCTGGGCTTTGAGACTGGAAAGTCAGAGATGATAAGCAGATGTGTAAACAGGTGAATGGAGAGCCAGTGGGATCACTAAGATTGTGTTGTACAGATTCTTGCCTACTCATGCTGGACTAAATCCAATCCATGCAATTTATCAGCAAAAGCCATCACCATCAGATTGTGTTAAGTGGCTTATGGGAAATGAATTGGATGTCTTGGTCTGGTTCCTATCAGACTTGTGTTCTTAGTTCCGTGGCCACTAATTGTCAACTTTTTTAGCCAGCAAGAAACCAATGCCTAAATAGGTCAGCTGCAGCTGAGGTGAAAGAATGGTACTGCTTTTTACAGCTCCGTAGCAAAACTGAGAATTCCAGCTCCCTAACTGCTTAACCTGGAAAGGGGCAAAAACAAAGCAGTCGGAGAAAATCATGGCCTTGCACACAGCACAGAACCTCAATACAAAAACACTCCATGTAGGACAGAGCCCAGACTGTGCAAACTGACTGCAGTAGACATTGGAGTATTCCTTGCTCTTCCCCATTCTCTGTGATGCTGTCCCCCAGGCACACCATGCTCCTGACTTCTCCAGGGAAGTACACAGTCCTGAAATGGCAAGGACTAAGTAAGGGCTTTCACAAGAGCCTAGGGCATTTTGTGGGCTTTTCTAGGTATCGGCCTCTCTTCACCAGCTTCCCTGCACTTATTACACTCTGTTACGACCTGCCCCTTTCACACATTCACAAAAGTCACCCTGGATGTTTTCAGGAGAATTATCTCAGCTTTGGCCACCAGATCAAATCCACCCTGTCTTACTACTGTCTGAAAGGTGTTCCAATTGTCAGATGGCTCCTGGTTTACAGTCTTGATTCAGCATCCCAGAAATCATTCCCAGAACTATCACTCAGCAACTGGTCACCACCAGAATCCTGAGAATGAAGGAAAAGAAACAGGAAGACTCTCTCCAAGCCTTCTAACACCAAGCCATAACACCTGTTCTTGGGATGGCATTGGGATTTCCACTGGTGCCAGTCCCACTCGAGGTCATCTCACATGAATAAAAAGAAAAATGTGATTTCTTCCCAGTTACACTATGCTTATGCTGTGTGCAGCCAGTCAAGGGAATTCAGATGAATACTTTAACTCAAGGCAGATAAAACAGTCTATCCATCTCCCTGCCTTCCCAAGAAGTCTGCTCAGTTGGCCAGGAAACAGCAAAAAACAACTGTGCTCCAGCATGCCCCCTCTGCCTGCTCTCCTAAACTGTGGCTGGGAAAGCAGAGGTAGTATAGTAAATCTACCTGCCTTTGTACTATACCATTGCATTACAGTGGCTCTTCTGCCCAGGGAGAGTAAACAGGTACCGAGTGCTAAATTATTGGTGAAAAATGACTTAACAGGGAGAGAAGGTCACATTTTAACATGGACAGTTTTCTAACTGTAATCTTTCTAAGCTTAGCCTGAGTCGTGAGGCAGAAAAAAATCTGCTGGGCTTGTTCTGTGGGTAAAACCGGAGTTCAGTCTCCAGTGCAACACTTTTCTAGTTTTAAATGCACTGGGAATTACAGCATAAATATGAATAACAGTAAACACGAGGGGAGGATTCATTCCAGAGTCAAGCTGCACTTGATAGTTTACAAGAACCAGCTTTACACAGGGGCTTAAGGATACTTGACAAATTGTACCTCCTTTTTCTAGAACAAGAAGAACACAGTCCCACACGTATCCTAACCCGTGTCACTTCACAGGAAGGAATAAAGGATGACCTGCTCTTCATCCTTTTGCTGTTGTTATTAAAACACTAGCTGTAGGCGCACGGGAGAGCAGGGAAGGAGGAAGAGAAGCTAAACCAAATCCATTGTACCTCATGCAGGATTTTTTCAAATTGCACTAAGAACTCACAATGCACAAAACCAAACAAAAGATAAATGCAAGAGCCAAAAATTAAAGACAAACAAAGGACAGAGAGGAATTATTGCTGGGAGGAAAGGAACTGTGAGGGCTGATTACAAATTTCTCAGCCTACCTCGAGGAGGGAGGAGGGGAGAGAAGGGGGCGAGAGCCTCTCTCTCTTTCTTGCTCCCTTTTGTCTCCCTGCTTCCTCCCCATCTTGCACTCTGTCTCTTACCCTGGCCCCGCCACCTCCCAACCCCCACTTCTCTTTCCCAGAGCGGAGTGTACCACTCTGGCTGGATTAGGGCTCCTTACCTTGATGCAGACCTTTCATTCCTTTGCACAGCCACTGGGAAGAAGAAAATCTTGAATCCATGTTTGCTACCCTCTCTCCCTTTTCTGTGCACACACATACATGCTCACACTCACTCACACACCCACCTTGTCTTATTTGCTTTCTCTCAGCCATGAAAAAGGACAGCAGTGCCTGCTCTATCGCTGGGCGACAGCAGGCGGGAGGCTGGAGGGAAGCAACTGACTGCCTCCATCTCTCAGCACACAGCTACGGCTAACCTGTTGCCTGCTGGAAGCCTTTGCCTGCTGGTGGTCGACAGCACCAACGGCTGGCAGTCCTGTCTCAAAAGCCCAGGACTAGAGGAGACTGGAAGGTCTCCCTACTGCAGCAGTACCTCTCTCTGCATAGACCTTGCATGCTCCAAACAGCGGTTGCTGCCAGTAATCATGAACTACCTTTAATGGAAGGAGAAAGGTGTCAACAGCCCAGCCTTTTAGCTTGATGGAAAAGTCCTGATCTAGCCAGACACGTCCAGATAATGAAGCTCTTTAAAAAGAGGGAGGAATGTAATGTCATGTTTATCTACAACCTGTACTCCTTTAACAGTCCCTGGATACTATTTATCAGCATACTACTATGGCTAGTAGGAAAGGAGTGGTAATTGTGGGTGCACTGGGGCACTCCAGACCAACTCAGTGAAGTGGGATACGTTCAGAAGCAGCCAAATGGCAGGGAGGCAGGCAGGGAGAGAGGCAAGGAGGGAGGATGAGCTGGAAGCTGCTGAAGCCCCAGATGAGGCCGTGAAACCCTGGAAGGGAGCAGTAGGCAGGCACCGGTGTTGAAGATGACTCAGAGTGAAAAGCAAGGAAAGGGGTGGGTGGGTGGGTGGTGGGAGAGAGGTGTTATGACTAAAAGCCGAATTTACTGCTTGTGAATCCTAAATCTGAATAGGAAGAGGGAAGAGTCTGAGGTCTTTTTTGTGGGATACATTGGTGGTGGTGGGAAATATATGCCACTTAATCCAAGTGTGCCTGTTTCTTCTTCCAGCCTGTAACCAGCCTGCCTGGCGAAGTCAGCTTGCTGCAGCTTTTCCTAAAGCCTCCTGCTCCTGCCTGTGCCTGGCTGCTGCACCAGCTCAGAGGAGGCAGATCCCGCCGCTGACCCGACAGGGCTCCTTCTTTCTCCGATTCCCGGCTGCCCTGCCGCTCTCATTCCGCTGTAATCCCTACCCTCTCCTCTCCTCGCTGTGCAGCTCTCAAACCCAGCCTCTTTTCAGCTTGTTCCCCCTGCCCTCTCCCCACCGCAGAGCCCTCTCTGCTCTTCTCTCCGGCTCCCCTCCCCCTTGCTTAGGGCTTGCCCGACCTCTTCGGGAGCCGGCCGGGCAGGAGGTGGTTGGCGAGCTGCGCTGGGGTAGGCAGTCCCGTCCCGCGCTCACAAAGGCCTGGGTACCGCTGCACCACGGATGCACCGGATGGCCGGATCCTGCCCCCCTGGAAGCCGGGGCGGAGGCAGGGCAGCCCCCTCCTGTCATACCTCTGTTAGACGGCGTGTGCGGCCAGGACACCGCGAAAGGAGAAGTTCCTGCAATTGTTCCCGGCCCGGCGTGGGCAGGCGGGGGGAGACGAGGGTTGTCGCCATCCCCCCTGCACCGCGGCCAAGGACACTCCGGCCCCAACCCCGCGCTCCTGCTGCCTCCCCGGGCCGGCTCCCACCTTCCCCGCCACAAGCGCGCTCCTCTCCCCCCCACGCCCCGCGCCGCAGTAAACAGTGGCCCAATCGCCGCCCGCACCCCGAAGCGCCGGGGGGCCCTCGGACCTGCCCCCACGGCCCCCCGGCCGGGCCCGCGCAAGCAGGAGACGCTGGCTGCCTCCCCCCCTCCCCGGCGGGACCAGCCCTCTCCGCGCAGTCTCCGCAAACTGCGCCGCGGGACGCCCCCGAGAAGACCCCCACCCCACGCTGGCTCCCTCTGCAGCTGCCCTCCCGCAGCCTGCCGGGGCATTTCCCCAAACCTCCCGTTTTCGCCCTAAAGAGAGACGTAGAGCCCGCCGGGCACGGGCACGGCGCGGCGCGGCACGGCACGGGCACGTCGGGGCCGCCGGGACGTCCGTGCCCGTTGCCCCCGCCCGCGGCCGGCAGCCCGCGGCCCTACCTGCGAGCCACAGCAGGACGATCCAGCCCAGGACGTGCCCATCCATCTTCCCGCTGGCCCAGGCGGCGCCGGCGGGCGGGCGGGCGCGGGGCGGGGGCGCCGCGGGGCGGGCGCGACCATGCCGCGGGGCGGCGGGAGAGGCCCGGGGGCGGCGGGAGAGGCCCGGGGGCGGCCCCGCCCGGCGAGCCCGCAGCCCGCTCCGGCAGCCGCCTCCCTGCAGAGCCGGCCGGGCTGGCGGCGAGCGGCCGCGCCGTGTGGCTCCGCTCCGCTCCTCCCCCGCCGCCGGCTGCCGGCTCCCGCGGCGGCGGCGGGGGGCCTCTTCGCAAGGCCGCCCCCGCGGCCGTCCGGGCGCGGCGGCAGGCGGGGACAGCGCGGCGGTGGCGGGGCGCCGCCGCCGGGAGGCAAGCGGAGGACGGCGGGGGGGGGGGGCCGCGGCTTCCCGAAACTGCTCCCCTCCGTCCGGCGAAGGGGCGTTTCGGTTGGCAGGTGCCGCTGGGGGCTGGCCGGAGCTCTGCTCAGCCTGCGGGCACCCCGGCACGTTTCTCTGCAACCGCTTCGGCCGCCGAGCCCTGAGCGACGCGCGGGCCCCGGCTCCCCCGCGGGGCGTGCAGCGGCCTCTGCCGCGGCCCCGTCCCGGGTTACAACTTCCCTAGTGCGCACTTAAAAAGTCCACTCCGATCGGCTGCCCCCCCCCAAATTAACCAGATGTGTGCTTGGGAAACGAATGTAGACTGTTCCAGTTCTGAATTTCCCTGGGGTTTCCACTTCCAGCATGGGCACTGCAACTAATTACTGTAATTTTTTAGATGAAGAGGGGATGTAATCTTAGATGAGGAGGAGGTGTTCTGGCTGGTAGCGATGGACAGCTGGGTTGTGGGGCGTTAAGTTTTCGTGCCAACGTGATACTGGAAGGGGATGGAGGTTTTGGGGGAGGAAGGGGACAGCCAACTAGAAATACAGATCACTTTTAAAAGGATGGATGTTGCTCTGAAATTATATGGTCCTGGCCGCAGTGGACCCACATGTATACGTATGTACTGTACTTAAAACTTCTAGACTTTCTGAGAAAGCAAAATTAGTCAGTGGAATTATTCATAGGCCTACAGCTGGCTAAATAGCAGCATGCTTGCTTTGGTGGCTCAGCACCAAAGAGGAGCACCTTCCAACGTGGCACTCACCATTCACAGCATCCAGCACAGCTTCCCTTTGTGTGTTGTTCGTCTTTGGGCATTTTTCTTTCAGGGGCTTGGCTGGTGTTTGTAACCGCAGTTGCGATTCTGCAGATGTCAGTGATCCACATGAGAGATGGGAGTAGTCTTCAACTTCTCATCTGCAATCTGCCAAAGAACATAAATGATTCTGATTTTCTAAAGCAAAGTTTGGCCCCAGAAGTGAGCCGCGCTACGTGTGTCCCGCTGCTAAAGGCAGGGTGCACAGGGATGCTGCGGTAAAACTGTACAAGCCATTTGCATTCTAGCAGTTTTTTTCCAATTGCCTGTAGATTCCTCATAATTTTGCCTTTCAGACTGAACTTCTCTACAGGCAAGATAAGCTTTTTTCAAAAGTGTGAATAAAAATAGATTAATAATTTCTCAGTGAAAAGGCAATACAGCATGTTTGCTATGCTAAAAGATGTGTTGAAACATTTTGGTTGTTTTTGAACAGTTGTAGTCCCTCTGTTAGTATAGTTAAAGTGAAATTAAGGAAGGAGACAATCCCTAGGCAGCCAGTCTGTTTTTAAGTATTTTATTTGGAGCTATTCAATGTTATTTAAAAACACTTTTCACGCAGAAGTTTATTTTTATTCAACATTGCTTTAAAAAAAAAATTATACACCCACCCCAATCAGTGTCCTGGTGTTCCGCTGACCTGATAAATGATGAATTTAACTGTTTTGCAGTACTAGCTAAAAGCCACTATTAAGAACCAAGACCCTGTTATGCTAAATAATAACATACACAACAGCGCATAGTGCTGTTCTCCTTCAGCACACAGCGATCTGACACCCCACTGCCTTTGTGCATACTTGCTGGTGGAAGGCACAGTAGAAACTCTCATTAGGGCCACAACTTCAGCCTTCAGAAATACATGTAGTTCGAGAAAATTCAGATGGAGCTATAATACTTTGCATCAGCTGAGGGCCTGCCTCACCATTGTTACGTATCTATAGGATATAATCCATGAAGGTTTGTATGAACTGAATTAAGACTCCTAATAGGTGAACACAGAGCTATTTTTTCTCTCCCTTCCTTAACCATTATTCCTGATAACCTTCAAAATTTCAAGTGAAATCCTGGTGCCTTGCCTTTCTGTAACTTAATTGGCCAGGAGTCTGATCCAGAATTTCCTGAGACAATGTTGATGTTGATATTATCTCATATGTTTAACATTAGGAACAGTACAATCCCTTATGCGTCACCATCATTAGCTACTCCTAGCTTTTTTTTTATCTACTCCAGCTTTTGCAAATAAATTTGGCATACATCAGTTTTACTAAACTTTTGACTCAAAACAAAGGAAGGAAAGATTTTCAATAGAAGGAAGCACCATTGTTTTGCATGTAACGTTGGATTTATAGCTGCTTTGAGATTTTTATATATTCAAACTCACTGTACGGTTCTTTTTCACTTAATGTGAGCTGTCATTTGTATATGTGCATGTATGATGGATGCCCAAGCCCTGAATAGATGTTCCAGATCTCTGTAGACCTTTGATCTGAGTATTGCAACATCTGAGCTGGCTTAATAGTTAATGTTGGGATGTTGTCTTTCCTTTTAGTCAGTTCCTGGAGAGGAGACAGAAAGCTGCACCACTGCAGTTAGCCCGATTTCACCTTCAAAGGGTAGGTAAATTCCTGTGCAGTTAGCCAGATTGCTTCAAGCCACAGCCCAGCAGGGATTCTCTGTCCCGTGAAAAATACTATACTGGTAGACTTCCACCTTCATCTCCCTCAGTCACCTGACAACCTTGATACTGGATGACCAAATTCCCCATGCCTGTCCTGCATAATTTAGCCCCGGACTGAACCGGAAGATTACCACACCACAACACTGTTTGATATAACTGATATAACTGTGACTCTGTCTGGAGCAGTTCTCCTCTAAGCAATGGGATCATGAATGTCGTGGTTTAACCCCAGCCAGCAACTAAGCACCACGCAGCCGCTCACTCACTCCCCCCCCATCCAGTGGGATGGGGGAGAAGATCAGGAAAAGAAGTAAAACTCCTGGGTTGAGATAAGAACGGTTTAATAGAACAGAAAAGAAGAAACTAATAATGATAATGATAACACTAATAAAATGACAGCAGTAAGTAATAAAAGGATTGAAATGTACAAATGATGCGCAGGGCAATTGCTCACCACCCGCCGACCGACAACCAACCAGTCCCCGAGCGGCGAATCCCTGCCCCCCCCCTTCCCAGTTCCTGAACTAGATGGGACGTCACATGGTATGGAATACACTGTTGGCCAGTTTGGGTCAGGTGCCCTGGCTGGGCATGAGAAGCTGAAAAATCCCCAACCATAGTCTAAACACTACTGAGCAACAACTGAAAACATCAGTGTTATCAACATTCTTCTCATACTGAACTCAAAACATAGCACTGCACCAGCTACTAGGAAGACAGTTAACTCTATCCCAGCTGAAACCAGGACAATGAACAAATTCAATTGAACAATAGGGAAACAAACAAACTCACTGTTTACTCATCCTGTAGCAGGTGCTGGCTCTTTTCTCTTCCTGCCACCTACTTCACTCCTCCCTCCCTCCTTTCATCTTCCAGAAGTTACCAGCATCTGGAATGATTTACACCAGCACCTCACTCAGAATGACCCATCTCAGCAACATCCCTGAAAACCCGCTATGCTGCAGGAAAATACTTCTCTTCATGCATACTTTTGCACATCCATTCAACCCCCTGGATTTCCCTTGTAGAAATTTCCATAGAAACAGTGATTTCAACAGCTTCCTGGGTTGTCATACTAGATTCAGCCATTAGACACTGCTCTCTTGATTTAGTACTGAGACCAGCACATTACAGAAGCTATCAGGCGACACGTCATCAAATCATAGCATTTAGAATAGCTACTAACTAAAACTTTTCCTTGTTTGCTTTGTTACACTGGAATCTCGTATTAATCGTTGATAACTTCACAGCAAGACATTGATGAAATATATGCACTCTCTTTGTATGTTGTTTTTTTCTGAGCTGCCTGGCTACATTTGATAGCTTTTACTTCCCGTTAATGTCAGGAGTGAGTGATATAGATATATAAACTGCTTTTGTTCTTAACCATGATGTTTGTACCAACAAATGTTTAGAATATTTAACAGGGAAATTTGACTTTCTCATTCCAATGAACCTTGAGTTCTGTAATATAAATTCAGCCTCAGAAAAAAACCGCAAGAGAACAGCATCTTTCTATAGTATTCACTCCTCTGTATAAATTTCCCATGCTGCTCCTGATTCTTTTTTAGACACCAAAAATCACAGCGTAGCTTTGCTACACTTTCAGAGGGAATCTGAAATTTTCATTTAAGTAAAACAGTAAGTGCATATCAGCAGTAATGTTTTAAAAAGATATTATATAGGTACACAATCATAAGTGAATCATCCCAGCTCACAATGTTTTGTGTGTCAGTATATGCAAAAATACACTGAACAGGAGTAAGACAAACTCTGCTTGCATATCTACAGATAACCAAGGAGATAACAGGGTTGTTAAACCCTCTACGGTTTTGGCTGTAGAGAAACTGTGGGAAGCACAAATACCTTCAGGGAGCTTAAGTTCACAAATTGGACTTTTGTGATTGTCTAATCCAGCTTTCTTAATAAAACAGGCCACATCAATTTGCCACACTACATCCTGTTTGAACTACAGCATATCTGTTACAAAAGAATCACAGAATACTTTGGGTTGGAAGGGACCTCACCCTGGCCCTAATTTCATCTAACTTCACCTTCTAGTACTGCCAAGCTAGATGGAAGGGCCTTCTTAAGGCATTTCTGAATAGAGGTAACGACAGACTATGATCAAAGCACCCTTAACATTCTCTCTGGAAGTTCAACAGACTGTTATTATGCTATATTCTTGAGCTAACACCAGATCTGGAGAGCATCCCAGGCACAGTTGCTAAAACCATGAAAGCAGAAGTACTACAGCATCATCACTCTTGTTTAATAATTCTTTGTTTATCCTTCCAGGGATCATACTGTTAGTCCTTTTGACATAGCATCACATGGGGAGCTCCTCTTTGGTGGATATCCCACTCTATCACCTACGTTATTAACTATTCCCTCAATCTTTGTATCATTTGCAATTATCTGTGATGACTGTATGTTTCCTTCAAAGGTACCAACAAATATCTAGTAGTGTGCAGCCAAGAAATGACCTAAGAAAGATCTTACTGAAAATATGCAATTACAATTCTTCATTTAAAATTACATTTTGAGACATCCTAAGCTGTTTTTACTGGGGACTGGATGGTCTCTATCATTGCATTTCCTTGATTTAGTGTTGTGTGGTCAAGTCACATGCCTCACATGTCTGAATACATTACCTTTAGTAACCACACTTAATATCTTTTTGATGCAATTACAAACCAATGTGACAGAATTTATTTTCTGCAAACCCATGATGATTGGCATTAATTACATTACTTTTCTTTAATTCATTATTGAAGCAACTCCTGTATCAGTGATTCTATTCTTTTGCCTGGGATCCCTGTCAGCCTGACAGGTCTATAATTACCCAGGTCATCCTACTTAGGGCCAGATCCAAAACAAGGCTTTGGAAAATTTTGGTACCTAACATTCAGAACCGCAATCTAAAAAGCCCTCATTCAGCAGCAACTTGAGACTGAAAGCATTTATGTACTGTCAAAGTTGACTACACACTTACAATTTTCTTTCTCTGCATGCCCAGGTAGTCCTGAGCACAAAGATGTCTAACAAGCTCCCAAGCTAAGGCTTACATATGTCTGGGTTGTTGCAGCCAGGTCCCTGTTTTCCACATGAAAACCTAGTCTTATCAGATATTAAGGATTTCCTGGTATTTGTCCAGGATAGTGGAATGATGTGGTGGTTTCACTGGAACCACGGCATTAAAGATATTTGAAATTTACAAATTTACGGCATAGAGGGGATGCAGCTGTACCACACATGGGCAGCTGGTTGCCACGTACCTTGCAACAGGTTTAGTGGTTCTGGGACGTGCTGGTCAGCAGGGTTACAGCACTTGCCCAGCAAGTCCCATGCATCCCACAACCCCATGACCTGCAGCCCTGCAACTCCCAGCACAAACGCTAATATTTCTGAAGAGCAGACGGAAGCATAGCACCTTTCACTTGAGTTCCCTCAGAAACCTGGAAGAAAGATGCTGATACTGTTACTAATTGGTCACTGATTTGTTATTGATTAGAGTTAATCATATTAATATTAATAGTAATATAGAGTTATAGGAAATATTTTAGTAAAATCATATTTAATTTTAATAGTTTAGCAAAATCGTATGTATGTTGTATTTTATATATCTAACCACCAACCAGTACCTGTTGTGAAATCCCCTGTATAGCCCTGTACCAAGGCCGGAGAAATTGACTAAAATCATCTAGTAGGAACATTGAGAACTTAGATAACAAGATAAAAGAAATTAAAATCTGATTATAAAAGAGTTTGGTTTGACTAAAAAGTAGAAAATTGTGAAGCACAAGTATGGGAGTGTTAAGTTTGAAATGTAGCCTTAGGAACTTAGGAGCTTGGAAAATGTATAATGTGTAACCATAAGAATTTAAGTATTGTTCAAAATCATTTAGCCACAGAAGTTTTGACAAAGATTGGTAGTCTTGTAGTGTTTGTTTTAAAGGCTAAGGAAACCGTTATGGACACCAGTTTGCTGCTTGGAAACACCTGAGAGGTCAAGAAGCGGACGAGTGAGGAAGACTACGAAAGACCACCAGAGGACTCTAGAAGACCACCAGAGACCTTTAGTGCGCCTGCGTGATGGACATTAACATATGCAAATAATTTCCTGGAAATCTGATGAATATGTAAATGACATCTTTGTAATCTTATGAATATGCATAAGTGAGATCAATATAAGGTGTATTGTTTTGGTTACAGGTGTGCATGGTTTGTGAGAGGACTTGCCCACGCACCCGGCTGTCAATAAAGAAGTGTCTGCTTATCTACACTAAATTGGTGTTGATAAGTTTTTATTCCGAGATTTCAGTAACAATACTACCTGTGAGGCCAGATCCAGAACATTCACAATAGATCTAACGCTCAGCAAACCCCTGCAAAGACAGGCAAGGGAAGAAGGTGGGGGGGATATGGCTTACCTTTTGTAAAAAGGCCTCCTGACTCCTAGGTGTTCAGAGTTACATCCTTAATCACACAGCTGAGATGAAAGGCACCCTCCACTTCTTTTGCAGTTGTGGCACTGTTCAGAAAGAAACCGAAGATTCATTAGGTCAAAAGGAGCGAGACCAAAAGAAAGCTGACAGCTATAGCTTACTGGTGAAATCATTTGCCTAGGGAAGGGGAAGGCTGCAGGTTCTCATCCCTGAAATGTTTATGTATTACATATGAAACAATAATAATTACCAGACTGGAAAGGCAAAGTTCCCACTTTGTATCACTCTCCAGGAAAACTGTAGGTTTAAAACCTCCATAACCAGGCTGAGAAAGACATCAGCTGTGGTATTATGTGATAAAAGCTTGTCTACACACCCACAAAGAAGTGCAGAGAGACAATGGCATGGGGGTAGCCTAAATAATACCCTGCCCTGGCTCCTCCCACACCCATCACAAGAGCCATCAGCCCATCAAAGGCCCATCTCCACAAGCCCAGATGAGCACAGAGACACAATGGCAGATGGGAACACAAATTAAGGACACAGAAGAAGGGAAAACCTGTCCAGGCCCCTGCCAGGGCTGTCCCAGGAAAGCCTCAGCCCCAGGGTGCAGGCATGAAGTCCATCAAGATGAGTCAAGACCACAGCAACTTTAGGAAGGAGGCGGGTTGCAGCCTACAGTTACAGGACACATTGTGGGATGCAAGGGAAGAGCATTTCAGGATTGCACAGGACTTCTTATGGGATGCTTAGGGGATGAATCAAAGGCAAAGAAAAGATCTATGTGATTTGGGAAGGAACAAGTTTGGGCAAATAGAGGGATAAGGGGATAGAAAGGGCCAGTTGTTTGTGAACAGTTTGCTGGGTGACGTGCTTATCTGCCATGCCCTGCACCTGCCTAGCACAGCCTGTTCCTATCTTCTTACTAATTTAAAACTCTTTTTCTGAGTGAAGGACTCTATTCTGAGTGTATGCATGTATATGGGGGGGTCTGAGTGCCAGCCTCTAGTCAAGCCATGTGTTGGAGAGCCCATGTGCCTGGGTGACTTCGGTCACGGCAACCCCATGTAATGCTACAGGCTTGGGGAAGAGTGGCTGGAAAGCTGCCCAGCAGAGAAAGACCTGGGGGTGCTGGTTAACAGCCGGCTGAATATGAGCCAGCAGTGTGCCCAGGTGGCCAAGAAGGCCAACAGCATCCTGGCCTGCATCAGAAATAGTGTGGCCAGCAGGAGCAGGGAGGTGGTTGTTCCCCTGTACTGGGCACTGGTGAGGCCGCACCTCGAGTCCTGTGTTCAGTTTTGGGCCCCTCACTACAGGAAAGACACTGAGGTGCTGGAGCATGTCCAGAGAAGGGCAACCAAGGTGGTGGTGAGGGGCCTGGAGCACAAGTCTTATGAGGAGCGGCTGAGGGAGCTGGGGCTGTTTAGTCTGGAGAAAAGGAGGCTAAGGGGAGACCTTATTGCTCTTTACAACTACCTGAAAGGAGGTTGTAGTGAGGTGGGTGCTGGTCTCTTCTGTCAGGTGGCTGGAGATAGGATGAGAGGAAATGGCTTCAAGTTGTGGCAGGGGAGATTTAGGTTAGATATTAGGGAAAATTTCTTTACTGAGAGGGTTATCAAACATTGGAATAGGCTGCCCAGGGAAGTGGTTGTGTCACCATCCCTGGAGGTGTTCAAAAAGCAAGTACAGGGGGTACTTCAGGACATGGTTTAGTGGGCATGGTTGATGGTTGGACTCGATGATCTTGAAGGTCTTTTCCAACCTAAATGATGCTATGATTCTATGTGACAGTGACTGGAGAGATAGGAGTGAGTCAACTTAAGTGCCAGCAATTGGAATAGGACTGCAGGTCGTAGGGGCCCCCATGTGTCCATGGGGCCAGCAGCTGGAGTGAGTTAGGGCCTGGGTGCCAGAAGCTGGGCTGGGACCACAGGCACTGTGTGCCTAGGTGCCAGCAGCTGGAGAGACCCCAGTGAGTGACAAGAACTGCCATCCACCAGAGTGGACCAGGGGTCAGAAGCCCTTATGTCAGCGGTGCCAGGGGGGGTGAGCATGCGAGTGTGTGTGTCAGTGTTAGTTATGATCAAGCAGGACTAGCTGGTGGGAAGGTGATGTGCCCTGAGAGCTGGGGAGTGAGGTGTGGATGGTGCACCTCTAATGGCGAAACCACAGGAGGAGCTGGCATGTTAGACTGGGAATACATGCTTGACCTCACTTCAGTTGGACCTGGGAGTGTGGAGCTGCGTCAGTCTCACCTCTCTTGGGCTGATGGATCTGGCCTGACATAAGCACCAAATATTTCACTTTGTGGGAGAGTGCTTCAGCCCCAGAGCAGCAGGTAAGAGGGTAGCAGCAGATGTAGTCACTGCCGTGTTTTTTAGAATAACTTGGTTCATTCTTTCCGATGAACAACCGTAAGACATACCTTGGAAAGATTATAGCCAGGAATGCTGAATGAATGAAAATACATTACTGGCAGAAAAGTTCCAGATGTTTTTTCTCTCTACATAGTACTAGGGCACATAGACCCTCTTTTGAGATACCTGACAAACGCCATGCATTGATGGGAAAGCACAGGTCCCTAATTCTGGAGCTGGGTTTCCAAGGCGAGGTACCTAAGAGTTGAGTGTTGGCATATCAAGTCATTTAATTGAATTAAGTGCATTAAAAGAGAAAAAGTAATATATAAATACTGGCACAACACTTGCTTTTATCTGCTGGAATGGCCCCAGTGCTACAAAAGTTATTTACAAATCAGTATAAATGGTCCAGAGAATGCCTTTGCCAGCTAAGTTAAACAGCAGACAATCGAAGAGTTAAAACATGAGTTCCTTCAGAGGCACTGGGCTCTCCTCAGGGCCCTGGGGAAGAATACTGATGACATGGTGCTCTGAAGATGACCTGTTCCCTGTTTGTTCTCTGCCCCCCACCCCACGTAAAAAAATTCTTTCTCTCTCCACCGCTTATGATTTTTATTTTCCAACCACACCTCTAGCCCTAAGAGAGCTATTAGTGGAGCCTTGTGTTTTTCAGTCGATGCATCATTATCTGAATTTCTTTAAAAGAAAGGCCTGCTAAAGGGTGGGTCCCAAAGCTGCACAAAAGAAGATGGTGTGAAGGAAAGTAAAACAAATGTGCACAGATGCACTCCTAGCAACAACTCTTCCAGTAATACAACAGTAAATACTCGCCTTTCTGCCTGAAAAACTAGACCCTGTGCAGAAGTTTGTATTTACAAGAAACAAGTTATTTCTTGCAGTCTCTCCTCAGAGATTTACCATTAAAGTATCAGAAACTAGACTGGAATATAAATGATTTTCTACAACAGTGAAAGTGACTTTAAAAACACTCACCTGTTCTCATTGAGTTTATATTATGATTTTATACATTTTAAACAATGTGATTGGCCCCTCCTGCATGTTTAACAGCAAATTCATTATGTGGTTCACAAACATAAACCAAACTGTTTTACTGGATTTGAGCAAGACAGAACAGCCTCCAGAAGACTAAACTGCACCAGCATTTTTTAACCCTCAGAGGAACCAGCCACCAGTGAGATGGAAGAGCAATCTGATCTGACCTTACCTGCCAGCACTTCCAGCAGTGACAAACATAATCAGCTAAGCCACAGATTTATGCCTAAACATCAGCTACCTCTTTTGGAGCTAAACAGATTTACACTACCTAACCAGAAGATGAAAAAAGAGGCTAGACTGAGGGGAAGAGGCAGTTTTCCAGTGATTTGGAAATGTGTGCTGTTTTATCACCTTTTTTATCCTCATGCCTAGGTTTACAGTAAATTCAAGAGAACTCTGGGATAGAGGATTGGAAAGAATCTTCCAAGTCAAGGCTACACCATTCATTTTTATCAAGATGGTCTGGGTAACTCCATGGAAGATGGCTGCGTGAGAAGCAGCATGCTAGCTCTTGCTCTGCTGCACTACGTAGTTTCTGCAGGAACTGCAACTGCATGCTGAAGGAGATCCCTCAAAAAAGACAAGGGGAACAGTGAGGAGTATGGGAGACATCACATGCCTGGGACAAGCAAAACCTGGCCAGAATTTAATCAGGGCCTATGCCAACATTGTCCCTTCAGTAACCTTGTCTCAGGTCAAACTTAGGGTCCTCTGTTCCAGGCAGGCAGATTTCACAATCTCTTGGTTGTATAACTGATTAAACTTTGTTTTAAAGCCCGTTGTGGTTATTGCCCTGCTAATTTCCTTTTTTTACTATGGCCAGTGGTTTTTGAGAGATCAATAGAAAGCTTAAAGGGGGAAGCAACTCATGCTGCTAATCAAGATGATGCAGATCAGATTGTTACCAGCCTTTATCTTATCTGAACTGTGACTCACTATGCCAACTTTCAGTGAAGGATGTGTTAATTATGTCAATGGGATAGATGAAAGGGAAAAAAAGGCCAACAAAAACCAACCCAAAACAACAAAAAGAGAGTCTGGACAGCAGCCTCAGTTTTGTATAGCACAAGGTCCCAAATTATTTTTAATAAGCAAGTTTGCCTTTCCAAGCACACGCATGCCCTCTCACCTCCTTTACTTTTCTGCCATATATCTCAAAAGCAAACCCAGGTCTCTTAACTGAAGTTGGTTGACCTCTTCCCCCACTCCTTCCTCCACCTCCTGGGCCCTTACCCCGTTATCTGTCACCCCTTATTCTCACCCAGGACCCCAGGTCCTGGTAGCGGTTTGAGCACTACTGGAAGCATCAGAGCAGGCACATCACCATGATCATCTTGTCTGACGGAGTACCAGCTCCTCAGGAGCTCACTGTCAGGGAGCAGCAGGAGCCAGGCTGCTCCAGGAGAGGAAAGCCGGGAGCCAAAGGGGGTTCACACAGGCTGCAGGGCAGGCACCTTGCCAGCCAGTGCCCAGCCCTACAGTGAGAAGCAGCAGGATGCCTGTTTTGGCCTAGATGAAGTAGCTGCAACCAGTAATAATGACCTCCGAATATTTTCAGAAGTCCCATGTACCAGTGGATGTATTTTGCATATGGAATTCCAGTTGGTCTCTTCTTCCTCCGTTCCTTTGTTCATACGTATGAACATATCTATTTGCGTAAATGAATGTAGTGACTCTTTGTAAGGATTTTTCTAAATGTAGTGTATGATGTTATTCAGAGTGAGAGGATATAGAGGAATATCACCCTTTTATTTTGAAAAATCAGTATCTTGCCATTTTATGAGGGTGGGGAGCCTGCATTTTGAATGTCTACGAGAACTTGGTGCAAACCATTGCTCCCACTGGGTATTTCTTAACTTTCAGCACCCAAGGAAAATTAAAAAAAACCCAAACGGCAAACAACCCTGCCACGCTCTCCTCAAGGCCAGTCTTGAGGCGACGGTTAAACCCGCGACGTGCCCGGCGCCCTTGACGAGGGCGGCCCAGCCCGCGGCTGACACCGGCGCCCAGGAGGACGGGCGACCGTTACCTGTAACGGTTATCCTCCCCTTGCCGCCAAAAGGCGAGGGCGGGCGCGTGCCCTGCCCCGCCCCGCCAGCAGCTTCTCAGGGAGCCCCGCCCCGGAGAGCCGGGCTGCCCGTCAGCGGGACGCGGCGGCGTGGCGCGGTGAGCCCGGGGCCAGGCGAGGTCGGCGGTCGCCATGGCGCACCGCAGGGGCTCCCTCCGCCCCTACTACTTCTTCGTGCGCGACCAGCTGCCCCAGCTGCAGGGGCGCGGGCTACCCGTGACCCGCGTGGTCGACGCCGTCCCCTACTGCTCCCAGGCGTGGGCGGTAAGGGGAAAGGCCCTCGCCCGCCCCTCGCCTCTCCGGCCTCCTGCGGGGGGGGGAACGGCTTCGGGTTACGGCAGCTTAATGGTGGGAAGGGCAGGGGGGAGGCTTGCGGCGCGGCCCTGCTCCAGCCGCAGCGTGCCGGGGCGGTGGGTTACACAGCAGCTCACCTGCCTTTTGCTGATGGGGAACCAGCACTTATCAGGTGGATCCGCGTGGTGCCCCTGTGCGGGCTGTGTGTGGGACAGAATGTCAGCGTGGCCTTTCTTGGAGGGTAAACTAGATGGCAGCTCAGTTGCCGTATGTTTAGGGTTCAAACGGGCATCTTGAGTGACCTCAGCTGGCTCTAGCTAAGAAGCACAAGCTATGCCGTCCTCCCTTCAGCTGTGGAGTGGTAGCTCTGGCTTGTGTGTGATGGGTAGCGGCATCCTTGGCTGGCAAGAGTAGTTTCAGAAGACCTTTTGTTTGTGGTGGGGCAGTGCTAGTTTGCCCTTGTCTGAAGATGCTTCAGAAGCATGTGCTCGCTATGTGTTTTGAATCAAGGCTTATGGCTTCGATAGGGAGAAAGCTACTGTTAGAGTCAATGTTAGCAGTTGGCAGTTCTTGCCAAGCGTTGATAATGTCCTTTGGAAATGCACAATTAATTTCTTACGTGGAGTTTGTTGGTTTGTGGGACTACTAGGATGAAGCAGTAAAAGCCTTTTTTTAACAATTCGCTTTCCTTCAAGTTGCTGACTAAGGAAGAAAAGATGGCATATACAGAGAAGGCTCGTAAGTGGAATGAAAATAAATGCTCTCAGAAGACAGTAAAAGAGGTAAATGCTGAGAAAGGAACACCCTTCAATGTAGCTAAATAAGAAGTGACGTAAGTGGTGTTGGGGTTTGGTCAGCTGTGATGCTGTGGAAGGTCACCTGCTTTCCATAGACTCCAACCTCTGGAGGTTATGGCTGCTGTGGTAGTCCATACTGTTATGAAGGTTATGCAGAAAATTGTTCTAGCTTGAATTGAAGGTGAGAATACTCTATACCATTTTAAACCAGCACAGCTTGTTCCTTTGGGCTCTTTTACCCAGTAAAATATAGTTCTCTAACAACTTAGTTTTATGTTTAACAATATTTTATAATGACTGACTTACAATGTTTTTATTTATAATACTGTAAATTGGTATGCTTTCTGGTCATAGGGTCATGTTGCTTTTGCTTCGTGGATGTCCTTAATTTAGGTGGCTCTTGTCTGGCAGCCTGAAACCACATCTTACGCACAGCTGATTTGGCATTCTCAGGTGGCTGTGTGGTGGACAAGGTCAATGAAATGTTGCAACCTATGCGCAAAAAGAATAATTACACATTATTTTTAGGTTGGTTTGATTGTGGAGAGAATAGTAATGCTATGGTAGAGGACAGAATCCCGCAATGTAGCAATAAGCAGGTTAAGCTGAATGTGGTTGTGGTCAGAAATAGTGCTAAACAGATCCCTTCTACTATTTACCATCTTGAAAGGGGGTGTGGGTGTGTCCTTTGTTGTGGTTTTTTTTTTTCCCCTCTTCTGTCTGTCTCTCTCTCTCCCAGCAGTTCCTTGAAGCATGGTTTGCTTTGGAGTTTGAGTTATGTGAGGTGTCAGAAAGCTTATTTTATTCCAGTCTTGGTTGACAGTGTAAAAACTTGTGTGTCAAAGCAAAGAGCCTGATTGAGTAAATGGATAACACTGCATTTACTTCTTCATCTCATATTACTAGATACAGACTATGAACTACGATTTACCGGTGAGGATAAATTTTAGGACTTTTAACTAGCAAAGCTGGATTAGTTAAATTAGTCAATATAGACTAGTAGGGAGATGTTAGGCAATGTTTTCTGACTTTGGGGGGCCTGCCTGTATGGGGAAGAACTGTTTAAAATGTGATAATCTTGTTATTTAGCAGGCTAGGGGTATGTAATTAATGAAACTCCATTTTCATATGTAAAGGAGAGCTACATGAAATGACAACTAGAGTCATAAATGGAGGCTTCTGTATTTCCTTCCACAAGGTGTAGCATTTTAGAAAGCTGTAATCAGGGAAAGGAATAATTGCTTTACCAAAAGAAAGAACATCATCCTTGTTGCCTGTCAGTGGAAATAGAGAAGTGTGTATATATGAGATTGATTGTGATCTCAATTTATTAATCACACCCCTGTACATGGACAACCACAGTTATTTTGTGTAGTGAAAGGTCGTGGTCATGTTTTGGAGATGACCTAAGCTTACTTGGATGGGACTAATTCCTCATTTTATTTTAAATAGTTTAAATTGATAACAAACTTTGGCTAAAATGGTAATCTGGAATTAGTGTACCTAGATGTGAATGTTATTCCCAATTTGGGTCTTGAATGATTGAATTCTGTAAGCCTGCCAGGTTTCTCTTCCTGTCTTCTTAAAAGCTTATTGTTCATGCATGGATTTGCAATGCTTAATGGGCATACACTCCCCTCTTACTTGCTCTATGCTGGAGCAATCTCGTGAGTTCCTTAAGGCTTTATCAGCTTTTCATGAATTTGATTCCTAGTCAAAGGCAACTGATAGGAGTGCCAAACTCTCATAAGGTTTATGGAAAAAATTTTGAAATTCCAATTTGAAAAGTTCCTCGCCTGTGACAAGTGGTTGAACCTAACAAAAATTTTTTAATTTTTTTTTTTTAATTGTGTTTTGTAAATTTAGCTGTAGTTCTCTCTAGTTGTAGCGAGTTGACCAAGGTATAAAGATACCTCTCTCTCTTTTTGTTAGAAGAGAACTCTTGCCTTCCTGGTCTGCAGGTACACAGGCACTTGTATATAAACTGCAGACTTGTTCCACCTAATCGTAACTGTTAGTGGATGTTATATAAGGAGGTGAAGGACTTTACTGGAGGTTAGTAGACTCTTTTGATATTTTTTTTTTTAACTTTCTCATCTTTTCCAGACGTGTAATCTGGCTCATCTGGTTCCTGCTTGTCTGACCACAAAGATGCCCAGTGTTACTTCTCTTCCAGATGCCCTTGCTATGTCTTGGAAGAATGATCAGGGTATAGTAATCTTAAAGCAGTTGATCCTGGTAGATAAAAGCTTGCCCTTTGTAGATATTCTCAATGCTACCTATACAAAGACTGTTTACTTCTTCCTAATAGCCATCTGTGTCAACTGTTTGTTTGTTTTAAACTAATGGTCTACTGCTGTAAAAAGGTCTTTTGTAGTACAGAAGGAAGTCTGTACAAATGTCCCTACCCAATAATTCTGTCCTCTGTTTTTTAGCTTGATGAGAGTATAGCCACTAATAGTTTCTTTACAATTATGTAGAGGTTTTTAAGAAAAAGGTAACTCTTCAACTCCTACCTTTATAATTTCCAAGGCCTAATCCAAGTTTAGTATGAAAGAACACTTGTACCAATTTTAAAGAGTAAAGAGTTGTTGGATATCAAAGTTCAAAACTTGTATGGTAGAGGCGTTAAATAAAATTATGACCTGGCCTCTTTGGGAGAATAAAAGAGGGAGTATGTACTTTGTCAGTGCCTTTATAACATCCTAGCTTGCTTCCTCACTGAAAGAAGTCTTGAAAACTAAACCTTTCTTATCTGTACCCTCTCTTCAAATGGATGTTTTAATTAGAACTGAGTAATGAACACATCTGTAATCTTTTCCCCAATGAACATTACATTATTCTGAAAAATGGTAAATAGTAGTGCTTACAAGCTAAGTCAAGCAGCCAGTTAATATAAGCTGTATCTGCTGTGTGGTTAAGTCTCAGCTCAACCCTTTACCTAACAAGCCTCTTGAACTATTTTCATGTTGTCATGGTTATGGAGGGGCAGGAAAGAGTAGCTCCATAAAAAGTGTAATACTTGTTAGCGTCCTCCGTGCCAGAGGTCATGCTCCCCTGTCATCGCGATGCAAATTTGATCAGATTGATCATGGTGGCTTGAGCTGACATGGTTGATCTTTAAACTGAATGAGAGGGGTAATGATAAAGGATAACAGGGTGCATTTTATGATGCTGTTCCTTAATATTTCTCAATAAAAGTCCTGTATAAATTTTTTCATAAGGAAAGCAGTTCAAACTCAGGTAGGAGAGGTATCTTTCCTATGACCCCGCAGCTTGTAGAGTTTAAGACCCATGTAAGAGAGCACCAGGATTCAAGATTAGGACAGCTGGTGTTTAATGCCATAAAGTCTGGCATACAGCATTGTTTCTGTGTAAAAACAGTTATACATCTGTATTATTTAGTAGAACAAGTAGGACTTTTTGATGAGGGGCAGAACTTAAGGGTAAGGATTAAACAGCTACCTTAAACTTCAACGAGAACATTATATGACATTCATGAAGACAAGGATTAAGGTGTATTGTGAAATATTTTTCATAGTTGGATGCTCTTTAAATTAGTAAACAATAAATTTATTTCTTAATGTTTGCCTTGCTTATTCTTGCCACCTTCTTTGGGAGCTAATTTAGTGGAGGAAAAGCAATCCTTTCAATTAGCGGACTTCTCAGGTCCTCTTACCCCGGAAGATTATTACCAGCTCATTTAACTTGTTTAAGTTACTGAATTGAGCTTGTGAGGCTGCTTTGCAATTACTGATATTTTTTTTTTCTAACCTTATTTTCCCAAAGGGTAGAGAGACTCATTATAAAAAAGAGTAGTAGTTCCTGTTGGATTCCAGGCCTCTTAACATTGGGGTTTGATTTTTTTTTTTAAATTGCTTTTATTTTGGATTTTTTTCGCCCTGATCTCTACACACAGTAGCATCTATGGAAGGTGTACCAGGACTGCCAATACAGCTGACTCTTGCCTCAGTATTAGTTACCTTGTCACCTCAGATACAGAGAAGGATCTGTGTGTTTTACTTGGTCATTACTCTACTTTACTCACTCGTGATAAAGTGCACCGAAGCTTTCACTGGATGAGATGAGGCCAGGATGCCTTGCTGTAACCTCTGGTGGCTCTTCTGAAAGTGTTGGGGTTTTCTTTTCCTTTCAGCTGTGGTTGCAGACATCTTCTACTTCCTGAACATTTACAGCCATGGCAAGCTGCCATCCCACTGTGAACAGCGCTTCCTTCCTTGTGAGATTGGGTGTGTCAAGTACTCCCTACAGGATGGCATAATGGCTGATTTCCATCACTTCATAGATCCAGGTGAGTTCCAAGGAAGGGAGACAGAAAGTAGTTAATTTTGCTTTGGGGTAAGAGGGAGGCTTTCTAGTGTCACTTACTACTGCACTGTCCCGATTACATTTCTGGTATTAAGTCAAGTTTATTTCTTTGACTATAAGTGGTTGGACTTCTTAAAATATCGGAGAAGTGCTGATTGTTTCTGAAGAGATGGACTTAAGCGTCAGAACTGCATGAAGCTTCAAAGAGGGTAGAATAAATCCAGGAGAACCTTCAGATGTTTGTGCTTTACATTTCATGCTAATGAATGTTTTCTTGATTGGACCTAAACACACACAGTATACAATATATTTTGTTTTTAAAAATGCATATAACTGAAAATAACTTTTTCAAAAATAGTTGTGGCAGTTGTACAAGGCCATAAGGGAAGATGAAGCTGTTCCTTTTTGTACATGAAACTATAGTGTATAGTTGAGAGTTAAGGATTTGTCATTGTGGATGTCGGATGATGATTGTTCTTTTTCTCCCACCTACCCTGCTCTTCTGCAGAAGTACCACCACGTGGTTTTCGGTACCACTGCCAGGCTGCTAGTGAGTATCAACGGAGGAAAAGAACGATATGCAAAGGTGTACAGTTTTAGACTCAGCTTATCTGATCTGTATCCAAATGTTTTGTAAGTCTACAGGTTCTCCATCTGGGAACTTGTCAAGTTTTGAAGAGAAAGGAGTGACAGCAGCTTGTCTCAGTCACCTTTTATGTTTCTTGTACCCACAAATGGCAGAGCACTTCACCCAAAATGGTTTTGTCAATGGCAGAGTTATCTGTATTCTGTCTTTCTATTTTAATTCAATAATAACTGCAGTATGTTCTTCTGAAATGGGACAACTTTGTATGGCTTTAAATGCTTTCAAGCCCACCTGAGCAGAGTATCCTTCCCTTGATAGTCCTTGCGTGTATCTTCAGCATGAAGTGCTAATTCATGACAGGGTAACTCAGAGACCCTAGTTTGTATTTAAAAGTCGTAAGTGTTTTGCAGTTTTACAGGCATCAATAAAGTTAAAGCATTTATACAGTTGTTGTGTCTGGCTTGGCCTGCCTTGTTTCCCTTGTGACTCTTAAGTAGTGTTTATAGATTCCAGTTTGTTTCTATTAGGACACTTCCTCCCCTTGTGTACAGAGGGAACAAACTTGACCTATGTTTTCCTATGTCAAATACTTAGATAATGGCCGGTTAAAAGGGGTAAGTGTGTGTGTGTTTGCACGCAGCCCAGACCTGCCAGTCTTCTGCTGACAGAAGCAAGGTTTTGATAGCTTAATCACCAGACACTGCCTGTAGAGAAGAGTTGTATGTGTTTGTGTGTATACATATATGTATATAAAAAGATACAAGGGAGGGGGAAACTGTATCATTTAAGGAAAGAGGACTTAACCATAACTTGGTGGTTTTTTTTTTCTGCCCCCTCTCCCCCCCCCCCCCCTTAGGTGATGCCACTCATAAAATCCCTATATCTGGATTTCATCTTTCACGTACTTGTTACGCAGTTGTCTTAAAGGAACTTCTTGAGTTTGTCCAGCCAGCCAGAGGTGTTTGGCCTCACTTTTACTGCAGGGTATGGCCAAGGTCGAAGTAAGATGCTCTAAATCAAAACCTCTAATTTAACTTCTGTTAGGTGACTAAGGAGATACTACACTCTAAAACCTGATCAGTGTGCAAATGAGTGGGAAAAGACACCAAAGTTTTCCAGTTCTGTGCAGGAAGAAATGGCCCCTAGAAGCTAACCTTTTTATAAAGCAGAGACCTAATTTTCTGCCTTCTTATTTTCAGCCTGCACTTCTGGCTCTAGTCTACTGACGAACATTTCGCTTGGTCTCTGACAGTGTTTTGACTTAGGTTGAGGGCTTTTAAGATTGACTTAAATTGCTTGTGCTGAATAATAGTCACACAATTCTGCTTTTCTAAGGGATTTTTTTACATTTTTATGACTCTTGCCCCATGAGAATACTGTAAATCTTAATTTTTGCTCAAGTTTCATTTGCCAATGAGCAAAACAAAACAATAGGATTCAGAGGCATTTAAGCTTCATGACAGCTATACTACATTTCAAGTCCCTTTGAGCCTAATGTTAATCCTTAAAAAGATGGGGAGAGTCAAGATTTTGGGCTCCATCCATAAATATAGGGCTTTGAAGAAATATGCATGAAAAAAATATCTCTGACCACTTAATGGAGATACCTGTAGTATGGATTAACCTTTAACCTGTCCCCAAACATTAGTCTAGAATTTCTCCTGGGGTTTGGTTGGAAAGCCTCTGTGGCATTTTGTTCCTCTTGAGTATAATTTTCAGGAAGTGTACATTCAGTCCCACAGCCAATGAATTTTGTTTTGGAGGTGACTTTTTCAGACCCAGTTAGTAGTCTTGCAGATGTCAGAATTACATATTGTACTACTTCAATCTGACTGAAATTTTCATTCCTCTAGTCTAATGACAGATTCCGAATTAAATGGTGTCTCGATCGAATGGCTAGCATAACAGGTAGGAAATGGATAATTTGTGGCCTTCCCCCGCACCACTGCCTCCCCTCCCCCCAGGAAAAAAGGGTTATGTAATCATGGACAGCTGTATTTGTCTGAAAATCTTCGGGTCTCAAAGGTTTCATAAAAGTTGGTACTGACAGCTAGAACTACTTTGCGTGCTTCTCCCTCTTCTTTTCCTCCCCATTAGTGACAGTAAACCAGCAGCATTATCAGCTAACTGGCTAATGAGCGCATCTGTAGAATAGCATGCACTGTTTCTTGCTCAGCCAGTTAAAGGAGCACTGGAGGCAGTGACATTACTGTGAAGGTGGGTGTATGGTAACACACAGGAAAACTAATAGCTTCTGAGGAGAGATGGTCCGCAAGTAGGATACATGATTACTGAGGTGGAGAAAATCATGGGAATATGGAACAACACACTTTGCTAGGAAGCCAGGTTTTATTAAAATCACTGGTGGAATAACTCGTTAAGGTTTACAAGAGCTTCGATGCTCTGGTAAGAGGCTGGACAATGAACAGGGACTGGCTAAGAAGTGAGCTGCGCAGAATATTGACTGACACTCTTGTTCTCCTGACCTGGATTTTCTCTGAGCTACAGGCATTGAGAGCCATCTGGAGCTTCTTGATGTAGAAGACCTGGTAATAGAACTGTACAGGAAGAAATACCAAAAGGAGCCATCCAAGACTTGGGTGTGTAGAGAAATGGATGTCTTCCTGTGGGATTTCTCCAGTAACACCAGGTATGTTGAGTTCTTTGTGGAAACGTGTATTAGCCTGATGTGTCTTGGTACCCTGCATACAGCTTGTATGCTGCTAGCCTAGAATGTTCTGCAAGCCTTCTAATAAAAAATGCTTCCTGTCATGTTGTGAGTACAACTGGAAATGAAAAATATTTTCCCAAAAGAAGTATAAAGACAGATGGCTTTTTAATGCTGAGTTTGAGGCCTAATTTAAAGGTGGGGGTAAAAGGTGGGAATAAAATATGTTGTGATATTTAACTGGAAATCATAGAAGTGAGAAGATTCAGCCTCTCTTAGAAGTGTTATTTGGAGAGGACCTGGCTGTTATACATCAAATGCCTCACGCTGCTACTGTGATGAGGGACATGGTATGTTTGCCAGTGGTATAAATCAAGTTCTCAAGCATAAGCGTTAAGCTAGATCCTATCTTTTTTTTTATTCCAGAATGAATGTTCTTTATTACACATCTGGAATCCTATTTACTTTGTAGGACTTTTTCCCTTTTTTTTTTCTTTTTTTTTTTTTCCTATGTGTCTTGAATGGTAAAGCTTTTCCTGCTTTCAGATTCTTCTGTGTTTCTACAAAGAAGTGGTATGTAGCTTGTGGTGTGGCGGGGGAATATTTAGTGGTGATGCAGTTAACTTAGAAATATACTTTTAACTTTTCCTCTGCTACTGTTTTCAGTAAGAACCAATAATTTGATCTTAAATTTTAGTAGATCTTAAAAAAAACAAACCTGGGAAGTCTGCTTACTTATAGTATGGATTTTAAGGTCCATTGGGATAATCAATGTCACTTTTTATAGTCAGGCAGTTTTCACTTATGAGTATCTTCACACTAGAGGGAGACCTTAACAAGAATGGAAAAATGTAGTTTAAAGTACACATTTGGAGAGGAAAGTGGAGATGCTTATACTAAGAGGAACTATTTCACATTAATGGGAAATTTCAAATTGTTACCTTTAAATTCCATTTGTCTCTTAGGATTCTTTTTTATTCCTTGCCCCGACCTCAGCATGAAGCAGGTTGCCTGTTAAGCATGCCTTTTAACTCTGCATAAACCACTTAGAGCTTAGTTATTGAACGCTGGTACTCTGTGAAATGTTAAAGGTGCTGTATGGTCACTGAGACAAAAGATAATATCTTTAATATTTGTTCCTGTTCCTTCTGACCAGACCAAGTATTCATGTTGATTAACAATGTAGATGCTTCTGAAATAAGCCTGAACTTCATTTTCTGTAGGTGCAAGTGGCATGAAGAGAATGATATACTCTGCTGTGCTTTGGCATCCTGTAAGAAAATTGCGTGAGTATTGCTAAGGAGTTATCTCCAGTATGATGACTCTCTATTTTGTTATAGATGCATGTTTTTGGCTCTGGCTTCTCTTGACTGCCTGGAGTGCTGTAGTTCCAGATCTTGAGTTTTATTTATTCCGTCCACCCCCAAGAGTTTGTTCTATTTGTAACTTCCATTGTTGTTCATATGGCTTAGCAGTATACTGTAAGTCTTATCACAGAAATTATGTTACATCTAAGTGCTAGTAATGTCCATCACTCTATAGTCATCCTTTCACTACCTCTGCTTACTATTGGAGAGTTGAGAGACGTGTTAATTACATTAGAATTCACTGTTTTTCCCCGAGAGGTTTAGTATACCTGTATTTGGTGAGAAATTCTCGGCACATTCTAGTATATCTCTACTTTGGAAACTGTTATACTGCCTTACATATAACGTAGATACATAAGGTTCTGTAATCTTTTTGGCGTGGAGAAAGGGAAAGTAAGTAGTTGGGAAACAAGGAAGTGCCATTTAAGATATCAGTCAGTAGCACTTAGAGAGATAATGAATAGTCTTTCATTCAAAAAAACTCTTGTTGTGTACTGCTATGCCTTGCAAAAAAAAAGTTGCTTTTCACACTTCTAAGTGGTTGCATTTGATAGTGTGGGGAAATAGTTTTTTGGTTTCATGTGTAGTTGTAGAATAGGCTGGTGGTCTTGGAAGGATGCAGGGTAACTATTTAGCTGCTGCAGTAATGTCTTTCTGCCCTCTGACATATGCTCTGTGCATCTCAGTCTGTGGTTGCTTTTGTTTGCCAGTTGAAGAACTAAAAATGCTGTGCTTCCATATATGAGCATTACAGCCCTCTTAGCCAAACTTTTCTTGTTTTCTTTTTTTCTCGGTCAAGTTATTGCATCAGTAAATGTTTAGCTAGTGTGTATGGAGTCTCACTGACAGCAGCTCACCTACCTCTTCAAGACTCCAATTATGGTGAAAGCACAAGTACCAAGATGGTGATACTGGATACTGGACGTTTTCAGGTCAGATTCTTTAAACTGGTATCCTCTTTTATTGCTAGTTAACTTCAGTGTTCAAACTTGCCAATTTCAGGTTAGCTGTTTTTTCTTTGGATGATGTCTTTTGTGACATATATTAGGCAGACTGATGAAAGAGAAATAATCACTAGCTGGGTCACTTCCTGTGAGCTTTTGACCATAATTCATAGGTTTAATGGATAGTTGTGTATACTGCGTTTTAGAAGACACATATGTTATTTTGAATGTTTATTTCTTCATACAGAAGATGAAGCCTGAGGGTTCTGGATGTGACAGACATTTTGCTTCTCCAAGTCAGGATCAAGAGTTAGTCCCTTCTAATTGTGAGTTTGAAACTTTCACATTTGTAAGGGGAAAAAGGTATTTAAACTTAATCCAGTTGCTGCTTCTTCAAATTTCTGGGCTTAGATGTTGCCTGTCAGTGGCATAAAGCCACTAAACAGCTCTGCATGAGCTGTGCTTATTCCTGCATGTGAATTTCACTCAATTTCTGAAGACCTAAGCATAAAGCTGCCCTTTTCTTACTGGACATAATCTTATGGTCAAAAAGGTCTATCAAAATTTAGTTTTTCTTATAAATGTTGCTCTCTGATTTATATCCCCTTATTCTTCTGCTACTTCAAGTCCATTCTCATATGCTTAGGTGCTTTGAGGCAGGGCCATCTGTAAAATACTCTCCTTGCTCTTAAGTCATTATATGTGCAGACTCAGCTGGTACTTGTTGCAAGTATTCTATTACAACTCAGTTCATAAAGACTGCTCATTTAAAGTCATCTTTTTGGAGACAAAATTTTTTTAATAGAAGGCATGTGAGCTCAGTTCATCTGGGCAGTTCATGGCTAATCTTTGGAGGAACAGAATCAAGTTTGCAAGACAAATAACTCTAAGAATTCTGAGTTTGCAGCTTATTTTCTTGCATATAAAATACATGCTGAATTAAACTCTGAAACTGTTCCAGTTGTAAATCATGAGATCTTACGGTCTTGGTGTTTATAGAGGACACATCCCCTATCTCTGACTTTATATATTAGAGCTATTGAATAGGCTCAGCTCCACAGCATATGATGAACAATTCCATTAACTTATACAAGCTTTAAAGGCTGTTTTGATTTGCAAGCTTTGTTTAATTTAATAGGTGATTCTCCATGTGGTGTGAAGACTTCCCTTTATGGAACAAGTACCATGCGAGGAAGAGGAATTACTCGATTGCTGAAAAGTGCATCTGATCTATCCAAGTCTTTCAGTAATTGAAAATCTTTTCTACATGCAGGACAGCTATAAATTCTAATTTTCCTTGTTTCCCTAAGATAACCAGCAGTTTCTTCAGGCTGCAGTTTTTCATCTTACATGCAACCCTTGACAGTTCAATTTCTTGTTAGAACGATAAAACTGTTGACTGGATTTAAAGATGACGAAAATCTTGCTTATTCTCTACAGGAAGACTTATTTTGAAGGGACCTGACAGTTGCATCCTCTCTTTAAAAACACATGACATACTAGTTCTGTTTCTTAATGGATGGAGTGCAAATTCAAGATTGATTAGTCAATATCCTTGGATTAGAATAATTATTTAGTGACCAGTGTGACTTTAAACACGTGCTTCATTTCTTCTTTAATAACTTCCTTCCTCTCTTCTGCATGTGGAAGATAGAATCTCAGTGTATAAGTCTCTCCCAAAAAATGATGGGGGGTAGCACTGAAGGTATGAAGAGCTGCACTGGGAGAATTAAAGGTATAACAGTCTCGAAGGTTTGCTATAATCTGTTAGTTCTAGCCATGAAGAATTTGAGTGGTCATTCAAGGCAAAAAAAGCAGACTTTCTATGAAATGTCTTGGAAGAAATGTGGTGGCAAATTTATCCATCTATTAATGTTCTTTTAGAGGCACAGGTTATATACGTGAGGAACAAATACAACATAGATTTTTTTTTTTTTTTCCCTTGCATCAGTTTTCTGTTTAAAAAATGATGTGCCTCAAACTTAGAGACAGAAGAGGAGCGTAGGTGTTATGGGGTTTTTTTGGAAGGAATATCAAATTCAAACTGGTACTTTAATCTGCACATATAATTTCACAAGTTTAGTCAGGCTGGGTAGATACCAGTCATAATTATTTGAGGGCACATAAAAACTGGGAGACTGTCTGATGTATCACTAGGAAGTTGGATGTTCTGTTTTATGGAGGTACAAGTCTTGGACTAGTCCCCAAAAAGTTGTCTGTTGTCTGAGCCTCGTCCGTAGTCCATGTGTCTTTAAGCAAACTTATTTCTAAGAGCTTATTTTTTTTAAATTGTTTCTACATTTTGTTCCAACAGAGGTCCAGTTGTGAAATACTATTTCCATAGCAACTAACTGTGAGAAGATATTTATTTTGTTCCTTGTAGGAACTGAAGCTCAAAATTAGGTCGTTCATTCTTTTGGATAATAGGAAACAAAACCCCAAACCAACCAAACAAAACCCAACCAAAATAAGAGGTCAACACATTTATGAATAAACTTGAGCATGCTGATCAGTATGTCAAAAAAGGCCAGTCACTGGTTTAGTTGGAAGCCTATTACAGTTGTTGTAAGGCCAGTTGAGGCCCTTCATCCAGTATTGCAGGATCACTGAACCATTTTGATGCCTCTTACCTAGCAGTTTGCTTATATGACTGAATTTTCTTGAATTATTCAGTATAATTCAGACAATAAACCTCTAAGACTGAGATTTACCAATGAAGCATCTGGGAATGTTGTAGCAGACTAAGAGTGTCTGTTTAGTAGTGGTAAAGGCTTCTCTGCATTGGAATAGAGTTGTTGAAGTTTTAAGTTTTGTAATTTGACAGCCATTGCTGCACTGACTTTCAAAACATACAGAACTGTAATCTTTGAATTATTTTCAGAGGTCAGTGTTGCAATAAAAGTTTCATGTTTCAGTGCTTAAGAAGAAGAGAATTCATTGTTATTAAAATATTTATTTGGTATCAGTGTAAGTACACAAACCAAAGAGCATTTGTTACCATGCTTAAGGTATTATACATCTTCAAGACTGAGATAAATAATCTGAGCAGAAATGGAGAAAATAGAGTTAAGGTTCCATGGCATGACTATACCTTACCACCTGTAACTTAAAATGGTACATAAGCTGTATAAGACCTAGTTATACGCTGTAGGCAATGGGCTGTTAACTAGGGCAGTATCTGTCTTGCTGTAATAACAACCTGTGGCATTTTTTGTAGTGAAAATTGTAATATCTACCTAATGAGAATGAGTACACTAACTTGATGCAGCCCATTTAATACTATTATTCTTCATATATTGAGGGGGATCCCTAACAGCTGTTGGGAGGACGATAGAAAATTCTTTCATTTTGGAGCTCTGCTTCCCTGACTGTTTTGCAACTTGAAACTCCATTTGATTTCTTGAAAAATAAATTCTGCTTAATAAGCACAATACAGTAATGCTTCTCTCCTTTAATGGAAAAGTAAAGATGAGGGAAAGGTGGTGACTTACAACCTTAGCACACTTCTTAAGTGTGCAAGGAATAGTACTGGTAAGGTACAAACTGTGGGTCAAAATTGGAACACAATCCTCCCCACTTGCATGACAAAATTCTCAAGGGGAAATGAAACCAAGTAAAGGCAGAATGGCTCTTGAGCAGAGCTTGAGTGATGTAGCTTTAAACTTCAGTGGTGTAGCTTTAAACATGTGCTTTTCACATGGTAAAAAGTAACAGTATCTTAATACTTTCTGCATATGGGTGTATAGGTACCATACAAACTGAACTGTCTAAAGAGTTGTTTTTGTAAAGGAGACATCTAACAGATTCTATTAGACCTGACTTCCTGTCCTCCTGTTAGTGTAGCTTACTCAGTCCCATGACAGTAATGGGTAAAAGTCATCCTGGTTTTCCATACACGTTAGAAAGTTAATAGGTATTTTTGCTCTTGTTACATGAATAGTACATGAATTGTTGAATTGGGCATTACTACTCTCTACTATAAAGGTTTTGGCTAGGAGAACAGTTGTCTGAGGGTCATGTCACCACAGTCCATTGTGTTTTCAACTTTGCTGATCTAGTCTGACATCAGTATATTAACCTGTAATTACATACTCTTTTACGTTCTATTCAAAGAGTATATAACTGATATTGAAAAACAAAGCATGTTCATGTAGAGTAAGCAGCAGTTACTGCTTCCATGTAGCAGAAACTATGAATTTGACTGTTACTTGTGCATTTCTGGCTTGTGCATCTTCTTTCAATAAACTGTAGAAACCAGGTATACAGAAGAAGTTCCTGTTGACCCCTGTCTCTGCTCCAGCTAAGAATATCCTTATCAATACCTTGTATTCTGCTTTAGCAGAAATGTTCTCTTAGATATATACTGTAGATACAGCAATACCTGGGTTTGATGTCTAATTTAATTTGAAATTTATTTTGGAAGGCTGATCTCACTAGTAAAGATTGAGGCAAAGAAGGCATTCAGTCCCTTGACCTTCTCTTTGTCCTTCATGACCAGGTCCCCATTCCCATTCAGATGCATCCACAGAAGTCCTTCTTGTTGCCCTTCGTGTGCTTCACCCGATTTACTTCGGGTAGGCTTTGGCTTTCCTAACACCATACCTGCTACTCACACAGCATCTGTGTTTGTCCCAGATCACTTGTCCCTGCTGCTACCTCCTGTATGTTTCCTCTTTATGTCTGAGTTTTGTCAGGAGCTCTTTGGTCAACATCTGCTTGTTTTCCTGTTTATCTTGGAGGAGGTGATACTTGAAAAATCAACAGGCTCGCCTGGACCTCTCTTCAGGACCATGTGCCACAGGACTCTTCCAAGCAGATCTCCAAACAAGGCCAAAGACTGCTTTCCTGAGGTCCAGGGTTGTGATCCTGCTGTTTGCTTTTTTCCTTCCTCTTAGGATCCCAAACTCTGCTCTCATGGTTAGTGAAGTTAAGTTTGTCCTCCAGCCTTTGCATCCCTGACCGGTTTCTTGTTTTGTAAGTATGAGGTCCAGCAAAGAGCGCCTCCCCTCCTTGGCTCCTCAATCACTTGTATCAGGAGTGTTGGGCTTCTTCCAGTTGTCTGAAGAAGGCCTTGTGTACTGCCTCCTGATAAGGCTGCCTGCAGCAGACATCCCCTAGAATGTCACCCATGTTGGTCTTGGTCTGCCCTCTATGTCTAACCTGAGAGCTCCTGACTGGCTCATTGTCCATCCCCAGGTGGAGCTCTGTGCATGCCAGCTGCTCTCTCCAGTAAAGAGCAACTCTCCCTTCTCGCCTCCCAAGTGTGAGAAAACAAGCTGGACAGTGAGTAATGTGTGGGAAGGGAAGCCTAGTAATCTCTTTATGCCTGAGGCTTGTAGGCTCAACGCTTGTGCCAGTTGCAGGATCTGCATTACAACTAGTTATCAGAGAGAGAGTGTTTGCTGTGTCTGAAGTAAGTTTAATCTTTATTACATCTTTAGCCATATGTCAGTCATCAAATTCTTAAAAGATAGAAGGAAGGCAGTAATTTGGTGGGGATTTTCTGGGTGAAGGGTCTGTCCCTCCTGTCTGTGGGATTTTGCTGTTCAAGTGCATGTCAAATGGGAGAAAGCAGTGCTGTGATCCTTGATCAAATGGCACAGTTGATATTTGTTCCACTGGGTTTGTTCTTTGCCAGCTACATGGAGTGAGGTCCATGCTGAGTCATAGCCAAATAGAAAACTTGCTTCCATTTCAGGGACTCTGGGTCTTCAGCCATCGCAGATGGCGTTGTGCTGAAGGTCAGATTCTTCCAAATAAAAATTTGTGTTGGGTGAATGAAAACCTGTATTCAAGGAAGCCCTGTCTGGATTTCCTTGCAAAATAGCTGTAGTTTTCTGTTCCTGATATCTTTTAAAAAAACCTGCATAATTAACACAGAGGGACTGTGCTTTTTGACCTGTTAATTGAATTTAAAAGTGCTAATCCTTTCTCCTAGCAAAAGAATTTCAAACTTTCCCCAAAAGTTAAGTGACTGAAGTATGTGTTTGAAACCGATTGTTTTAAATTTCTGGTTGATAGAGGTATATGCAGCTGACTGCAAAGGCTTTAACAATATCTTTCCATTTGGCAGAGTAAATGTACTGTAGTGGGGCAGGGGAATAACAAATTTGTTATCTAGTTTCTGCCCTCTTGATGTCTTCTGCAGGATTATCATCCCTCGCTTTCACCATAGAATGAGCTGCCAATTTTTATTGCAGTGATTCAGTAAAATGAAGAAATGGGCAAACAGTTTTATTACTCTAACCCTGCCTTATCTCTTTTCCCTCACTTTTCCTTGGTTCTGTCTTAGAAGCTCCCACAAGCTTCTCTAATTACCACTTTCAAATAATTCCCCTCCCTCCTTAGTGAACAGGTGAAATGCAGGAGAGAGAAGTTCCAAATTCCCTTATGTTGGGCTATAATAAATTTAGTACTAGTTCTAACACATCCAGAATTAATCTTGACGGTTTGCTCATCGTACTGTGAACTTCTTCAGATAGAAGTCTGCCTTGGTGTCTTTCCTGGAACAGATGATACAAATAAATAGAAAAGTAGTGCTGTTACTCTAGCAACAAGAATTGTGAGATAATTAACTCTTGTCTGCCTGATCAGTTCTGAATTGTGTACTATACCAAATCTTGAAATAAGCAGTGGCAGCGCCAGTTTTTGTGTCTGTGTAATACTGGAAATATGTCTCAAAATCCTGAGAAGAGTAAGGACAGCAGTGAGAGCAGACCTTGGGGGTTATGCAGGAAATGGGTAGGGGTGGTATCCCTGGGGGGGCAGCTCTGAACAATAAAGGAGTTCATTTAGGTTGGCAGTTCATCATGAACAGCGTCTTCCAAATGCAAGAACAGTCCAGGAATGCAGGTAGATTGATTAGGGGACTGTGTTGTCTTTACAGGGAACTCATGGCTGCACCCTAGTCCTAGTGCAGTATAAGGGAGGTAGAAACAGGTATGGGCTACAAAGGAAGAATTCACAAACACTGGCCAGGCTTGTAGGGATGGTGTTTGGAAAGCCAAAGCTCACCTGGAGTTGATGCTTGCAAGGAATCAAGGTCAACAAGAAGAGCTTTTATGACTTTATTAGCAGTAAAAGACCGAACAAGGAAAAAGTCCTGTTGCTGAATGGTGTGAGTGATTTAGTAATGTGGCTGGAGTAACACAGGTAAGACTGAGTTGCTCTGTAGCTTCTTTGTATCAGTCTTTTCTAATAAGGTCTCTCAGAGCTCTATGCTCAGGAAGGGCTCAGGGAGGAAAATACCAGCAGTGGATGAAGAGTGAGTCAGGGATCGGTTGGGAGTTCTAGACCCATACAAGTCCATAGAGCCAGATGGGCTGCATCTGAGGATGCTGAGGAAAGTACCTTTGCAAGGTCACGGAGAGCACAGGAAATCCACAGCAATGGAAGGCAAATGCTCATTCTTTTGACAGATGAATGCATCTATGAAATCATAGGCTGCTCAGCTCCACTGGGCTCTTGGAAAAAATCATGGAGGGAGTCTTCTTGGAACATGTTTTTGGGTACGTGAAGGAGGAGAGGGGGTCTGGAAGCAGTCAGCATGGATTTGCCAAGGCTAGATCATGCCTGACCAGCCTGGTTGCTTTCCATGATAGGTTTGTGAATAAAGGAAGAACAGTAGTGGTCAGTAGTGACTTTAGCAAGGCTTTCAGTACAGTCTCTCACAGTACGCTTGTATCTGAGTTGGAATGTTACAGTATGGATGGGTGGACAGCCAGGTGGGTAAAAATCTGTCCATACTCTACGTGGAGGCCAGTAACAAGTGCGGTACTGAAGAATTCTATAGTATGGCCTGTTTAGTGTCTTTGGCAGTTATCTGGAGGTAGAGTGCGCTCTTGCCTCCAGAAGATACCTAGCTGGGGAGACTGGCTGATACGCTTGAGGGCTGGGCTGTTATACAGAAGGACCTAAACAGGCTGGAGGAGTGGGTAATAGGAACCTTATGAAATGCAGCGAAGTCCTGCACCTAGGAAGGAAGAACCCTTTGCAACAGTACCATCGGGTCTTGCAGGAGAGCAACGTTGACAAGAAGAAGGCCCAAAACTAAGAAGGGAACAAAAAAAGGGGGAATCTGAAAGGTGAAACAGGAACAAGGGTGTTGATGAGAATACTTGCCTTGAAGGGTGTATCAGACAACTGGGAATCCTGGCTCCTCTTTACCTCCATGCTTCTCCTGCATTGTGGTGATCTGTGTCTCCAGTCAGGTCATTTAACTTTTGCCCCATCACTCTGTCACTCATAAATGATAGTGATTTGCTTGCAACATTCAGTAGACCTTTGAGCTCCTTGGTTGAAAAGTGCCTAGATAGGAATAAATCTTAAAAGGTGACTGATACTATGTACAAATAACAAATGGTTTTTTTCCCTAATAAGCCATATAGTATATTGCCTTCAGAATGTTATGAGCAAGTAAAAATGTTAATGTGAATGGAAACAATTAAAGCTGGGAAGTGAAGGGGCAGTGTACTGCGGAGATGTTCTTCCCCTTTAAACACAAGCGGGAAGTGTGGTGTAGTCCTTGTTAATGTAATTGCTTTGAGCAGTGCAGGGTGAGCCAGTTTTTCAAATTGCATGCAAGATTTCTGTCTTGCCTACTTTTGATTGGGTTGCTAGACTGATGAAGTGGACTTCTTTGCTTCCTTCATATGCTTCGTTATAGAGTAAATGGCCTGTTGCAGGCTGCTGAGGTAGGGTCAGACAGAAAAACAGGTAATTTTTTAATATCCTATTGGTATTCTTGCCAAAACAAATCTTGCTAAGTAATGATGTATCAAAATCTTCCTGTGGTGGTTGTTCCACTTGGGGTAACAGATCTCAGCAGTCCTGCAGATGGGAAACAGTTTGGTGAGGGCTTAAATCCTTGTGTTCTGGTTCTTCCTGTTTGTGCACAGATAAAGCTTTTATGTGCATAATCTTCCAAATGGAAGTTGAGCATAACTAAACAGTAATTTACTAAGGCTGTTTAAAGGGTAAAGTAGGAATTTACTTTTCTGCCTGGTTGTTCATTTGCTGCCTACTTCCCACCTTTTGAGGGACATGGGTATTGAAGTTGGGTATACATACATTAATTCTTTGGAATTAAGCAAGTATTGCTAGCTTTACCCATCTTTCCCCCAAATATGTTAGTGCTTCTTCAATTTTGTTTAAAGTTGTGGATATACTACAGGCTCTTGGAGTTATTCCTGCTTCAAAAGACATACAAGACACACAAGTAATTAATTCAGTCACAAGAAAGTCACTTGGAGTAAGATAGGAATTTGAATATGTGTATTTCTGGCTGACTGAGTTTAACAAATTGGTTGAGGAAAAACACATGTAGCATTCTGATAAATACACATCTTCCAAAATGTTAGTCTTAAAAAAAAAAAAAAAAGAAAAAAGAAAAGGGGGTGTGTTTAAGCAGCAGTGAAATATCTCAGCCATCTCTCTATGTGCTATCACTTAGTTTATTTCCCAGTGTAGAACTGAGCTTAGTGTTGCAGAACGTAAGTAGTTCTTCTTTAATGGTTGTAAAGTTTGACACTCTTGCTTTTTCCCTGCTAGTTCTTATGGAACCTGCTTACAGAGAATTGAATTCATGGTTTTGGGGGTCATTATGTAATTTGTTCTATATTTTGTGTCTGGTTTCTTCAGATAACTTAATGCAGATTTGTGAATCTGCATTTTTCTTTATGCTTAAAATGACCAATGTGTAAATATTACTTCAAGACTTCAGCTAACAAGCAGCAATTAAGCTTCACATATCCAAAAAGTGAAGAGTATGGGACAGGTAACACAGTGTTAAAATGATTTAGAGGCCAGAGCCAGTTTCTGGCCCTAAATACTTCTGATAATTGTCAAGTCCTTTTGCTGGTCTTTCCAGTTAAGATCTTTGAGAATCCACATTACTATCCCTCAGCAGAAGCCCTCTTCAGCCCCAGGGTATAGGTGTTTGTGAAGGAACGGGGAGTGCTGACTAATGTCTGTAACATTTATAAAAGAAACAGCTTTTGTTGCACAGTAAAAACTTGTTATAATGCTAATTAGATAATTCATGCTATAATTGCTTGTTACAAAAGAGAATAAAATACATATCAGCTCTGTTTCTGAGCTATGCACCTCGGTTTTTATCTGCCTTCAGCTTCTGTGTGCAAAGTTCTTTTTTAGTCATCCATTTTTGCAATGTTTTGTCATGCATCTAAACTAAGCACAGGAATAGGTCCTCAGAATGTCTTGCTGAGTTGCATTTCAGGTTGTTCATTGCCAGAGAGATTTGGGTTTGTATGTACTTTGTAAAGAACTCTGGTTGTTGGTCTTTGTAGTTGTTGTTAGTACAAATGAATAATTATGTTTTAAGTACCCTGTAAAACAAAGGCAGCCAGGAAGCAAGCTAGAATAACAATTCTGGTAGTCTGATTTGCATAGTTCAAAATCTAGAAAATGCTGCCCATGTGTAGGAGGATTGCTGGTTCTTCTTTAAGGTTGTATTTTAGATTTTTGTTACAGATTGAAAAGTAACTGCTTGGGGGTAAAGGGTATGTGGGAGGCATTGCAGTAAGTTTCTGAAACTCCTGCAGTTGAAGATGCAATAGAGAGCTTTGAAAGGATAAATATTGTAGAATAGGTCATTTATTGAACATGTCTTTAAAAAACCCCAAACAGCTCTTAATTAGCTTTAATACCATATTGGCAGTATTTTGGACAGACAGTCTATTCTCTTCCAAAGATAAGACACTAGCGATGGGAGTTCTCTCCACATTTTGCGCATGCAGTGCTTCTGACTAAATGGTTACAATTTTGAATAAAAAGGTACTTTTCCTCCTTTCCCCCCTTTTTTCTTTTCTTTTTATTAAAGAGGTACTTGCCATATACATGCTCTCACACTGTCACTTTTTCAGAAGCAGGAGCAATGGACTATTTCTGACTTGCCCATGCAACAGTCAGGAGGAAAGAATAATGTAATGAAAGTTAATATTTAGGAACTCCGTGAGCTGGAACTCGTAAGTTCAGGAATCTGACAGTATATAGGCTACTAGACTGTTTCTAGATCTTATCAGCTGCCAATTACAAATCCATCTAACTTCTTACCTTATCCATTCCATTAGTATGTATTGTTCCAAACAGGAGACTTTCATTGGTCATCTGTTAATTTTTTCTATACTTTTATTTATATGCGCATGTATAATACATACATACAATACATACATACAATAAAATGTCCTTAAAAATCAGCTTGCTTCAGTCTGCATAAAATCATTTCTATACCAGACAATGCTGTAAGCTGATACTTGCATAACACTGTGGACAAGACCACCCTTCCTTGATGACTTGCATTTAGTGACCTTGAAACCTTCTGTAGATCTGGGGATACAGTGGCAACTCTGTTCTCCAAATAGACCTGACTGGCTGCTTATTTCAGAAAGTGGGAAGTCTAGAAAACGGCTTATTTTTGGATGACTGGGTGAAACAGTGCTTTGCATGCGTTTTTCTGCTGTGAGGTTATATATTAGTACTCGTTGTATGTGTGGCACTTCTTTCCAGGGAGACAAGGATATTCTCTCCCAGAACTTGAAGGCAGAGCCATTATCTTTCATTTTATTATTCAAAAAAACCTTCTTGCTGTAAGAAAGAGGGATTGATTTCTTTTCTACAGTGGTATCTGTGCCTCAGCAAATCCTGAAGATGGCATTGCCTCCTGCTGCTTCATTCATCTTCAACATCATCCTCTGCTCTCCGATGCCCTGTAGGCGTCTCCTTGGAGGGTTCATTTCTATCTTCTCTCTCCCTAAAACATTGTTAAGGAGTAGAGATGTTTATGAAAAGCAGCTAGAAATTTTACTGAAGAGATTTTGTGTTAAAATGGTTTTAGACTGCTCTAAGCTGACCTGGAAGTGTACCAAACTGAAATCTGTAAGTCTTACTGGTGATGCAAGAGGTGCATGAGCTACTTTTTTTTCCATAGCATGTATATAGAGAAAATGTGACTGGTATATCTTTTCTCATCCCACTTTTCTTCCAATGGTCTGTTTCCATCATGAGAATAAATAAAAGGTTTCTATCTTCAAGTGATAATTCTGAATGCAGAGCGTCAGAGTGATTCAGGCTAGCAAGGACAGTAACAGCTATAGGGACTGAGAGAAATGAGAAACAGTCTGGACTTTGCTTCTCAGGTAGCTGTGTGTGCTTGACTGACTTGGGCTTGGTAATTCAGTTCCAAGGTTTGAATGTTTGGGTTCTACCCTAGAGATCACAAAGGTGTCTGGTAATACTGGGCATATTCTGTGAGAAGAGATGGGAGCCACTAGGGTAGAAACTGAAAGGAGAAAGCAGTGCACACTTTCCTTGATTTCTTTTTTCTCCCATGCTTTCCACTCCATATGTTGATGCCAGAGGGAGAACGTGAACCCTTCATATGTTCCATTTGGTTTTCTAGAGAAAGGTACTTACGTCATCTCATAGTCCTTGTCCTTGTCCGCCCGACAGCAGCAGCAATAGGCTAAAATACCAATAACTATAATTGCAGCAACAGCTCCACCAATGATGCCAGCATAAAGAGCTATGTTCATGGATGCTATACAGGAAGAAGAGAATTAGTCCTTTGCAGTGAGAATGGTATCAAATGCAATTAGCACCATCACTGGACTTCAAATCCCACCACCAGATGTCAGATCTTGCTACCAGATCCAGACTGAGTGGAAGCCACATTTATTTGACTACAGCAACTGGAATTAACTCTGTGCTGGGTAGCTGATAAATCTGCAGGAGCAATCAGTTAGACAGTGGGAGGGAGGAGGCACTGGATCTGTACAACTGATGCACTTTCTTGATAAAGTTTAGAATCAGACTTTGGGGGCTCAGGTCCATCTTACTCTACACTTATTTTTTTGTCATCTGTGAACTAACCCTATGAGTTAGTGAGTGCTCTATGAGCATGTAAACCAATGCAGAGAATCTGTCTTAAAGTAAAAAAAAAAAAAAGTGCTATTTTTTTTGAGAGAAAGCAGAAATTTATAATTCTGACCACATTGTCTCCATTAATCCTTTGCCATTTAGCTAGGGTACTTTCTTTGGTACTACTCTTATAGTAAGCAGCCCCGTCTCTTACGTGGCACAACGCTGACTGTCATGTTGCAAAATTCCTTTCCCACAATGTTTGTTGAAGTGCAGATGTAATAGCCAGAGGTATCCGCAGAGATGTTCTTCAGAGTTATTTGTTCCCCTGTTACAAAACACAAACCCAGTCCAAAAAAGAAAAGAATTAAAGCAGGGAAGGAAGCAAGGACAGCAGCCCTTCAATTCCAGCCCCAGGTAGTGGGAGTGATGAGAGGTTATTAAAGCTGATGGATTGCTCCGTCTTGCTCAGGAGCTGCCATGCTTGTCCCTAGGTTTTAGTGTGATTTGTGGGAGGACAAACGGAAGTGTGCTGTTTTGATTACAGGGAACATGTGGCATTAGAACATTGCTTTTAGAAAGAAAATTGTAGGTGCAGGGTAAAGAAGTATGTGTGTTTAGTGAAAGCTCTTTTGCAGTGGATTTTGCTGAGAAACGCAAGATGGTCCAAACCAGCATCTGGCTTTGAGAACTGGCCATCTGATGAATTAACTTGTAAAACAACAAAAAGCTCTGAAACTCTCCAGCTCTTAGGAATTCAGATCCGAATTGTTTAGCAGTGGGGGAAATAGTTTTCTAGTCTTGAGAGGTGGTAAAGCCTGTGAAGATGAATGAAGGAAAAGAAATGCAGTGACGTGGGATTGCTATGATACTGATGTTTTCTGTCCACCTAACAGAGCTTAGAACCATACACTAAAGCTTAGCTCTGTCTGCTCAAGCAGTCAGTTTTTGTTTGTTGTATCTCTACCTAACATTTGTACGTGTAGTCCATGCTTTTTGCTTGTGACCTGCCGATAAAGGTCCAGATTCCTGCTTTAAAAGGAAAAGGCTCTGAATACTTTTCAGTGACGTTCCTGGTTTATTTTCCCTGTCATCTCACTTCTTTCCAGCCCACTTGTGGGACTGGGATTCTGTTTAGTCTCTGCTGGCGCCTAGCGCCAGATAGTAAAAGAGCATGCGAACCAAGAAATAACGAACTGCATGCTTGGTCTTGTTTTGTTTGTTTGTTTGTTTTTTAAATCTCTACATACTGTCTGTGCTTACTTCCTGGTTTTGGTTTTTTTTTTTCTTTTGCAATGTGATGTTCATAGCTCTCGAGAGTTCCAGTCTATAACCGGACTGTAAATCCTCCTATATTAAATCAAAAGTCATTGACTGGTGTGTCAAATTGGGAAAAATGCAGGTCAAATACTATCAGTTTTGGAGTGGCTCCTAAGGGGATTCTGCACACGCTGCAGCACTGGGACTTGCTTAGCGCAAGTACTTAGCACAGAAAGAAATTGCTTGTAGCGACAGTAGGGCATCCAGCCAGCTTGGGACAGAAGGGGACAGCTGGCACACTGCTTGGACATTGGTGCTCTGATGAAAACAGAAATGAGGTGGAAATGGATCAGAAGAGACGCCTGTCCCAGAGAAGAGCAGGATGATGGCAGAAGCAGGCAGGCAGCTGCTGCTGTAAGATGACAACTCCCAATACATTCAGGACTGTGCGTGATCCATTGGCACCACTTAGTGGCCAGTTAAATGAATAAGGTTTGTGTCCCTGGTGATATTTCGTCTTTTGCATATTTTATGCAAGAATCGGCTAGTGAGTGTTGAATATCCTGTTGAGTCTGATCAAATTTAGTTTACCTCCATAGCAATGCTACAGTAAGTTAAACCAGGAGGGGTAGGTTCAGATACTCAGTCTTTCTGGAGCTGAACATACCAGGAAGAAACAAAGTTGTTTAAAGGAGTAAATCTGAGTCCTCTGTCACTACTACACTTCAAAGAGTATTAAACCCTCAATTCTGTGTGAATAGTTCTACTAAAGGACCTGTCGTGGAAATACAGTTCCTTTTTTTTTTTTTTTTTCCAGATTCTGACTTAAAATGAAAGCAGATAAAATTTTGGGGCTTGTGTGACAGTCCTAAAGAACCAGAAGACTCTTTTGTGCTCAAAGCAGGAATAGTGTAACTGTTTCTTGTACTACCCTCCTCTAGGTGAGGAGTCATCTCTGGAAGGAAGGTAGCTTCCAGAATCAACTTTTGTTTGCCTTCACTCCAGAAAGCGACCTGGTCATTGTTGAGCAAGTTGGGATATAAAGACACACCAGTTAGAAAACTCAGTGTTATTCCTCATGTTCTGCCCCCCCTATGTCCAGCAATTGAGAAGTAATTACTTCTAGTTGCTTCCAGAGTGAGCCAGCTTTCTTGCCAGGTGAGAGCTGAAGTGAAAAAGTTACTGACCATTGTTACTTCCAGTAACAGTCCTTTTTACCCCTGCTAAGTTACTAGTGAGTGTGTCTTGTATCAAAAGGACAACTTCTCTGACCAGGATTTTGAAAACTTCCTAGAAAAAGCCTTAAGTGTGTTTTATATTTGCATTTCAAAATCTTTCCAGCCCTGATCTACAGAGAACTCAGAAACTTGATGTCTTTGAATTTCCCATACCTTCTGTTGTTTGTAGTACACGGGGCTCATTTTGTACATTGAAGCTTTGCCAGGTATATCTGGGCTTTGGGGAGCCCTCGTGAGAAATGCAGGTCAGATTGATTGTCTGTCCATATTCTGTTGTCCCCAAAATCCTGCATTCTGGCTTGGATGGTGCAACTGAAGGAATTAAAAATGAAGGAATTTTATTAATCAGAAGTATTTTTTTGTTTCAACCCATCTCCTGCACCTGTGGGTTTTATTCTTGCTAAACAGAGGCTGGTCTTGCACCTACCACCTTCTTCTCAAAGGAACTGGAGTGAACTTGTCTCTAACTTGTTTCTCCCTTCTTGGCACTGGTCAGCCAAGAAGGAATTGTAAGATGCTTTTTGGGATATGTCTAACAGAGTTGGGTAACTCATCCTTTGATAACTGGAGTATGACAAGCCATAGGGGGAATGAGGAATGCCCTGTAATAAGGCAAGGGTTATTAGGAAAGCAAACTATACAACTCTAAAGACTATTTTCTACAGTCAGGTATCTAAAGGAGTTGGGTGCTCTAAGCCTTCAAACTTTCTTCCATAGTAGCAGGAAAAGACCAAACATGGAATTGTGGAGGGTGACTTCCTAGGAAGTTTTTTTTCTGTTAGAAAATCTATTGTCTAAAACAATGTGGATATTAGAGGGAGGACAGCTTTTTAGCTAATGGATCTGGTCTTGCCTTCATCATGCTTACCAAGGACGAAAAGAGCCAAGGTTGCAGTCTGCCGGGGGGGGTCATTCCTTAGACGAACATTGCATACGTATGTCCCATTGTCTTCCATAGTCACTGCATTGATGGTGATACTGATGTCCCCTTTGTCTACATCACCACTAAACTGTATACGGTTTTCATAGCCCTTGCCATACTGTACAAGTCCATCAAAATACCTAGTGACAGCATCATCCTGATAGAGAGGGAGGGAAAATGATCAATCTTAGTTTCTTTGGTGTGAGTCCACAACCTAACTCAATGGATTAGCCTACTCTTAAGAGCAGAGCAGCTTGGAAAGGAGAGCCTTAAACTGCCCCAGGTTGTCAAAAAGCCAAGAGAAACATAGAAATTCAAAAGGTTCTGGGTTTCTGTCTGGAATCCCCTTCTCCCACCTTATCTGAAGTTAGGGACTATGATTACACAAACTCCCTTGCTTTCTTCCAGCAAGGATCTTCAGAGAAGAAACCCTTGGCAGTTACTGCAAGGAGATCTTCAAAGGCTGCTTCCCTCTCACTAATTCCCAAGAAGTCAAGGAGAACTTTAGAGCTCTCTTTACCTTCAAATACTCCACATGAATGTAGGAGATGTCAAGAATCTCTCCATGTACTATTATCATCAACTTAAAACTTTTTATATAGTATCAAAGATATGTATATATATCTATATATATCTCTATATAAAATACATACACTAAATAATATACATATCTTTTTATAAGGTATCTATTTCACATATTTTAATAGATGTAAACCCACAGTACATACAGTGATGTATCTTCAATACACAGTTGCAAGACCAAGAGAGGGAAGAGAAGGGTGGGGGCTTGCCTAATATCATGCAATAGATTTGGAGTAAATTGCCTCTAGCACCAGAGTTTCTGTCTGCGTAGTTCTGAGATTAAAGAAAGTCTTGAAGGAATCTTTTTCTTCCAGCACACATTCCTGCCCACAGTCCTGCTTCCATCTCTCCTCCCACCCCTCTCTTGGATGCCTTATCATATGTTTCTTTATGCAACTTGATTTACCGCACTATTGATTTTCTTCCAGACAACAAAATCTCCTGAGGTAATGGAAGCCTTAGTTTTAAAATGACAGCGGAGAGTAACGTTGTTCCCTCGTGCCACCTGTATTTCCTTGGTAGGTGCTTCCACAGTGAGGCCATGAGCAGTCACCAGAACTAGGAAGAGAATAAATTCTGTACTCAGCAAAATTAATGACATCTGGATTCCATGTTTTGTCTCTTTGGCTTTCTTACGTGCCACAATAACCCCACATCCCCTCTGTCATCCATGACATTCCCCACTGAGCAAGAAGTGATGGATGCTGTGGCTGGTTGACTACAGGAAGCTGCTGAACAGGATGGCTAAGAGCTAAACTCTGCTTTCTGTTCTTTGTTCCCCTCTTCTTTACCCTGACATACGTTGCTATGGAGTTTATAAAGATGTTGGGTTTTTTTTTCTGAGCCCTCTTTCAGTGTGATTGACATCCATTGACAGTTCTAAATATACAAAGCGAGACAGATAAACAGATGATACAAGTGCATCAGCAGTCTTGAGGATTCAGGCTAAACTAACAAATTGATATTGTCAAATTTTGGGGATCAGGAAAACCGTCAAATAACTTGCCTCAATCCAAGTCCATAGAGAACTGACATTTTGTGCTAGGGAATCAAAACCTGTTCATGTAATGCCCTGAAAAGAGAAAAACTTAGAAAAGCAAAGAGATCTTGAAAGAAACAAGAATAGCTATTCTTTTTTAAAAATGAGTAGTGTAGTAGTCAGCTTTCTCCAAGAACTGTAGCTCCTGCCTGTGGAGCACAGGAATACCTGAATAAAACAGAAATCCCTCTGTGCCCTGGTGAAGCATGCAGGACACAGGGTAGGTGTTTCTTGTGTGCTGTATTCCATTTGACTTGATGCTTAATTCATCATACCTGATGCTTAATTCATCATACCTGAGCATTAACTAGTGGCAGGTCTTAGTTATTCTCAAAATTGAGCTGGATGTTTACCTCTGCCCTGCCATAGATGACCTTCATGCCTGTGGAAACCTGTGTTTAAAAACACCTGCTTTCTCCTTACAGTTTGTGTGGAGTTTTGGAATTTTTTTATGGCATCAAACTGAATCGTTTGAAAAAAATCTAAGTCTGAAACCAGTTAAAGAGAGTGCAGGGAGGCAGGGAGTGCTGCTCAGAGGCATTCCCATGGCAAAGAGGAAGATGGTCCAGTAAGGAGGAAGGTGGAGGGCAGACATGTATGCTCTCCCTGAGAGGGGTATGCTGTGTATGGTGGTGAAGGTTTGCTTCTGAAAGAGCCAGGCCGAGTCAGCGTTCCCTGGAGACGATTTACCTGGAACGTTGCCATCTAACAAGCTTTGGGTCCTCATTCTGCCATATCTCTGTCCAAATTAGATCCATAAGGAAGCATAAAGTGTAAGGGAAAGAGCAAAAGACGTCTAGATTCCACCTTGAGTTGCAAACATGATTGTGAATACATACTTTTTTTAGACAGGAAAAAACCACAGCCACATGCATTAAGTCAGTAAGAGTAAGCCATTGGCAAGTTGAGCACTACCAGATCCTTGACTATAACAGCAGTGAATGATAGAAAGATAGGCCTTAGAAAATAATAGCGTAGGGACCCAAAATGTTTTGTTGTCACTTGCACTAGGAACCTGCTGGTACCAATTCAGGTAATTGCACAGGGTAACACGGTACAGTTGGCACAGGGATCTGCTTTTAGCTGAAGTTCTCATCTTTTTGCATTCCCTGTCCCATAACTGAGTTGTTCTGTGGTCTTGCACAGTTAATTAGTTAAGCGTGTGTTTTAGTCTCTTCCTCTGTGACATGGCTTGTGGTTTGTGTTCTCTCAGGGATTAATTCATCTACATCTGCTGACAGCTATGAGAAGGAAACCAGCAGGGCAAAGTATTTCTAACATGGTTTTATTGCAGCCACTCCCAGGTCTTTCCCTGCTCTGGAGCACCCAGTGCAAGGGCCATGTTTGCATAGCCCCAGAGCTCTCTGACTGTTGTTTTCATACAGCCCTCTGTATGAGAGACACCTATGAAAGCTTTCTTGTTGCCTGTCGCAACTGGATAGAGATGCCTTCCCGCATTCAGGTGAAAAGCACCACTGTCTGTACTAGGACATGGAGCAAACCCCATTTCTTGATCCTTTTGTCACTCAGAAACTGGTTCCACCAGGCGGGCTTCACTAACAGGCCATTAACTCAGCCCTGAGGCAGAGAAGAGACTGCCCAACCCTAAGGCTTCCCCTCACAAGTGCTTTTTCCTTCTTCCAATTGGATGACTCAAATTCTACAATAAATGATATCTTTGTTTTTTTCCAAACAAGTCTTCAGTGCAGAGTTGGGGAACAACTGAACCAAACACTGCGTACAAGAGACACAGCCCATAACAAACAAGACTGCTTATTCATTTGTTGCTGTCACCCTAATGCCTGATTTCTTCTGATGCTCTCCCATTTTTCATCCAAAATATCTCTTTCTGGCTCCCACTCCTCCCTTGTTAGGGCTCCTTCTGGCTCTCAGGGAAGCTGCATGGTTTCATTCTGGGACACCATTTAATCACAATGATTTCCTCCTTCCCCCTTCTTACCACATTTCACTTCTTCACAAAGTCACCAACAGGCAGCTGGTCATAGTCAGCATGTCTAAAAATTTGGGTTTGTTCTTCAGGGGTTGGGGTTTTTTTTCTGAGGGAAAACAATCTATTTGAAGTATGGCTGAAGGGAGGGGAGGGCCAATTCTAAAATTTAGAAAAGGATAGAGGACAGATAGCCTATATAGTACTAGAGGGATGACGTCACCAAGGTTTAAGCCTTAGAATTACTTTTTTGTGTGTTATCAATTAGATTGTTTATAACATTTTAAGAAATTGAGAAAGCTTTTATCTTCCTCTGCTCAACTTAAACATTTGTACTTGTACAGAGGAAGAACAAAATCAAAGTGAAGTGTCTATTTTCACATTCCTTAGAAAGTGTTAATCAAAACAGACTGAAAGGCAATTAGTAAAACTGGAAACAATTAGAGGAGTATTCTGCTTGCTGAAAAAATTGAGATTCTGGTCAAACAAAATTATTATTGCTGATTTATCTTGGTAGATTTGGCTAGCGAGAAAAGTAGGAAAAGTGGAAATGTTTTACTTCACTTCTATGAAGAAATGCTGTGACTTATAATTCCTCCATCCTTTACCTCAGAATTTAGCTGAAATTTAATTCCAAAGTGGGAGAGGGGAAACCTTTTAAATGTGAAATTTGCAGTAAAAGCAAATATTTTGTTTGATTCAGAATGACCATTTGGGGCTTTTCCTTCAGCAAGAAGTTCACAGTACCAGTTATTCACACAACTGCAGTGAAAAGCTGTACAGCAGGAGAAATCAGCCTGTGCCGAGATCCTGATGGAGCTCATTCAGGGCAGCTCTGGCATCCCAACACTGCACTGCCATGCACTGTGCAGTTTCTCCACTCTGCTGCAGTGGAGGAATCTGCTATATCTTCTCCAAAAATTTTTCACAGGCCAGTAATTTAACACAAATTATTACTATTTGAGTCCTGCCCAAACAGGCAAGAAAAGCTTCACCCAACATACTTATTTCTGCTCTGAAAAGTTTGCCATTTGTAATTTGGATAGCATGAAAGATGAGAATAATGAAAAAGAAGAATTAATACCAATAGTGTTACACAATTTATATAATGATCATCAAATCATGACCCAAGTCACATTTGTTGCATATGGAGCACATCCACTTTTTCTAATTATGTTAAACTGTGAATTTCCTTCTTGTGGGTCTTATTGTTGAAGTGAGGTTTTCAGGATTTTTGGTAAAATACAAAGCAATTTCCATGCGTGTAGCTTTGAAGCCTGGAAGAAAGCGTAGGAGCATTGGTATGAGAAGATGAGAGAGGTTGAAAAGCAGTGGAACTGAGACTGCAGGCTCCACAAGGCAGGATGAGAAAGGGCGTCTGTGATGAAGGCCAAGGGTGAGCTGGCTGATTTATACACGTTAGTAGGGATCGTTGTGCATCTCCTTAACGTGAATAATATAGAGAGATCACAAGTTGTATCTGGCTACATATAAACAGTAGGATTTAGACTACAGAGACATACAGTACATGCAGATTTACGTATAAAAGAATAAAACCCAAGGACTTTTCCACATCCAGCTGAGGAAGTTCCTTCTTCAGAGATAAACATTGTATTTAACAGAAGTCATTAAACCTGTTTTAAAAAATATTTTCCAGCCTCATGAAGAACAGCATTCTTTTCCTTTTCCTAACACTGTCTTGCGGCTTTGGAAGATGCCTGTGAGTCTAGACATTCAGCACAGAGATGGTAAACATACCTGCCCAATCATAAACATGAAGGAACTTCTACTAAACAAAAAAGAAACACACAAAGTCCATTGAAGTACTCAGACTTTGTAGTGTTGTTTCCTTCTACCCAACCCTTGAGGACATAACCAAATTAGTACTCACTTGCACTGAAAATGAACAGCCAAAGTCTTTTCATTGCCGTCCTCCTCATCTCCCTTGTCTTACCTCAAGGTGCCCTTGTAATCTTTAGGTGGCTGGGTAAGTAATTGGCTTTAGCTGAAGGGCTGCCTCACAGTAGCATCACAGGTTCACTGCCTCAGTCTCTTTTAAAGTGCTTCTTCCGCAGTCTGCCACTCCCCTTCTGGCCAGAATGACAAGCCAGATCACCAGTAGGCTTTGATATCACTTCCTGCTCTCTGCCTAGGGGCAGAGAAGAGACTTGTGAACTCCTTCCCTAGTTGTGAACTTTCTTCCCCAATTAAACTGCCTTTCCCAGTTTCTTCTAACATGCTGGTACATAAAGCAAGAGAAGAGGCAACTGAAAGGGTGTGGTGACTGGGAGTGTACAATACAACTGAAGTCATGCATGTGATGGCATGTAACTTGGGGAGGATAAGCCTCATTCATCTTAAATATTTATTAAGGGAGCCTCGGGCCAGAGTTAAAAAGGTATTGAAGTGTTTCACAATGCAGGCAGCTGCCCACATCCAGGCTTTAAGGAACTGAGGTGCCTAACTCCACTTACTTTAAATACCTGTAAGAATATGTAACTTATGAGAATTTGATGACTAATGGGTTATCTAAATATAAGTGAGATGCATCTCAGCCAGGTTCTTATGCTTTTACGCCTACTGTTCAACTGTCCCAGTGTGTAGCTTGTACAACAGCCATAGGTACCAAAGGTACTTTCTACCTTTCCACTGAAAAAGGCTGTTAGATAAACCAGTCAATAGCTTGTAGCATTCTAACTACGTATCCATTGAGGTGCATGCAGTGAAAGTCCAGCCACTGCTCATGTATTCTGGTTGGGCACTTGGAAAACACAAATAACTGCTAATATAATTGATTGAAGAATAAAAGGAGGACTGATGGCAGCTCAGGCAAATACCTGACGTTAGATTTAATTGAGTACAGCTGGCTAGCATGTCTTTTAAACTCTTCACTGCCAATAGGCAGCAAGGGATGTTTCTATCTGGGATAGTCATCTGTGCTCTATTTCTAGCCATTTGAGAGATGAAGTCACTTGTAGGGTGTGAGTGATCATTTTAGGCATGTTAGATGGGGACTTCGTGTCTTTAGACATCATCTTCAGATTAAATTATTCATACTCACAATGCAGTGAAAATACTGATGAACTCTGTTTTGATTTTTGAAGGAGGCTACCTCAGAAGTGGGCGTCTACACTGGAGAGACCTGTGTTTAGTCCAGTAAAGTGGATCTGGATCTTGATCTCGTGGTGACCCCATACTTGCATGGTAAACCTGCCAAAAGCCACACTAAAGACTGCCTTTTTGTCTATATGGCAGTTGTTCAAAACACCTCCATGACAGTGAAATTTAGGAGTGACTGGAAATCCAATCCCTCTGATAGAAAGTACAATATATACTTCCGTGCTTGATACATACCTCAGTTTTCTTCAAACAAACTGTTAGCACAAAGCAAATTAAAGCTCATGAGTACAGAAACTGTATTCTTTGGCAATCTTCCAAATGAGGACAGCCAGTAGAAAAATCCATCCTGCTGTATGCATCTTGTCTTTGATAGGCTGCAGGCATTAGGAGATGGCAAGGACCCTGCAAAGAAAGGAGAGCCTTCTTCCAAAAACAGCTTGCTAACCTCTAAATGCTAACTACAAATGACTTAAGATGTAAACAAAACTGGAGCAAGGTCAGTAGTCTCCTTTCTCCTCTTTGGAGCCTGCAAGGATGAGGTTCCTCACAAGGATGAGTTTCTTAAATTTTTACCTCCTTTAAAGACTTTAAGATCTTTGTGACTTTATCCCACAGCCTCCAGGGAGAGACATGTAGGATCTTTATTCTAGCTTCCACACTATTGATTTTGCTCCCATTTAATATTTTAACAGAATCTGATGAACAGAGATAGTGACAGAAATGCTATCACTGTACACCATCTGCCCATACTTCCTCTGTTAATTCTCAGTTCTCTGCATAACAGCTTTAAGTATTTACTGGAGGAACTTGGTTACAGTCCCTGACAGATACTGTACCAACTTGGTAAGCTTTCCATTACCCTCTTCACGGAAATAAGACTTTCACTATTGTTTATACAACTCTCTTCCCTCTCCTCTCTCCAATAATTTCAAAACCCACTTGACTGATTTGAGCTACATTTGACAGACAGATAGTAATCTTAAAGATGGGAAGTTCCTTTCAGTCTCATAAAAATCAGCAATCACAATCAGTTGGGATAAGAGAGAAATCTAAATTAATGGTACCTCTTAGGCATTAATCATTGTTTTCCATTCCAAGAATCTGTGGTTGCGCAACTGATGCCCCTAACCATGGTCTGACTTATCTCTTGTGCAGCCAGGCAGATAGGGAAATACAGTATTGCGAGTAGTCACAGGGGCAAGAGGGATGTTTATTATGCTGGGGCACCTGGACTGCAGGATACACCTCCATTGGAAACCAGGCTTGTTAATCCCACTGCTTGTGGAAATACATGGGGTTTAGTCTGTTTTCTTAACTTCAGCAACTGGCTAGTAAAAAACCCACAATAGAGAGAACTTGCAGAGTTAAGCTGAAAACAGTGCCTATAACAATAGTTCCTCAAATACCTAAAGGAGGTCTGGGCTTAGTAACATTACTGTCTAAGAGATGGTACGTAGATTAAGCACTGCATTTTAACCCTGAAACAAATGCACTATTTTCACAAAAACTTGTCATTTAACTGTAAAAGTAACAAGGTGCATCCTCTCCAAGCATATTGACACGTATCTAGTTCCACCACACTGGGGAGGAGGGACGGGCACTGGATCTCGCCTTACGGTCCATAACTTGGACAGGCTGCCTTATCTGGTGTCCGTGCAGAAATACTGGTATGGAAATGATTCACTGTGGGAACAGTTTTACCCTGCCTATCAGCCACTCAGTTGCATTACAAGGAAATAAAGTGGTGCTGAGATTGATAATATTCTGTTGTTTTGGAGACTTGGCTAAATAAGACTGGTTTCCTAGGTATCATAGAGAGCATATGCTTCAACACCTGATACTTACATAAATCTGATATTAAGACACTTGTTTAGATGCACTTTATTTATTACTTTTGTTAGTTATTTAGGCCTAGATTGGAAAAGATATTTAGGCACTTATATCCTGTCACTTTTCCCTGACAGTTCTGGTTGTGGGACTCAGGAGCTGTTGATAAATGCCGGAGGCAAATGTACAGTTTACCTATGAGAAGTCAGTAGAGCTGCGCAAACAGAAAGACTGGGGCAGCTGGCAATTTTAAGATATTTTAATTTTCTTTCTGGGTTGACTTTCTTTCCCTGTCTAGTGTGAGCTGCCAAAACTCACAGGCATTGGCACCACAGGTAAAAGAACTGCCATAGGTACGGGCAACACTGCCAAAGCTTTGCCATGGCTCTGTTTAGGCTAGCACAGAGCTATGTCTTCGCATAGGCTGACACACATTGACTTCTTCATCACTCACCCATGGGCAATGCAAACCCTTGAAGTCTTATTTTTGCTGATGGCTGCAGCTCTGGGGAATCTTTTTGCTGATATATAGGATTTTTAGGGGATATTATTAGCTTATTTACATGAAACTCCCATTGACATGAAAAGCTTTAATATGAAACTAGGGTGGCTTCATTGTCTTGCCAAAAATACATACTCTGATAAGGCTCGCCTATAAAAGCCAGTGAGGATTAATGCATAGGTAGCATAGTGCTAACACTGTAAATGATAGTAACTCCAGTTAAGTTAAGACAGAGAAAGAGGAACCTTCCACCAAGATCCCATCTTTCCCACCTAAGAGGACAGTACCTGGCCATGTTCAATTTGGGTTCATCTTTGAATGGTTATATTAATCACCAATGAAAGATGCCCAACCACGTACAGCTTGTTACTTTTTGCTATGTTTGCATGTGCATACATTCATTAGCAAAGATTTCTAGCATCCTTGCTTCTGTTCTGCATGGTCATCTTGATGCCATAGAGCAACACCTTGTAACAAGCAGTGAGGGATAGCTGCCAGGCTGCCTGCTGCCTGTGTATTCTCCACAAGTCTGCAACATATGCGATCCTATCTGCATCTCTACATGTGAATGGTTGTGATGGGTATGGCAGGGCTTTTGGGTCTAGCCATCATCCCCTACTGCAGTTGTATCCTAAAGATTCATGAACAGGATTTTCAGAAGCAGCTCAGTGACTTAAAAGCATCAGTTTTTATTGGATGTCAATGGTATACGTGCTCCCACAACATTTAGGTCCTTTGAAAACTCTCTTCTCCAATAATAAGGGAGTCCATAGGCAAACTTCTTTAGATCACTTCCTGCCTCAATTAGCAGTAATTAACAAGAACACATGTGGCACTGCACTGCAGAAGTAGCTAAAAATGGCATTGCCTAGAGGATGCAGCTGTAGGATCAACACAATTAATTCTCTTTTGGTACATGAAACTGTTAGGATCTCTTCAAACTTGTAATCAGTAATCCATTTCTCCATTTGATATGACACCCAAGATTCAATATACCACTTTCTCTGGTTCCTACTTGCTCACCCCAGTAACTTTATTAACACAAGTCTAGGCTATGAGCACACAAAGACTTGAGTGCCTATTTCACAGCTGTTCCCTGCCATGATGTGGCATCCTTACAGATGTGGCCCTATCCCATGTGGGGATGCAGCACTCAAGTAAGAAGGAAGGGGGATGTGCAGGCCCTGCCCAGCAGCAAAGGTATCTGTGGTATGAGATAGGTCAGTTCTCTTTTCCACTTCCTTGCTTGTTTTCTTGTTCGTTTGCAAAAGGAATCAACAGTGGCATGTCATTGCATGACTCAGAACTGGAGCCCCCAGTACAGGTAAATAGCACGTAGACTTTCATCTGGTTCTGCCCCAGACCAGCCTGGCCCATGAGCTTTGCTGGGGAGTCAAGAGATGGGAACTGGAGGTTTCCTTTTTGAAAAGGCATCAGAGAAGACGGAGTGTACCTCAGTCCTAGCTCCTCCAAGAACAAAAATCAGCTAATTGTACAATCATAGAACCACAGAATGGTTTGGGTTGGAAGGGACCTTAAAGGTCATCTAGTCCAACCTTCCTGCCATGAGCAGGGACATTTTTCACTAGACCAGGTTGCTCAAAACCCCATCCAACTTGACCTTGAACACTTCAGTGATGGGGCATCCACAGTTTCTCTGGACAACCTGTTCTACTGTCTCACCACCCTCATAGTAAAGAATTTCTTCCTTATATCTAATCTAAATCTACCCTTTTAGTTTAAAATCATTGCCCCTTGTCCTGTCACTACAGGCCCTGATAAAAAGTTTCTCTCCATCTTTCTTATAAGATCCCCTTTAAGTACTGAAAGGCTGCAATAAGGTCTCCCTAGAACCTTCTCTTCTCCAGGCTGAACAGCCCCAGCTCTCTCAGCCTTTTTTCATAGTGTTCTAGCCCTCTGATCATGTTGGTGGCCCTCCTCTGGATCCAGTCTAACAGACCCATGTCTTGTGCTGGGGGCCCCAGAGCTGGACACAGTACTCCAGGTGGGTCTCACTAGAGTGGAGTAGGTGGAAAGAATCACCTCCCTCGACCTGCTGGCCAGGCTGTTTTTGATGCAGCCCAGGATACGGTTGGCTGTCTGGGCTGTAAGCGCACGTTGCCAGCTCACATCCAGTTTTCCATTCACCAGTACCCACAGGTCCTTCTCCACAGGGCTGGTCTGAATCCATTCATCCACCAGCCTGTACTGATACTGGGAGTTGCCCCAACCCAGGTGTAGGACCTTGCACTTGGCCTTGTTGAACTTCATGAGGTTCACATGGGCCCAATCCTCAAGGCCGTCAATGTTCTCCTGGATGTCATCCCTTCCCTCCACCGAATCAACTGTACCACTCAGCTTGGTGTCATCCGCAAAATTTCTGAGGGTGCACTCAGTCCCACTGTCTTTGTCATTAATAAAGATACTGAACAGTACTGGTCCCAATATGGAATACTGAGGGACACCACTTGTTGCTGATCTCCATTTGGACACTGAGCCTTTGACTGTAACTGGATGCAGGCATCGAGCAAATTCCTTATCCATCGAATAGTCCATCCATCAAACCCATATATCTCCAATTTAGAGGTAAGAATGTTGTGGGGGACCATATCAAAGACCTTACAGAAGTCCAGGTAGTTGACAGGTAGCTTGCTTCTGCTAAGCTTGGAGTGGCTCATCCTGCACTGCGTATCCCAAGGACATCAGAGGTGATACCAGCATTTCAAATTGCACCTGGTGGGATCCCGCTTGCCTGGAGGCTCCCTGCAGGTGAAAGTCCAGCCTCACTGGCTCTGGGCTCTTCTCTGGGCTCCTCCTGCAACTGGGAAATGCCAGAGGATCCAGCCCGCAGCAGGGAAGGAGTTAAGTGCTTGACCAGCTGCCGTCTATGAGGCACTGAATTCTTTCCCCGTGCGATCCAGCAGCCAGCGTCAGGACAACACTATATTTAGAAGGCTGATAAAGGTTTGGTGCTGACAGTTGTCCTGCCCCTTGATGAAGAAGCCGTAGAGAGAGCAAGAGGGGGCAGCTGATTTCTCTCCCCGCGAGTACCATTCCCTGCCAGGTTTCCTGCCCTCTTCACTGGACTCCTTCACCGTGCCTCCGTCCCCAGCAGGGACCCCTGGAGGATTCATCCAGGCACAGGGGGTAAGTGCCCTTTCCTTGCTCCCCTGCCTCCCCGCTCGCTGCCCCATGAGCGGCAGCCGCTCCTCACCCCCGGTGGTGGCACATGGCCGTGGTCCTCCCGCCTGAGGCTGGCGGCTGGGGCCCTTTGGAGCTGCCGCTGGCTGCCGTGGCACGGCGAGGCAGGATTCGCTCTGGCCAGACCCAGGGAAGTGCCAGCTGCTGTATTTTCATGCTCCTAACTGAGCTATGGCCCCCTCGCTCTCCCACGCCCAGGGCGGGCATGGCAGCCGCCACAAAGGATTACAAGGACAAAGTCCTGAGGCTTAAAGCGCCTTCGGCCTTGAGCTTTAGGAGCATTTCATTTTGGGGAGGCGAGGTCTCATGTTTCTTCCCCCAGTGCTCCTTCCAGTCCGGCTCTGGCTGGGTACGGCTCCTTCCAGCCGCCACACATGGGCTGAGCTGGCCGGCCGGGGGGGGGATAGAGTTTCTGCCCCGCCACTCCTTCCTTCCTGCACGCTTACTCACAGGCAAGAAGGGCACTGGTGCTCGCTGGGCAGCAGCCAGGGAGCTGCACGAGGCCTCGGGAACGGCAGGCACCCTGGCAGAGGAGCCAGTGCAGCTGGCTTGCGGCAAGGGCTGCTTGCAGGGTTGTGGGAGCAAGATGTGGGAGCCCCTTCTGCCGTACTCCCCCCCCTTGCCACCACAGCCCCACAGCTGGGGGATGGCCTCCTGTGCAGACCTCTGTAATGGCCCTTCGTCCTGCCGTGCTCCCCTTGTAGCGGATCCTCTTGCGGCTGCCATGGCCAGCAGCAGAGATTCGGACAGCGAGCAGGTGGTGCCCGATGAGGAGGACGAGGGACCGGACGTGAAGGCTGTGCAGGCCCGCTATCTCCGCAGCCCCTCACCCAGCCGGTGAGTATGCTCACAGCCGCAGGTGCTGCCATGGCCCCCTGGTAGCACACAGTGGATCAGCTTGCCTTCCCTCCTCTTCTACCACCTCCTCTCCACACAGGCACTTGGATCAAGCGTGGAGCCCAGGGCTTCCCTCCCCTCCCTGAGGCGGGGGTTAGTATGCCAGTAGGAAGAAAGACTGCAGAGACAGGACTCCTGCGCTAATTAATCCATCCTGCTGAGAGTGTACGCACACATGGAGCGGATAAATTGCAGAAGGCATTACTATGGGGTGGTATCGTTGCTCTTCCCTGTGTCATCTTCCCATCTCCACTCCCACGCTGAAACTTCTGATCCGGTTTTCAACTTTTCCCAAATTCAGCCCCATCTTTCTGTCCATTAGAAGGACCTGTGGCTTTTTTTAATGTTGATATTAGCCTTTCCCAGCCCCAGAAAGACTGAGGGTCTTTGGATTTGGGTTTGGTTCAGAGCCATCTTTAGCTACAGGCACTGAACAGGAGGCTGTCACAGCGCAAGCAGAAATTGAGTTTCCTCAAGCAAAACAAGCATGATTAGATGTGTTTTCTCCTAATACAAGGAAAAATACCTCCCTTTGTACTCTTTTCCTAAAGCAAAATGGTCTGCAGGGCTTTCTGTACACTTTGAGATGCTTTAGCTGAAGGCAGGGAGTAGGGATCAAGTTTGAAAAGAACCTGCCCCAGTGGCCCTCAACAAGTATGAGGTTATGAAATGTTTCCCATTAACTGTGGAGCACTGCAGAAAAATGAAGACAGAGTGCCTATTTCATTTAACTACATGCATTTAAAAATTGTTTAGGAAGTTCACTGAGCTCACATAAAGTAAACTTATGTATTGAACTTGGTAAATCACTCTCCTGCTGCTCAACAGTCACTCAGAATGAACAGAAGCACCTCTTCAGTTTATTCCCTTCCCTTCCCTTCCCTTCCCTTCCCTTCCCTTCCCTTCCCTTCCCTTCCCTTCCCTTCCCTTCCCTTCCCCTTTTCTTTTTTCCTCCTTTTTTTTCTTGCTGTCAATGCCAAAAGCAATGATGAAAATGGCAAGGCCCTTCCCAACCAGAACAAGGCCCTTAAAGCATCCAGTTCTGCACCTGTGTGTTTCATAGATGCTTGGGGTAGCTACAGGTAAAATGTGTTGAGGCTGTGGTGGCAGATTATTACCAACTGTTATCTTTTTATTGAGCTTGGAGGCAACCTTTACAGCAAAAGGAATTGAAGGCAGGGCATAGCTGCAAATTTGTGTCAGCTCCTGTAAATCAGACTGAGACTCCCCTTGCTCATCTCATAAACTCCTTCGAAGAGCTAGAAAAGGATTACTTTCAGTCACGGTTGACAAGTGCTGGAACCCAACTAAATGACCTAGACGAGCCCATTAAGTGGTTTCCGATGGCTGTGCCTTCCATTTTGATTCTGGAGAATGAAAGCAGTTTAGCTCTCCAGACACTTTGCTGCACCCTGACTGCACATTAATCATCCTCCCTCCCCTGCTTTAATTAAACAAAAACAAACAGTGTGTTGCAAGTGCTGCAAGCTTGCATTGCCAGAGAGCTTCTGTGATGGCAGCAAATTTGTCCTAATGATCTGTACCATCTGTTTGGAAGGAAATGTAGAGGGTGTGCATCAGGGAAAAAGCTCTGTAAACTATTTTGTTAAGATGGTCTAAATAAGAAGAGATTTGCTTGGACTGTACAGGCGTAGCCAGATGGAAATATATTTGTTTTCAAGATTGAAGCCCTTTTTCGCTTAACAAAAACTTATGTAAATCATGCTGTGTGTCAAAGAACTCCCTTCAAAGATGTTTGTGGGTTTCATAGTTATTTCTGATCTGCAGTTAGACAACACTATGTGAGTGGAGAGACTGACCACAGATTTCATGCTATGAAGTGACCAATGTACTGTGCACTGAGGGAGAGATTCACAGGCTTCAATCTTAATGCTTGCATTGCAGCTTGTGATAACTCAAAGGATGCTTGTAGGCAATTAGCTAACAACAACAAAAAAACAACCCAACAGTTTTCTAGCATAATCTGGTTTGAATTTTTCAATAAATTCTAGTTAGGACAATGTTTATATCTGTCTAAGTGAGAGCTACTTGTGAGACTATTCCTTGTGATCCATCTCCCTCCCAGTCTCAAACCAGACACTGATTTTCTCTACCCAAAACCTCCTCCACTAGTCCATTCTCTTGCACTCACAGTCCACTGCAGCTCCTCCCCATGGGACCTGTCTTCATCCTGCAAATACTGGATACCAAGGCATATTTGAAGCCTGTAGCACCGTGCTGGAGAGCAGGGTGGGGGTGAGGGGTGGGAGAAGAGCTGAGACTTCCCTTCTACTGCTCCAGTTCCCTGCTGCTCTCTTCTGGAGTGGGTGAAAAGGGCTAAAGTCCTGGAGATGGGATCCCAGTAGAGAACATTTGCCTAATATGCAATGTGGTTTGTTGGCAGGTATTCAGTGATATCGGACACTGATACAGAGAGCATCTTCATGGAGCCAATCCATCTGTCATCTGCTGTGGCTGCCAAACAAATAATCAATGAAGGTAAGAGGAGGAAGGGTGAAAGCACTATGTAAGTAATAGAGAGATGAGTTGCACTTGTTTTGCCTTTCTCATCCAGAGATCCTAAAATGATAAAAAAGCCTTTATGAGAAAACCCCACCTGAAGTAGAGGTGAAAACCACAAAGAAGTAACAATTTACAGAAAGGTTTGGTGACTTCCTTTGAAGTTGTTCACTGAATCTGTGGCAAAATCATGTACTGCAGTGGTGAATACAGTTTGATTGCTGGTTGCTCGCTGCAACAAACTGAGTAGAATAGAATAGAATAGATTATTTCAGTTGGAAGGGACCTACAGTAATCATCTAGTCCAACTGCGTGACCACTTCAGGGCTGACCAAGAATTAAAGCATGTTATTAAAGGCATTGTCCAAATGCCTCTTAAACACTGACAGGGATGGGGCGTTGACTGTCTCTCTAGGAAGCCAGTTCCAGTGTTTGACCACCCTCTCAGTAAAGAAATGTTTCCTAATGTCCAGTCTAAACCTCCCCTGGTGCAGCTTTAAACCATTCCCATGTGTCCTGTCACTGGATCCCAGGGAGAAGAGATCAGCACCTTCCTCTCCACTTCCCCTCCTCAGGAAGCTGCAGAGAGTGACTGCATTCTTCTGCGGCTAGAATGAGCATTCCCTTAACTCCCAGGCCTTTGGCCAATGTGGGTCTCTGGACTGAGAGGACAGTGCAATATGCTCTTCCCATTACTAACTACCTTGAGGCTACTAGATAAGCATGTACATGCACACATTGCAGACAGGACGGTGTGATGTTACTGGGAAAAAAACAAGCCACAAGGCTTATCCCAGGAACAAAGAATGACAGGTCATATATTTGTGTTGTTTTTACATGCTTTTAGTTACAATGTCAGTTTATTACAGAACTGAAGACAAAGGACGCCAAGGTAGATTCAGCATGTCCCAGGATGTTAGAGTCTGCACGGCAGCTGATGGTGGAAGACCTGTACAACCGAGTTAAGGAAAAGATTGATGACACGAGCTTGTTTAACACGCCATGTGTGATGGACTTGCAGAGGGCACTTGTGAAGGACAGGCTGGAGACCCCTAGGGATGCTGTGGATGAAGTCTGGCCTAATGTCTTCATAGCAGAAAAGTGAGTGTCAGCTTTTGTCATCAAGTTGCATGAGATTCCCAGTGAAGGGTCAGATGGAACCATTGAAGGTATAATATGTATTACATGCATCTAATACCTTTCATCCCTAGAGAGCGACAAAGTGTTTTTCAGTATATGCTCACAAGGATCTCTGTGTCTGGAAAAGTAAATACTTCTGCAATATAATCAGCAGCTTTCCCATGCTATTTTGATGCTTCGACAGTTTAGGAAAGGAAAAGGCAAATGAGCCCAAATTACATTGTTCTGATTGGAAATTGGCCCTGAAATTGGCTCTAAAGTCTTTTTTATGTAAAAGAGATTTAAAAAGAAATGCCATAGCAAATATCAAGTGGAAATGGCTAGGTCTTTTGTACCGTGGCTCAGCCGTCTGAGACACCTGTGCAAGTGACCAGACAGAATTAGAAGGGGATATAGTGTAAAGTATCAGTTACGGAGTGATAAAAATTGAGAAATAAGTAACAGCCTGAACCTAGGATGGCAGGATGAGTTTAAAATCAAGCTGGAGCATGCCGCTCTACTGATGAGTGCAGGCTTCTCATTTTCTTTTCCCAGTGAGTATTGGAAAGAAATACCTGTAGAACTCTCAAAGGACATTAAGGTCTGAATGGAGCTGTGTGTTGGATGAGTACCACTGACTGGGAGCTCTGTAGACCTTGTAGCAGACAGCTTCTTTCCTACCTGAAATAGGACCACTGATATCTAATATCTTTTTTTCTTTTCTGAAGAAGTGTTGCAGTGAACAAAAGCCGTTTGAAGAGACTGGGGATCACACACGTCTTGAACGCAGCTCATGGTACAGGTGTATACACAGGACCAGGTTTCTACAATGGTCTGAATATCCAATACCTGGGCATTGAAGTGGATGATTTTCCAGATATGGATATCTCCAAACACTTCCGCCCAGCTGCAGAGTTCCTTGACGAAGCACTGCTGACTTACAGGGGTAAGAGGAGAAGATTACAGTGGTTCCAGAATGCTTGGGAATTAATGGGTGGAAGTGTTACTCTGATAAACAGCCAATGCCACATTTGTAATTGGGTAGAAGGCAGATACTTTGTTTTCTGCATCCAATTATGGTCAACACTTCTTGCCCATTTCTGCCATGCCTCATTCAAAACAGGAGGGGGCAAACTAGTGAGAGGAGGCAGCCCAGCAGCCCCTGCTGCAAGCCCCATGTCTTCGGACTCAGACTGGCTGCAAGCCACCTCCCTCAGCTGCTTTGAAAGCACCCTACTATTGCAAAGACGTGAAGCCCTGCTCCAGTAAATATATTTTTTATATTGATATTATATAATACTGTATATATTGATATATTCCTGTACAGTGTGAGTTTCAGTTTTGCCAGGATGCTTACTACAAAAGAACAGGCTGATTTACTAGAACAATCCAAACAGCTGAGTTGAACCCCTGGATGTCCACACCCAGGCTACTGTACAATTTGCTAGACTCCAATTCCATGGCACCCGTTATTCTGTGGACCTCCAGTGCATACTGGTCATTTTGTTGCAGCTTCAGTGGACAGTTAGAAATATCTTTATGGAATTCAATATGAAAATGAACACCACAATCAGTGATATCACTGATATTCTTCATATATTTATTCAATGCATTTAATTTTTGTAGAGACAACAGGTTACTTCCTAGTAGAAGTGACAGTAAGAAAAGTGAGAAGTTTTGTTAGTACCAAAGAAAAGTTGAGCCAATTTTAATACCTCACCAACAACACCACGAGTAGGGACACTCTACCCATCTATGTTCTTCCTCATACCTCCCATTGCTACCCCTGGCATAGTACAGATGCTTACAGCTGCTGGCATGCATTCACCCTTCAACTCACTAACCCAGCAAAAATGACAGCCCAGCAGGGAAGAGATGGTTTTCCATTGGGTTAGTGAGCTGAACTGGCTCATTAAAGGGCCCGGTGAGTACCAGAGCCGACACAGGAAAGGAAACATGGAGACAAGAGCCTTGAAAGAAAGCAGAGGAATGAGATCTCCCTCTTTTGGTGAGCTGTTAGATAGGCTTTACTGGCTGTTAAAACGCTTGGAAGGCAACTGAGACTTTTGATTGTAGGAATAGGCACATTAGGTAAATGCTTGCAATAAGATAGCAGCAGTCAGAAAGGTGGTGTTTAAACTGGCTTTATTAAGTCTCAGTGCAAACAGTTTGATTAAACTGGAGTTTATCACACATTTAGAAACAGTAATTTCAGTTATTTGCAGGCTAGCAAAGCCTCATTTACGCTCTCTTCATATTTACAAGCTTTTCTTTAACGGTCATTTGCTATAAAAGCAACTTTAAAAAACAATTCTTTTGTGCCAAAGCTTAGTTTTCTGCAAGAGGTGGTTTCTGTGTAAATACCATGAAATAAAGCAGATCCTCAGCTTGGATTCTAGCTCTTGCAGTCACTGTTCACAGAACGGTGGGTCCCAGTAGTTTGAAGCAGCTGTATCAGTTTGTCAGAGTCAAAATCAGCTCTTTTCTGCTAGTTGCTTGGTTTTCCTGTTCTGAGATGATATATTATGACTCTGGCCTCCAGCCAGTCTACATGTAACTGTTTGAGTGTACCTTGCAAAACAGCAGATCTGGATTCTGGCAAAAATATAATTAAATTAATATAAACTTGTATTTAATTCTTACAATGTGCTTTATAAAAAAAATAAGTTATTTGCTTGTCCTCCCAATACCTTCCTGGAGGCTAATATCTGCCTTTTACATATGGGGAAACTGAAGCATGGAAAGCTTAAATGTCTCACCCTAAGTCAGCCAGCAAGTCAAGAATACTGTAACACTTGTCTTTCTAATACCTATTATAAGCTTTTTGATTATTTGGGGAAGTGAAGTGTATAGGTGAAAATACAAATATTATTTAGATTGTTTTAAAATGAGCATGCCCACAGCTTTTGAAACTAAGTGCTTTTTATTCATATGTATCTAGATTTGTATTAAGATAAAGTTAATAAATATTTAGTATTGGTTTCAGTCACTGAAACAAATAATCTGTCTAACACTATTCAGAGAATGCTTTTGTGCTACAAATCAGAGCAACCTCTGTATGTTACTGGAAATAGCTAATTACTTTTATATTCAATATCTGTAGGCAAAATCCTTGTCAGCAGTGAAATGGGAATCAGTCGCTCAGCTGTGCTGGTGGCTGCTTACCTGATGATCTACCACCATATGACCATTCTGGAGGCTCTGATGACTCTGAGAAAGAAGCGTGCCATTTACCCCAACGATGGCTTTCTGAAACAGCTAAGGGAGCTCAACGAGCAATTGTTGGAGGAACGAGAGTTGGAGCATACTGGAGATGAAGAAGTCACTCCTAGTCAAAGCCCTGTTGTCCATGCTGGGACTTCCTCCCAGCTGTCTGGAGTTGGGGACTCAGAAAGCATCATGGGAGCCAAAGCCCACTCCATCACAGTAGAAGAAGAGGACACCAGCAGCCTGCTGGGTAGTCTTATGAGTTCTTCATCAATGGGAAAAACTAGCTGGGTTTCCAAACACTCCACCCTCATCAGTGAGGAGGAAGAGGAGCAGTTGTATGAGGAATGGAGGAAGAAACAAGGCCTGCCTGCAAAGGAACCAGGAGTTAACCATGGAGGAACATCTCCAAAGCTTCTGGATCAGGAAGGGGAACAAACTGAGGAGGATGTGGAACGGAGGATCCATGACTGGCAGCGTAGAAATGAGAAGTACCATGTGGAGGGTCCACCCAGGGAGGAGGATGGAGATTCCAGCATGGGAGGAAGACCTTACCCATCAGGTGAATTCAGTGATGTTGAGAGCGTGAGCAGTTTTGAGATCCGAACCCTAAAACAACAGCTGGAAGCCAGTAGCTTTAGCAGGATGAGATGCCGCACAGGCTCTGTGTCTTCAGAGAGCACTTGGGACATGTGGAACCAGAGGCTTCTGGAGATTGAGAAGGAAGCTTCTCAGAGGTATCGTTCTAAGAATAAAAATTGTGGGGAAAGACAATCCCCAGAAACAGGAAGAAAGGAGAGGGATGTGGATGAGGAGAGTGTGTTTTCAGACAGTAGCTCCTTTTACAATTTTTGCCAAAAGAACAAAGACAAGTTAACTCCTCTAGAAAGGTGGAAGGTCAAGAGGATCCAGTTTGGCTTTCACAAGAAGGATTTAGAACCATCATCATCTTCTGCACCATCTCCAGCAGAAGATGGCAGTCAGGCAGGCGGGGAGGGAACAGAAGGGAAGAGTTTGTCAGATATTAACCTGACTGCTTACCAGGCTTGGAAAATGAAGCGGCAGAAGAAGGTGGGCAGTGAAAGCAAGGAGGAATTTGTGGAGTTTGCCAAAAGTGAGGATTCTGCTTCAGCTAAAAAGAAGCAGAGGCGTATAGAGCTCCTTGAACGTTCAAAGAAAATTTTAGAAGAAAGTCAGTCCATGTGCAGTTGGGAGACAGACAGTACAATGAGTGGGAGTATCCCACTTTCAGCTTTCTGGCCCTCAGCACCTTCTGCAAGCGGTGCTGAGGATGCAGCTTCCGTACTGAGCATGCAGACAAATCATTCATCTTTATCACAGACTAGGAGCAGCACGGGGGCAATGCAGCCTCAGATGCCAAGTATACCCCTTCCCAGTCTCCCAGTTGGTCCAGGTGACACAATATCCATGGCAAGCATTCAGAACTGGATTGCTAACGTGGTCAGTGAAACCATCGCTCAAAAGCAAAATGAGATCATGATGCTGTCCCGTCCATCATCTGCAATGGCCTCCAGCGTAATGTCAGGAGACCTTGGCAGGCGTGTAGATGATGATAAGATTTCTCTTCTCAGTGCTCAGAGTGGCTCATCTCTTGCTACCTCTCAGCTTCACCAGCAGGACATGCACAGGGCTGAGTCTCAGTCTGTCCTGTCTTGCAGTACCTCAGTGAGTGCAAGGACAGAAGGGACTAGTTCAAACATGAAGACAACACAGACAAGCAAGCCACTGTACAGCCTCTTTGCTGATGATGTTGACCTAAAGAAACTCAGGAGGAAAGAGAAGGAGATGCAAATGGAAATGAGAGAGAAAATGTCAGATTATCAAATTGAAAAGGTGATCAGAGACAATAAACGCAGCACTTTATTTAAAAAAAAGATGACCAAAGGAGAGCAAAATGAAATAGAAGATGACAGAGAGAGTACAACAAACAGCCACAGGCGCGCCTTGCAAGCAGATCTTGACAGAAGTGATACAGTCTTTGATCTGTCCAGTCAGCCTGCAGACACAGGTGCACTCGAGTCAGAGATAGAGACTGATATTACCAAGTGGCTCAGTAGCCTGAAAGCGGAAAGAGAACCACCATCATACTATGATCAAAGTGAGAAGGCTAGAGAGAAATATAGCAGATCATCCAAAGTTAGAGAGATGGATTCTGAAACATCCAGTTACAGATTCGCCAGATCCCAAAGAGAAGAGCTAGACAGCTGTTCTTCCTATGAGTCAAAAGGAGATTCACTGAGAACCATGTCAAGATTTTCCTCTGCTTCTGCAAAGGAGGATAAAAAGATGTATACGTTCACAAGGTCAAGGGTCAGTGAGACAACAAGTTCCAGAGAAAAGAGCCCAGAGCTGCATGTTTTCAGTCAAACACCTGAACCGTCCTTTGACTCTGAATCCCCTGAACCATCTACAAAGAGTCGAGTTAGATCTCGTCATGTGGAGGCATGTGAAGAGGAGGCCAGGTCAGACATGTCAGAATTTGGAGCTAAGAGAAAGTTCACCCAGAGCTTTTCAAAGTCTGAAGAGGATGGAAAGAAGGAGGCAAAAGTGGAACAAAGTGAAGAAAGATTTGCATCTAGACAGTTCTCTCAGTACAGGCGAAGCATGCGTAAAGAAGAGGAAGAAGAGATGGATGATGATGCCATTATCGCTGCTTGGAGAAGCCGACTAGAAGAAACTACGGCAAAGCTCCGGCGGAGAAGGGAAGAGTGACCACGATCAGATTATAGGAACACAAGCAGAGCCACAGAGTCCCTGAATCACTCATCATTATATTTCTGATAATCCTTTGTGGTTTGTAGGGCATTTCCTGCAGATAGTTCTCTTCTTAATCAAAAGCGATAAAGGGAAGAGGTCAAGTTTTGGAAGTGTTTGTGGTTTGTCAGAAAGAAGATGCTAGTATTAAATGATCAATGTAGGTAAGAACACAATGTTAGAAGCCATTAGGAGCCAGACAATGTTTCAGCAGTAAAAGCAAGTAATGGTGGTACCTCAATTCAAAAGACCAATCACATCCCATTTTGGTTATTTCAATTTCCTAGTCTCGTTAAAGACTGGACATATTTTTTCTAGGATCTTTTTGATCATAAATGGAAGAAGCCAACAGCCTTTTCTAGGAACTTGAAGAATGTTCCTCTCTTAATCAGTTTTACTTTATACCACTGAGAAGATATTGCCAGGTAGGTTCCATTTTTCTGCACCAATCTTATGAATGTCTACAGAAATAAGGCAGTTCAGGGGAATACATGTACTGTTTTACTTCACTAAGTAGCAGAAGCAGAGTGAAATACTAGAAAAAAGATGCCTCCTTCTTTTCAGAAGTTCAATGCAGTAATGAATGTAGTCTTGTGGTACCATTGTTTTCTATTAGATGGAGTCATCTCTGCTCCAGTATGGTTGGCTCCTCCTAATAACTTTGGGTTGACAAAGGAAAAATACAGTAATATTAGCAGCCTTCTAAAAATTATGTTCTGATCTAGTTAGAGATGGAGTTAGGGTTAGGATTTGTATTCGGTTAGGCTGGGTTTCTGAAGTACTGACTTCAGTTTGCTTTATGTATGCAGCTCAGCTAAGTCTGTGCTTTTATGTCTATAGTCAGATTGTCATGTATTAATTTTCAACATGATTACCTTAAAAGAAAAGAGTGATACACAAACTGACCTCATAATAAAATGATGTATAACCAAAGTGTTGGTATAAGGCACCATGCACCTAAGGACGGATTGTATGTCTGTTGAATGCGGTACTTGGAAGCTCATTTTTAGGAGATGGTAGGTTTAGCTGATGTGTTACAGTTAACATGTTGTTTGTATCACAAGCTACAGAGCCCACTTTTCAGAGTGAGTGGAAGGAGAACAGTCTCCATGTTAACCAAGTACACCAAGTTAAGAGCCTCGGGTCTTTCCATGCCCTGCAGAGCCTCGTGAGCTTGTGTGACAGGACCTGCCAGGCCTGCCACAGCATCACTTGTGTGGCTCGTATGACACTGTGTCTTTGACACATCAAAGCACCCAACTCTTTGTCACCAGTCAACACCCTCCACCTCTCTTATAAACAGCCAGGCCAGTTTCTCCTGATTTCTACTTTAGAATTATCTGTTCCCTCTTCTGTACAGACTGCATTTTGAAACCACAAAACCCTCTGGCAGAGCTGAGTATAAAACAACAGTGGAGGAAGGATGCAGTATTGCTCTCACATGAAGTTTTGTCTTCCTTTTTCTTGTCATCTCTTCTCCCTCCCACTGTGATGCTTAGAGTTCACTATTACTATTATGCTAGTACCTCTCCCTATTTTAATTGTGTAATACAGACAGTAAGCTCCACAGGGCAAGGGCCTGGTCTTTGTCCTTGTCTGTATGACGCCACGCACATCAGCAATGCTATCTAAATAATGGTTACTGATAACAAAATGCAGCTGCCAATTTTCCTAAACTTAGAATCATTTCTCTCAACTATAACTCACAGATTAGACATTATCCCTGCTTCTCTGAAGATAAAGATAACTCTTTCTGACAGCCAGGACTAGGGTAAATGATAGCTACTTATTGTCAGGTGAATGGAGTCTCAAAATCAGGTGATTGAACAATAACAGGGGTAGAAAAATAAGAGAAAGAACATATTTTACTTGGGGGGGGGGTTGAGTACTCAGATTACATTTTTGAAGTACATAAGGAACATGGTCTTGTTAATATTTCAGGCATCCAGAGATGCTATGAGGCTTATAATGCACTTCTACTACAATATAATATATAATACAATGCATCCCTTGTTTCTGCATACTTCTGTGAGTTGTATTTTTTTAAAGTAGTGGAATTCCAGGCTTTGATCCACATTCTGAGATTGTATATTAAATTTCTGCAATGTGTGTTAGGACAGGCATTTTCCTCTTTTCTTCATCCCTGGTAAAGTTGCTCTGTGGAAAACAACTCTGCATATCCATATTTTGAGCTGGCTTTAATTTCACTCTAAAAAAGGTCTTAAGTTTCGATGGATCAAAGTGGAAGTGTGCGATACCTTCTGGCACTGAATTTATTTCTTTATCAAAGGCTGGTTCCCTCTGAAAAATCTCTCTCCCCCTTCCTATGGCTGGCTACTGTTCTCAACAGAAATGTCTGTCCTCTGCAGTACTGTAGGGGGCATCTTACACTGTAAAAGATGAGCATTGTATGATGTAGTAATTGGTTTCATTTTGCACTGTACAGCACAGCCTTTGTTTGGGTAGCATTTTGATTTAAACACTAATCTAGGTCTGCCGCACAAATAAATTATTCAAGACTGAGGGGCAGAATATGGTTCTATAACAAGCCTGAGCCAAGCCATCCTGATAGTGAGTTTTGACCCTTCTGGGAAAGGGTTAAGTGGGTTCTGCTGACTCACTGAGGTAGGTGGCTTATTAGTTCACTTGTGTAAAAGGGAGATAAAAATGGTTTGCTGGGGAGAGGCCATCTAAGATGCTGGCTGAGCAGTCATGAGGGAGAAGCCTTAGAAATAGCTGAACTTTATTTTCTTATTGCTTATATCCTTGTTAATAAAGCCAAACCCCCAAAGCAATAAGGGGGTGGGGATCATTTTGGACTCCATTCAGTGTACGGCCTGTGCTTGAAAGCGAGATGGGAAAGGCTCCAGCTCACAGGTATAAATTACATGAAACAGTGACATAAAGACCTTGCATGGTGAAAATATTAAAGCATTCAGTCATAAGACCAATAACCAGGAGAGACAGAAATGGAGAGGTTGAAGGCAGGCTAGAAAGTCAGGTTTTAAGATGAGAATTTAGAAGATAGGGAATCGGTGAAAGGGGAGAGATCTGCACAGATTGTTTCAGGTGACCAGAGCTGCAGAGTGAATGGTTTTTCAGCAATGATGCTGGTCTGACATTAGATTAAAAGAGTAGGTAAGTACCCAAATTTATCTAGGAAGGATTTTTCAGCGAAGGTGTGCTGGGACTGATATTTTTGCTCAGCCTCAGTTTGCTGCTGTAGGCAGGAGGGGGTTTTTTGGCATTGTATAGTGGAAGGTGAAAGTGTAAGGAGCATCCATACAGTCAGTTAAGAATATAAACACAAGAATATCAGAAAGGCTGCATGGGGTCAGACCAAAGGTCCATCTGGCTCAATATCCTGTCTCTGACAGAGAACAACAGTGAATACCTAGGGAAGAATATAAAAGCAGTGATATAAGTGATATTTCCCCAGCATGATCTTCCAGCTTCTAATCACTTGCAACTCAAGGACTTCCTGAGCCAGATGTGATATTTTTTTATTTAATCGCCCTTGATAGATTTTCCTTCTATGGAGGTGCCTAGTCATTTTTGAGTTACAGTCATTATAGCCTTGTATGCACTAGCCTCTGTGATCTCTTGTGGCCAGAAGTCCCACAACTTACTCTACACTGAATGCTAAGCCATGTCCTTTTTTGTCTGTTCTGAACCAGCTGCCCACTAGCCTTCTTTAATGCCAGGATAATTTCTAGTTAGTATCTACATGCCCCACATGATTTTACACCCCTCTATTGTTATGCCCCGTCCTTAGCTCTCTGTTTTTCAGCCCGAGTTACTCATTCCTTATATGGGAGCTGCTCCATGTCTCTGATTATCCTGGCCATTCTTCTCCAAACCCTTTCCAATTCTACTTTGTCACATTTGAAATGAAGGACGAAATCCTTACACAGTATTCTGGGTGCAGGTGTGGCAAGGACTTATCCTGTGGCATAATGACCTTCTTTTTTCCATTCTCTGTTCCTTCCCTATTAACTCCTAACAGTCTGCATGCTTTTTTGGCTGTTGCTGAGCACTAAGGTGATATTTTCATGGAACTATTTATTATAGCCACAAAATCTTGTTGCTGGATGGCAGTGGTCAGCTCTGAGATCATAATTTTATATGTTAAAGTTTTCTTATGTGTAATGCTTTACATTTATTAGCCTTGAATTTCATCTGCCATCTTAGTGCTCAGTCTCACTGGCCTCTCATTTCTACTACTCTGTTTCCTTAATGTCCTTTGAACAACATAGAAACTCAGAGTATGTGGGAAGCAAAGTTAAAGAGGGATACATGAGAGAGAAACCCATTTGAAGTTGGTCTGAGTGAAGTAAGAAGGAAGAAAGTGATAAAAGCTGGAGAGCTAGGAGATAAGTGTTCAAAAAGAGATCTGAAGACAATAGGCAAATTAAGAAGGGGACCTACACTGGATGGAGACAGTAAGATATGTATGTAAGCTGAGGAGGTTAATGCAAATTTGTTAAATAGGTTAATTTGTTTAGATGTATAAAAATCTGGGGAAAGTTTATGGGGCAACCTCTGTGGGAAGGAAGGAGATGGTGGGATTTACAGAAATTACAGGTTTGTGAGAAATGTGAAGGGGTCTGTGAGAAATTGAAAGGGTGAGAGACATTAGTGGGACATAGATGATAAAATGACATCTGTGCTAGACTAGGAATTCAATGTGGCAGAAGCAAGTTTGGAAGGAAGTGGAAATGTGCCAGAAATAAGTTATTCCTAGCGTAACAGCTGCATTCTGCGTTGTAATACTGATAGGTGTGGGGCCATGGCCCATTTCCCCCCATTTAGGATTTTCAGGGTAATTTGATTTATTGCATGTGGCAGTAGTTTAGACTGGATAATTTTAAAAGGAGTTTAGCACCATTTCCTTCTTTTACAGCTCCTTAAGAAATGCTTACACATTATCTATAGTGGAGAGCTATGTGAATTATGAGACAAAAAATTTTACTTGGGGATGGTTATGTTGCATTGCCTCCCTTTCCTTAAAGGGTTTAGCTGGAATACATTCAATATAGACATTATAACATGGAAACACAGTATCCATGGCCTTCCTAAATTTATAGACAGTCAGAGATGCAGAGAGCATGTGATTAATATAGTCTAGGGCTTAGAAACAGACACTGCATGCTCATATACTCCAGCAAAACCTCTTTGAGAGCTACCTACCTATTCTCTAAATTTCACTTGTCATTTAGAAAAGTGAAAGTGGGTTAAATCTCTGGCTGTTCTAATTGTGAAAAAAACTTCCAAAATTGGAACTATGTGTATCAAATAAACAGTTCTCTAGAGAGGTGGGAGCATAGCTCTAAATGGTGTGTGAATTGCCTCAGTCATCTCAGCAAGGTGCTAACTTAGTTGCCCAGCAGTAATAATTTAAATGCCAGTAAGATTTGTTATGTTGTTCTTCATGTAAAAAATGGAGAACGGTTCAAAGTACATGTATTTAGGTTGTGTATTGCAAATACCAGCATAATCTACTTAAATTAACGCCCTGTCATTTTGGCTACCCCTAGGAACAGAAATTTTTTGGTCATGGAAGGATCCTATCCTTTTTTTTTTTTTTTTTCTAGATCACCTTTTGTTCTTTGGTACATGTCAGCATATTCAAGAGCTGATTTCATGTTGCTTCCATATATCCCCGTTACAACCATTCAGTAGCTTCTGAGCTTTGTGTTTTCCTGTGACTGCTGTTCCCCTGCCACAGGGTGTGCACACACATACACACAAGCATGCATGCATGCGCGCGCACACACACACAGAGACATAAAGGGAAAACATTATTTGTGACTTATAAAAGCAGGCAACAATATGAATTTAGTTCTTCCCAGAACCAGCAGGTTAAAATGTTGGGATGTCCATGCCAAGCTATCCAGGTATGGTGATGTGAAAACTGTCTTAGAGACACAAAGAAGGGACATCCTATCTGTGCTTTGAACCTTCCCCTCTGAATTGTGTTTCAAAGATTTTTATTTGCATGTGTCTTTAAAATAGACAAATTTAATCCTTACGCAAGAGTGTAACTGCTTCCACATGTGATTCATACCTGCAGGCAGATTGGTTTACTTTTAGTTAAGATATGTATGCCCTGGAAGACACAAATGGGTATAATGGAAAACTAGCTTCATTGTTAACTATGAAGAGAACAATGTCTCTACATAATCAATCAATCAATCAATCAATCACTTTTTTTTCCCGTGCACCCTTCATGCCAACATGCCTGAATGCTTTACGGTCATTAAATTAAATCAAAGAACACACCACAGAATGGACAAGGCCAGATCAATAAATCTTAAAACCTGATTCAAACTTACCAAGGACTCTGCACAAGTAACCAGGAAAGGAAGGATGACTCCAGTCAGAAGGGCCTGTGTGCAGGCATAAAACTGAACCAAGATGTAGGTGATACTAGTTAGAAGACAGAAACATTTAAAGGAACTGATCATTTTTATAGCATCACCCAACTACCAACAGCATCCACCTGGAGCTTAATGTCTCAAGAGTCTTTTTGGACTTCTGAGTGATATTAGAAAATAAGCCATGGTGTTACTGTAAACAGTAAGAACTGTTTACAACTGGCCAGACAGCTATATGCTTCAGGTCATGTCCTGCCAGGAATGTGCCTAATTTCAGAGATTTGCCTATTTGTGATCTCTCCATTTGATTATTGCAGGGCACCATATTAAAGAAAGATGCAGCACACACCAGCTGGTATTAAACATTGTGTGACTGGTCTGTCTTCATGGACCATCCCAGCAATTTGATCTTTGCAACGACTTCACACTGAACTTGGATCCAGTCAAAAGCTGTCCATTAGTTTGGCAGAACATCTCTCCCTCCTTGCCTGAGAGGAGAGCTTTATGAAACCACAATAGCCTTTATGAAGCTACCAATTAATGGGGAGCTTTGTACATTTTGCTTATAGAAATTTCCCAGTAGCTGTCATAATCTATGAAGGTTCATTCCCAGCGCAGATAAAATGACCACAGGCCTAACTACATTCAAAACTAAATGCAAACCCCAGTTCTTCAACTTAAACTTCCCTCCCTCAATAATTTTGCAAGGCATGTGCTCCTTAGCCTGTGAATTGGATCAGAAGTACTGCCTAGAGGCAAAGGGTCAGAGGAGATTCCACATATGAAAAGCAGGAGGCCCTCAAAAGGGTGCAACCTCAGTTGCTGAACAGACACCACAAATATGATAGATAAAAGCCCACATGAGACTCTGGTATGTGAGCAAGCAGAAGCTGACAGTTGCCCCTCAGGAATACAGTATAAAGCTTTCAGTTCTGCAGGAGATGTGATCTGAAAGTCTGCTTCCTGGAAGCAGTCACACCTGAACTGTTGCATGGTGCTGCAGTTGCATAATTTAATAGTTGTCCTGTTTCATCCCATGGTGAGTGTTCTTGGTGGTAGTGTACATATAAAATTTGTAAGTCATTAGGGATAAGAGGGTCTATGCAAGAAAAGGTCAGACATTATCCTCATGACTGGCAAAAGGGGTCCATATTAAAACAAAGAAGGTGTTTGATTTTCTTTTGAACATGGGCCGATGATTCAGACCCACATGCCCTTCATATGCTCTCTCCCCCTTCCCATCTCCTCTCTTTTAAAACAGATTTAAGTCCATCTACTTTTATATTTTCAAACAAAACCCATAAAAGGGCCATAAATATCATGACTCGCTAAAATGAAAGCTGTTTTCTTCTCCTCCCAGGAGACTCCTGCCTGAGAGAGAGACAGAAAGAGTTCACCTCTTTGAAAATTTCCTCCTCTGTTGAAGTAAAGCTGGTATCTAAGAGCAGTCTTCAAGGCTTTGTTCTTATCATCTTGACCTGGCTTTGTACCAGCTTCTCTCTGTATTGCTTGTGGAAGTGTGAAGGACGGGGCTAGGGGAAGGACTTTTGGCTATCACTGGCAGAGCAAGGGTCATGCTTGGAAAGCAATTTCATTGTGGTTTCAGAAAATGTTATAAACTCAGTGCACTGGCAAAAAGAATGAAGAAACTCATTCCCCTCCTGGATCAGACCAGTGACCCACCCCTTCTGTCTCTGATGTTGTCCAGAATCAGATGCATCTGAGAAAGTATAAAGAAAGTTTAAGTGGGTAATTATGGACTAACCTGCCCTGAGTAAAATTTTCTTCCCGCCTGACCCAAAGCCCTCCTTCATCTCTCTTCCTTGGTTAGAGTTCAAGTCTATGCCCTGAAGCATGATGGCTTCTCTCCCTGCCAAACCGCTTTTCATCCTGGCCTGTCTAATGTAACTGCCTATGACAGTGTTGTGATGGGATGTATAGGTCTTGTCCATTGAGAGTCTGTGACAGATCATAGCCTTATTGGAAAGAAAGGCAGAGAGGTGAACAGAAGGCGAGGGAAGAGAGCATAAACTCAGATGAAATATCCATCAGGAAGATGGAAAGAAGAGTGAGTGCCTGAGAAACTAATTGCTGCCTGCTGATCTGGGCTGTGGAGATAGCTTGCAAGTGAGCATTTTTGCTTTTCAGGATTTCAGCCTGGAGCACGCTAGGAAAGTCAGCTCTTGGCTGAAACTACTGTTCATCAATTTTCATCACTGCCGTTCATCAACTTCCCCTTATATATATATATTTTTTTAAAAGCTGTAGAAGTATGAGAGTAGTCATGAGAAAAATATTCTATTATATTCTGAGGGAGCTTTTTCTTCCACTGAAGTTCACTACTCATTTCTGAAAAGGCATTGGAGTAATCTGGGGCTACTAGACATTGAACGCCTATGAAAATCAGGCTATTTTTCTACTGCCTGAAAAGGATTTAGGAACCCAAAGTCAGACATTCCTGTCTAGGTCCTCGTCCCTATCTTATAAACAGAGATGGCTGCTCATACTCCCGAGTCAAGCAAAGAGCATATGGGAAAGTGTCGCGGACTTTACTAGCTCCTGTGGGTTTGTTTGATCATTGCATAGTCCATCAACATTTATGTGACACAATGCCAGATGCCTCAGTGTGAGGGTTAGAATTGTCCGACACGTGAAGGCTCTTGACTTTTTAGATGTTGTCAACATTATCTCCAGTGATAGCACTTTACCATAAAAAGCATTAACAAAATTCCAGGGAATGTTTACTGTACTTTCTAGGTGGATACTTTCCATAGTATGCAGGTTGAATGACAGCTTTCACTTGTTTGTCCAGGAGTTCAACAGTTCCTAGGGAGAGGGAACAAAGACCTAGGTCTTGGATTGTATCCAAGTCGCAGTAGTGATTAATTTCACTCCCGCAGTATCCACAGTTTCCCATATTCCTTTCCCTGAAAAGTGCTGCAAAGTGATCCAGCATTTTCCAAGTGATGGGTGTTGAAATCTCACCTGATCTCCTGGATGCCACACTGGGGTGTTCAAAGCATTCTGCTGGTGTTGGTTCAGCCCAGAGGATTGTTCATTAAGAAAATTGACTATATCATTTCTACTGGGAACAGCTGCAGCGAGCAGTTCAGTGGCAGTGTTCAAGGCTCTGTAATCTCCTGTTAGTCACCACTTGCCCTTACGTTTCTTTACCGGTCATAAAGGAGAATTGTAGGGGAAATGAGACGTGACAATGATTCCCTGTTCTTCTAGCTCCTTTATCAATTCAGTAACAGGATGAATAGCATCAGAAGGTAATTTGTATTGTGGAATATTAACTAGCTTGCTGTGGGGTGAAGGAGCAGCTGTTTGCAACAGATTAACAGTCAGGGATGCATTTGTAGGAGGTAAACTGTGGGGCAAAGAGGGTGGTGTCCCTATTTCCCATTTTCCCCATGAGTCCACCCATGACTGACCCTTCAATACATCCATACCCAATATATTACAGGAACCTAAAAGTAAGGTCAGGCGGATTGTCTGTCCATTAGACAGAATTAGTTTAAACCTGACCAGTGGGTGGTTAGTAATTTTCCCATTAACGCCTACAATAGAAACTAACTGCTTGCTAAGCGGAGGCTGTCCTTGGTAAGTGTCCTTACCTACCATCAATATTTGGGCTCCTGTGTCAATGAGGAATGTTGTAAGGTAGCAATCATTAACTGCGACCATCATTTCGGGACTGGGATCCTCAGCAGCGGGAGTAGCGGTTGCCAGTACTGCTACTGAACCAAGCCCTTACCCTAGTTTCCTGCATATTCGCGGTCTAGGTTTAGTGCTGATAGATTTGGGTATATCCCTGAACTCACATCCGTTGCATTCTCTGGCTTCCTAGTCGTTACCCTTTTAAACCATATGGTGTCACCCCATCTCCTGACACAGGTCCCAAGGGGGCTATCGTGAGAAGTGGATGAGGGAAACCCATCCAGCTGCCGCAGAAGGGGAGCTGGCAGCCGGTTGAACTGACTCAGAGAGAGCCCCTTCTCTAAACAGATTTTCCATCACCTCTTATGCTCAGTAGTAACTGAGGGTGTTTCCCAATTTCCCCTTTTTGCTTTTGTCTTTTGCATGGAAACAGGCTGGCCCTTTTGCATTTACTTTAGCTGAGGTTCTCCCCTGGTTTTTATCCTGTGGGACATACAGTGGTAAATCTACTAGCATACGTTGAAGGACCTCTCAGAAATTAATACCATTTAAGCTTGTCTTAATGGCTAAAGCTAAAGATTTCTAGCCCCCCCCTTAGCTTCTTTTATTACAGGTCAGAAGTGTATAGGCTCCAAATCACCTCCCAAGGATGTGGCTCTGTGGGAAGGGGTTGTCCAGCCCCTGGGGCAATGGGTGCTGGTCCTTCTAATTCAGCTAAGATCACAGGTTTCAGCAGGGCAGTCTGCAGGCTGGCTGCCGAGGCCCAGGGCCACGCACTTTCCCCCCCACGGTCAGTGCGGTGCATCATGCTTCCCCAGCACAAAGTGCAAGTCCGTAAGTGACCGGTAATGTTTGGCCTCACGGTATCCAACAGTATTCCTGGACCTAATGCCAGTGATTGAGCTTCAGCTGGGGCAAGGTGGAGCTGGTTGGCTCTGGCTGTCCAGATCAGTGCTAGCCTGTCCACAGGTGCTTCCCCTGTGTTAGCTCGGTATCTGTCCCCCAGACCTCTTAACTCCAGGGCAGTAAGCCCGTGAGTAGTTGTGGACGGAGGTGGGTTTTGTGGCCCTGAGGGCATGCTGTGTTGTTCAGTCTTGATTACTGGTGCCAAGAGAGCAGGGGCAGGGAATTATCATCATTCACCTGGCCCTGAGGGGAGGGGATGCGGGTCTGCTTGTTTCCAGATATCCCCATCCCAATCAGCATCAGACATGGCACAATAGACTTTAACCAGGTCTACTGTAGTAGCTTCCAACAACCTCCTCCTGCGCTATTCAGCTTCTGCAATTATCTGGGGCTAAAGTTTCGACTCAAGCAGTCTATTTTGCATTTCTAATTGCTTACACTGTACTTCCCAAGTATTCTTTCCATTTTTCTTTTCTCATTTTCCTTTTTCAACTGTACATTTTCTCCTTTCAACTCTTCAATCATATCCATTGCTCCCTATGACAACTGCCTAGTAGCCAGCACATAGCATCTTTCCCTTTTCCCTTCTTTAACTTAAAAGAAGCCTGCCATCTGGCAAGCTCCTGCCAAATATGATCAGCATCCGTGCAGTGGCTCTTGACCTAGGACAAACCCCACTTGGGATTTTGCCATCCCTCTTTCTCCCAGTTGTTGCCACTCAGTGTCTAGTTTTTCATGGCACAGACAAACAGACATACAGAGACACAGACAGTATCTTTACACTCACACCAAACTGATTGCCTCAACAGGCATGGCAAAACACCTTGTGCTTGCCAACAGGGTGTGTCTAAGAGAGATCCCTCTTCTGACACCAATAAAATGTCATTGTTATATATTAATATGTATAATATGATTGAAGTAACCAGGGAGCTGCTAAATTCCTGTGTACAGCCCCCATCAGTTAATATTTAAAATAGGGAAACAATAACTAGACATGATTTAGGGTTTAGGAACTAACAATTAGACAATGAGGCTTTGTGTTTATGTCAGAAAAGGTAATGGATTGTGGCCTGGTCAATAAATCTTGAAGAACCGCTTGGAACTGCCAAGATTAGGGAAGAAGTAGGTAAAAGGTAATTTCTACAGGGGGAGTTCACGACCACTGACTCATTGACCACCTACTCAAATGATACCACCTACTCAAAAGACGACAATGAAGGAAGAAGACAGAGTCTGCGCACTAATTTACATGAGGGGCAAAGAAGAAATAACCAATCATTAAGGAAAATAACAATGAATATGTATTAGTTAAGTGTATAAATGTGAGAGTTTTGAGACAGGGGTGTGCTGTCTTGAGACAGGCACCCATTCATGCGCAGCAATGAAATTAATTTGAAAATTAAAACTTGACTCTGTGTGTTATTGGCTTGCACATCGGGTAAATGAACCCTGTTTGTGGGACAACAGTTTTCTGGCAACCCAGATGGGACAGTGCTGACAGCATTGCCCAGATTGTCTTGCCGCATCCAATGAGGAGTAAAGAACTGAGTGGACTCCAGCGTGCACCGACCTGTTGATCATGGATTCCATCAGCTCCTCTCCTGTGGTTGGGCGGTAAGTGACACAAGGATGCAACGCTACTGAAAAGAGGTTTTTTTTTTGAATGTGAGAAAAGAGGGGAGAGGAAGACTACTGAAAAGAAGTGAGCATTTGGATCCTGCATAAGACGTATCAAGGAGGATACGCAGCAGAAGACAAAGGGAGACGACCCTTGTAAATTCTTTTCAGTACTGAAATGGGCGCTACTGCTTCCCACTAAGTACCCTCCTGCTCTCCCTTAGGATGCATCCTAAAGAATTGGAATAAATTTGCTGGGGATCCTCTGACAAAAGATAAATTAAAACACTATTGTAATCAGTGGTGGCCACAATACCAATTAGAGGATGGTGAGAAGTGGCCAGAAAATAGATCTTTGAAATATAATATGATATTACAAGTAATGTTGTTTTGTCATAGGACTGAAAAATGGGATGAGGTACCTTATGTTGATTTATTCTTTACTTTGAGGAATATTGGGATGTTCAAATAAAATGTGGCTTAGTAGATTCTAAACGTCAAATTGGTATATATGCATTGGAAAAAAAAAAAAGGAAAAAGGAACTAAATCTTGTACTGGATGTGGGGGTGGAAAATCTGAGACTGGAGAAAATGAACAGGATGTACAATTACTAGTATCCCCCCTCTAAGAATTCAGAGGCAAATAGTTTGAGTGATGAAGAAAGTGATAATATGAGTCTGGTCTCAGGAAGAACAAGACAACAGAAACCTATAGTGCAGGCTTCTCTTAGACAAACAGTGGGACCAGAAGGAACACCAGTATATGTACATGTACCATTTATCACCTCTGATTTATTAAATTGGAAACAGGTGGCTGGATCATATCTCAATCCTGAAGGGATGCATAGTATCCAAATTATATTATGTCAGACAAAGGGATAAAGAGACCCTTTCTGCTTTCTATGAGAGATTGTGCGAAGTTGCACGAAAATGGACTGATTTAGAGCCAGAAGGTCCCAGCAATTTGAAGTTTTTTAATATGTTGTTTATCGATCAAGCTGCAATAGATATTAGAAAAAAATTGCAAAAAGTAGAAGGGGCAGATGGAACGACAATTTCACAGTTATCCATTACATATAAAGTATATAATAATTGAGATGAGGAGGCTGAGAAGGAAAAACGAGGACGGGCCAAAATTCAGGCATCCCTAGTAGCTGACCTAAATGATGGGAGAAGTAGAGGGCAAGGAAGGGGCTGTGGAAGAGGTGGATTTCAAGGAAGGTGAAGAGGACAGGGAAGTTATGATAGGGAAAATTACAACATCCCTTTAGGAGCAAATCAATGTGCATATTGTAGACAGAAGGGACATTGGAAAAAGGAATGCCCTAATCTCTCTAATGATCAGGGAAAGAGGAAAGAGGAGGCTATTGAAGTAATGACAGAAATCAGGTTAGACTGAAGGGGACCAGAGGAATCTATTAAAATCTCCCCAGCCAATCCTCCCATTCCAGTTAAGCTGGGGAATGAGATAATAGATTTTTTAGTTGATAGTGGAGCCATACATTCTGTAGTAACTAGTTGTAAGGGACCCTTAAGTAAAACGAAAATAAGTGTTGTTGGTGTGACAGGGAAAAAGACCTTAAGATCATTTTTAAAACCTATGGAGTGTTCAATTGATGATACGAAATTAACTCATTAATTTCTGTATATGCCAGAATGCCCCTTACTGCTGCTTGGACAGGACATACTTTGTAAGTTGAATGCACAACTAACATTTTCTGAAGACTGTTCAGTTGCCAGACATAGTTTGGAAAGCCCAGATATGTTTAATAACTGAAGAGAATCCTGATGAAGAAATGGATATTCCAGAAGAAGTAATAATCGCAGTTATACCTTTGATATGGGCATCAAAGATACCTGGATGAGCGAAGAATGTGGTTCCAGTAAAGATTGAACTTAAACCGGGAGCCCAGCCGGTAAGAAAAAGACAATATCCTATTAAGCTAGAAGCCCAAAAAGGTTTAGAACCTATGATAAACTCCTTTTTGGAATATGGACTGTTAAGAGAATGCCAGTCAGAATATAATACTCCAAGTTTACCTGTAAAGAAACCTCATTCTTCAGAGTATAGGCTGGTACAGAATTTATGAGAAATTAATGTGAGGACAGGAGATGTTCACCCTGTGGTTCCGAATTCATACATTCTCCTTGCTTCAATCACTGACAGAAACACTTATTTTACAGTGTTGGACCTAAAAGATGCTTTCTTTTGTATTCCTGTGGATAAGCAAAGCGAGACCATCTTTGCCTTTGAGTGGGAAAATTCAACTACATGGCAAAAGACACAACTATGTTGGACTGTTCTTCCCCAAGGATTCAAGAATAGCCCCACCTTGTTCAGTGACATACTGGCTAAAGAGCTAGAACAACAGCAAAGTGATACTGATGCATCATGACTGTTTGATTACTATTGAACAGGTGTATTTCAGTAGACCTGACCTGTGAGATGAACCCTTGCCTAATGCGGAGTTGGAACTATTTACTGATGGGAGCAGTTTTGTATTGAAAGGAAGGTGAAAAGCTGGATATGCTGTGGTAACACCTACTCAAATTTTAGAAGCTAAATAATACTTCTGCCCAAAAGGCAGAGCTGGCAGCATTCTCACAAGGAACGCCAATTAAATATGCAGAAGAAATAATGAAACTTTTACAGGCAATTCTTCAACCGAAGGAAGTTGCAATAATGCATTATAAAGCCCACCAAAGAGGGAACAGTGAAATTATAAAGGGAAATCAAAAAGCAGATCAAGTGGCAAAAGAAGCAGCTCTAAAAAAGTAAAAATTTAAAGGAGCCTTAATTCCAGCATCTCATCACTGAGAAAGAAGATCAATTGGCAGAACAATTAGATTATTCTAAAGATGATAAGGAATGGTGGGTGGCACCTTTAAAACAATTGCTAATTTCTGAAAAGATGATGAAAATTCTACGTAAATATTGCATCAAGAAACACATTCAAGAGCAGATGCCAAAAGATACGTTGTAGGACCAAAAATACAAAATCTAGCAGATATAATAGTTAAAAGATGTGCTATGTGTTGTGCTAATAATCCAAAAATTACCAAGAGGGTTATAGGAGTTGTGAAACAATGAATAACTCCTGGGGAATACTGGCAAATATATTTTACAGAACTACCAAGGTATAATTTATACAAATACTTATTGGTGATAGTAGATACCTTTTTTGGTTGGCCAGAGGCCTTTCCATGTCGTACCAACAAGGCTAGAGAAGTAACTAAGGCCTTATTAAAAGAAATTATCCCTAGGTTTGGTATTCCAGAAGGTATTTCTTCTGATAAAGGACCCCATTTTATTGTAGAAATAGTACAGGGAGTTTCTAGATTTTTGGGTATTAAATGGGATTCGCATACCCCTTGGAATCCACAGTTCAGTGGTAAAGTGATCTTGTAGAAATATAAGAGAGGCAATGGAGACAGGGTGGTTGAATAAAATCCTGCATGGGTTTGGATCCTCCCTGACTGGATGGCTACAGAGTTTACTACAGAACCTAATCATTTTAGTTATTATAGTGATTTTTTTTTGTCTTTTGTTTGGATGTCTTAAGAGTATCATCATGAGACAGGTATCTCAATTGTATGATAAGAGATAGAAAATGAGACTTGCTGAAGTATATTAAGGCTTCACAAGTCTCAAAGGGGGGAAACTGTTATATATTAATATGTATAATATGATTGAAGTAACCAGGGAGCTGCTAAATTCCTGTGTACAGCCCCCATCAGTTAATATTTAAAATAGGGAAACAATAACTAGACATGATTTAGGGTTTAGGAACTAACAATTAGACAATGAGGCTTTGTGTTTATGTCAGAAAAGGTAATGGATTGTGGCCTGGTCAATAAATCTTGAAGAACCGCTTGGAACTGCCAAGATTAGGGAAGAAGTAGGTAAAAGGTAATTTCTACAGGGGGAGTTCACGACCACTGACTCATTGACCACCTACTCAAATGATACCACCTACTCAAAAGACGACAATGAAGGAAGAAGACAGAGTCTGCGCACTAATTTACATGAGGGGCAAAGAAGAAATAACCAATCATTAAGGAAAATAACAATGAATATGTATTAGTTAAGTGTATAAATGTGAGAGTTTTGAGACAGGGGTGTGCTGTCTTGAGACAGGCACCCATTCATGCGCAGCAATGAAATTAATTTGAAAATACCTCAACTCTGTGTGTTATTGGCTTGCACACCGGCTAAATGAACCCCATTTGTGGGACAACATCATGGTCTGTTTGGATCTCTCAAACTTAAAGGAAACCAGCAGACAAAAGATGATGGCTGTGGGAGACAGCAATTTGCAAGTGATCATGGCTGCATAACAGCCCTTTAACCCTTTCTGGCTACCTGTCCTGCCTACCTGGTGCTCTGCTTTGACATAATGGCGCTGGTCCCAGCATACATCAGGCCTTAGCAATAGCCGGGTTAACCAAAATCTAAGCAGAATTTGAGTGAACAGTCACAGAAAGACCAGGGTCTCAAACAAAAAAAACAGAAGAAAGCTAGGGGTTATTATTATTTATCAGGGAGTGTAGTGATAGGAGAAGGGGTAACCATTTTAAACTGAAAGACAGTAGATTTAGATTAGATATTAGGAAGAAATTCTTTACTGTGAGGGTTGTGAGGCTCTGGAACAGGTTGCTCAGAGAGGTTGTGGATGCCCCATCCCTGGAAGTGTTCAAGGGCAGGTTGGATGGGGCTTTGAGCAACCTGGTCTAGTGGAAGGTGTCCCTGCCCATGGCAGGGGGGGTTGGAACTAGATGATCTTCAAGGTCCCTTCCAACCCAAACCATTCTGTGATTCTATGAAGATAAAATAAACCCACATGTAATTTCTCATGTAAGCTCATTTCTCCTTCACAACAAAAAGGAATCACAGTTGTGAGATAGTCTCATACTGTAAAGAACGGAAAACACGTCTGTCTCTTTGAAAGCGTCTACTTTGCTAACTCCCGTGGATCAGCTTAGTAAGCTGTCCTTTTGATCTGTATGCATCCTTCTTAACACTGGGGACCAATACTGTTTCTCCCATAGGCTCACTGGAGAGCCAGCTGGGACATTGCTTTCCAGCAGTAGATCTCTGGCAGAACTTTGTTTCTTCTGCTTGCTCAGGTGACTGATGCCCAGCCCTTCTCAGTGCTGGCTAGCAGATTTCCCCAGCACTGGACAGGGGTTTAGTGCCGGCTAGTTCTGATGCCAGATTTTCTCTGGTGAGCAGATACTTGGGTGAGACTTTTGCTCGAACAATCTAACAGGCAATCTGTAACATGGCAGAGCTGTTACCCTTTTAAGCTGCCATTCACAAATTCAGACAACTAAGTGTTTTCTTCTAATCCCATAACACAGTGCCACTGACTGGTATGGATGGGGTGATAAGAATATTATTTCACTGAACTGACCCTATACATGTGTCTACAAGCCTGGTCTGATGACAGTTACATGCTGTAAAATAATCCTTCACCTCATTGGCAAATCTTTCTTCTGTCCGCAGTTAAGTCCCCTTTCTAATTCCATTTTTTACCATGTTTACAACAATATAGCTATAGCAAGTGTATAGAAATTGTAAATAACTTGCCTATTATTTTTCCTAGTCACCTTTCTCCTTGTCTCTCCTTCAGTAACAAATGCCCTGGAGAAGAGGTCATCCTTGCTTAGTGCCTGAAAATTCCTTAGCTCTTAGGGGGAGCTACGGTAAATAAAAAAATTATGCTAGATTCTATTTTCACTACAAAAAAAAATAAAGAGAGCCATGTTATAACCTGATTTGGTGTGATTATACTGTAAATAGGCCATAAACAGTCAAAGAGAAAATAACCCACAATATTCACACCATTGAGAGACTGTGTAGTGGTAATCACTGTTCTTCCCTGCTGTTAGAAATATTTTCCAAGTGTTCCTGAAACTGCATTGGCAGCAGAATGTGGCCCAATTCAAGGGTGTTAATGCTACTGCTAAGTAGAAATTATTTTTCTCCTAGAAATTTTCAGTGAAATAGTCTCTATTTTGCAAAAAAATCATAGCTATTCACTGCAAAAGCACTAGAAAAAGGCAGAGATCATAAAAAATATTTCTGACAAGTCAGTCCCATGTTTTAAAAAATTTAGTCCAATTAAGGAAAAACCACAAATGTTGAATTTCAAAAATAGGCATTTTCTATCTGAAGATGCCAAAGAATTTTTTCAGTGTTGGTTGCTGAAGTTAATAGGGAACATAACCTCCACTCTATACATGGGGAAACCGGAACAGAAATTTGTTTGCCTTCAGCTCATTTTTTCCCCAAGAATTGTTACACTTCCTGTGCCACACAGAGAAATGGCATTTTAAATTGATGTTTTAGCTTACCTTTAAGACCACAAACCTTCTTCACAAACAGCATGGCCACCTCTGCTTGTCGTAATGCTACAGAAGAGTCAGAGAAGCAGTTCCAATCCTGATGCAGGGAGACACTGCACTTTTCCTGTCCTTTGTAGAAAGAGGCTTTTTTTGTCTGATATCCATGCTCAACTCTTCCAAATATTTCCCCTTTATGACCTTTTATTTCTCAGCATCCTTTTGGGCTTAGTAGTAGCTAAGAATATAGTTATTTACTGTTACTCCATTAGTATCCAGAGGTCTCAATTAGCTCCAGGACCCCATGCAGCACAGTTCAAGATGTTCTCACCCTAAAAGACTTAAAAATTAAATGAACAAAACAGACCTAGGCTGGGAGAAAGAGATTGCATCTGTCAGTGTATTTGAGACCCAGGAATTGAGCCCAGCATCGTACACAAATACTGCAGCAGAGAAAGTCTGCAGAAAATTTCAAAAGATCAGGCTAAAGTCATCTTGCTAACAAAGTCATTCTCCCTGAGCAATCACTCAGCTCTAGGTGGCACAATTAAATACTCACTGGCCTCCAGAGAGCACAAGCATGACTCTCTAAACTGGTGATTAAGGCGTTTGCCTGAGAGGGCAGACATATGTTTCAGGCGTTTTTCCAGAGAATAAGTGACGTGAAAGAGTCAAGTGTTCATCAGTGCAGGCTTTTCCCCTACCAAGTCTCGGCTCCTGACTGCTAACCTGCAAAGTTGTGCTCTGTCTTTCTGGCCCAAAGAATACTTAAATAATCAATTCAAATGCAAATATTTGGTGTGGGACTCTTTCACTCCAGAATAGCCAACAGCACAGGGAAAGAGCCTGACGCTTCCTTGGACACAGATTCAGGTTTTCTCCATGAGTTAAAGTGCTGTCTTATGAGATAGCCTGAACACTGAGCTACTGAGTTGAAAATGGCCACTCTCTGCTTTTTGTCACCTGCTGCTTATGGGCTACATCTTGTCTGTGGAGAAGGTTGGTGTAAGAACCAAAGGTAAATTCTGGGCTTTGAGCACAGGCTGGAACAAGTGCTTTGTTGCAGTTTCATGTTTATCCATTATAACCTAGTATAATTGCAGACTGCTGCCAGAAGTGGTGGTCCCATCTGCCACAGCTTGCCTTCCCCAGACTCCAGGAAGCACATTGACATCACATTTCTTACATCAGATCCAGCAATGATGTGGGTATGGGCTTGTCAGTTCAACTTGTTGATTTGACAGAAAATTTATCTTTTTTTAGAGGTGGGGGCATGGTGTTAATGACTACCCTGTGACCACTCAAGTCACTATCTCCAAGAAAAAAAAGAGTCAGGAAGTCTCTACCTCAGTGGGAATCCTCAAATATATCAGGGTAAAATGCTACCTTAAGACTGGAGCAGACCCAGTGTTTGGCATTTCCTGTTTTCTGAAGAGATTCCCCATTCATTGTGGTGGTGTTAGGGCAGTGACTGCACTGTATAAGGAAGCCAGGTACCTAACAGAGAACTGCAGGACCGGTAGGCAGGTGAGTCCCTAAAAGCTAGATATGCTGCACTGAATTTTACAGTGCCTAGATCATCTTTTGGATCTGGGTCACACTGTGATGGTGCAGGTGGTTTCAAATATAAATGCAGGCCACCACATGGATGGGGCATACATTCCTAGCAAAACTGGCAGCTTTACCTGTGTTTTTCTGTTTGAGAAATGATTCATAAACAATCAGATTGGTTCTGGCTCTGTGTGGCAGATTGCACTCGAGCATGCGGCAGCCTTCTAGCTGCAAGCTAGGCTAAATCACCCACTGAAAGTACAAGCCTTCTTTAGCATTTAACAGCAAAACTCAGCAAAGTGCCAGCTTTTATTTTTGCTTTGTCCTACTCACTCTCCCAAGGCTCAAAAGACTGCAAATGCCTCTGGAGTATCAAACCCTCAAATCCAGTGTAGACTGGCTGTTATTCCTTTCAGCTGTGAGCATGGCAGTCACAGAGATGGGATGAATGCTCCCCATCTAGATAATTTAAAACCTGTGTTTAGTATTATTTCTGTCACTTTTTAACCTGACGTTTAGTTTGGAAAGTAGTTGGCCAACAACACAGGGCAATGCAATGCCCTATGCTTCTGCCGGACTTGCGCATGGTAAGAGAACATCTTGTAAGCTCAGGGTGCTTGCTGGAATGTGAGGGCCGTGGTGATTTTAGGTGAGATCAGACAACTGGCAGAAGAACCTGCTCTGAAGGAAATAACTTTGCCAAGATTTATGCAGGCAGTGACAGGATTAGAAAGATATTGCATGTGGCACATTACAGTGGACACATGAAGAGTCGTCCTTTTCCCTTATTCTACCACACAAGACTGAGTTACGCACTCTGAAAATCATGGTCCTTGCACAAAGAAGCAGAATAAAATAGTTTGGTTTAAACCTATTCTTGCTTGTGAATGTAAATTAAATCTGTTCTCTTTCACACTTCTTTTGTTCTGCTGCTTTTATCTTTGTGGAAATTTTCCTTGGTGACTCCTCTGTCATCAGTCTGGTCCTGACAGGTGAAAATCATAAACTCTTCCAATGTCACAAGCTCTAGGAACACATCCTTGGTATCCTCCTATCTTGGCTGGGGGCAACGTGGAGTTATAGAACCCCAACTAGAGTGCAATGGTACATTGGCTTTTCCTGCCCTCTTCTGCGCAATTATTTTGGGGAAAGTTATGAATCTAGGCCAGAGAATCTATATTCATAACAACTGCTATTTAAGCCTCTCACTCAGGTTCTTTCCTTGCAGCAGGAACTGACATACTGTCAAAGTTGACAGCACTGTGCCAGTTTATTGCACCAGAAGACCTGGCCTTTTCTTTCCTCCCATCTCCTGAGCTCGGCTGCTCCCATTATATGAACCCTGGCTCACTCCTGTCCTTAATAAAATCTCCATACTCCATATGCTCCCTCAGCCTTACTTTGATTACTGATCCCAGAGTCTTCCTCACTGCTGACGTCGGGCGCATGCACAGCTCTGTAATTTCCCGACAGTCCTTTTCAAACACCAGCTTTTAATCAGGCACTCTGTTTCACCAGCACTTCCTTCTCTCAGAGTGCCTTTGAAGCGAGGCTGCTGATAGTGGTGGGGTTCCTTCTCCGCTGCCCTTTTTTGTTGTTTCCATGCAGGATTCTAGGACAGAATTTCGTAGCTTTTCAGATGCTCTGATTTTTTTTTTTTTTTTTTTTTTTGGCTGTGTCATGATCCTAATTTCCTTCAGGATTTCTTCCTCCTCTCCTGGGAAATTTGTCTCTATTTCTGGCATCTGTCCTTCCTAACCCTTCCCACTTTTTTTTCCCTTCCAAAGACAGGGGAAAAGAATCCATTTAATATTTTTCTGTAGTAACGTCTATCTCATCTGTCAATAAATTACCCTTTGCCATCTCTGGGAGACCCCTTTGTCTCCCTTCACTGACCTTATTCTGTACCTTGCCTGTTTTTTTTTAAGGGAGGATGCAATATCCCTGGGCTGTCATTCCATGAAGAACAGCTGTCATTCCTCCCACAGTGTATGCGTATGTGTTTGAGGAGGGAGGGGAAAGGGAGGGGGGAATTAGGGGCAGACAGGGAGCTGCCATTGGGAAATATGATGGTCCTATTCACAGTGGTGAAGGTTTTTTCATTCATGATATTCAGCTGCAATTCTTTTTCTTCCAGTGGTTTTAGACACTTATTTTCTGATTAACAGAAATCTAACACTCATCTATCTGAAATATAACTACAAGAATATTTATTAAAGTAAATACATTTTTAAAAGTCATTATGTATGCATTTTATACATTTCTAATTTCTTCACAGTCTGCAACTGTGAATGCTATCTCACTGTCAGAGCTGCAGTCTAATACTACAGAGTAGGATTCAGGAAGCGTATCTGTGGCTAAAAACCCCATGACTTTTCCATATATTTTCAGTGTTACAAACTGAAATGGTCACTGAGAGGGTTAAAGAGCATGCTGTAGTCCTGCAGGCAACTAGCTAGCTGTGCAGACCTGCATGAGGAAGAAACAGACCCATGAATCCACCAATTCCTGCCGTGTCCTTACTCCTCCTTGCACTGTTTGAAGCACTGCAGACTCTCAGGGAAGCCATCACGGAGCATTCCCTGTGTATCTTGTGGTCCAAGGGCTGCTTTGTGCTCGTCACATGTAGCACAGGTACAAGTTCCCTTCTTCCTGCCTCTGCTCCCCCACACAACCTAACCATAAATTAATACAGTTTGGAAAAGCAGATTCTGGCTTTGAATAAATTTTACTAATATCTTTAAAGAAGTGAAAGAACTGAAAGAAATCAACTGAAGATGCCCTCACCTCTCTAGCATGTGGTAATTACACTTCTTAATGCATTTATTCTCACAATATGGACGTGAAATAATGAAATGCAGTTATTATCTATGATGCAGATGTGCATTAGAGACACACTAAAGTGACCTGAAGGTACAAGACATAACACATGCTGGGGCCTTCATTCTCCAAGTACTTGAGTCAAAAACCTGGTGGAACACACCATGACTCGTTTGATCCAGTCTTGGGGTTTCCTTTGTTTGGAAACCAGTGACAGACACCATGTGTGTGTCACAGGCCAAATCCAGGCAGGGACAAACCCAGGGCACCCCTTTGGACCTGTGAGCTTGGAGATGTGGTGAATGGGGTGAAATCCAGTTGGCGGTGGGTCACAAGTGGTGTTCCGCAGGGCTCGGTGTTGGGCCCCGTTCTGTTTAATATCTTTATGGATGATTTGGATGAGGGGATTGAGTGCAGCCTCAGCAAGTTTGCAGACAACACCAAGTTGGGAGGCAGAGTCGATCTGCTTGAGGGTAGGGAGGCTCTACAGAGGGATCTGGACAGGCTGGACTGATGGGCTGAGGCCAATCATATGAAGTTCAACAAGGCCAAGTGCCGGGTCCTGCACTTGGGTCACAGCAACCCCATGCAGTGCTACAGGCTTGGGGAAGAGTGGCTGGAAAGCTGCCCGGCAGAGAAAGACCTGGGGGTGCTGGTTGATGGAGCTGGCTGAGTATGAGCCAGCAGTGTGCCCAGGTGGCCAAGAAGGCCAACAGCATCCTGGCCTGTATCAGAAATAGTGTGGCCAGCAGGAGCTGGGAGGTGGTTGTTCCCCTGTACTGAGCACTGGTGAGGCCGCCCCTAAAGTCCTGTGTTCAGTTTTGGGCCCCTCACTACAGGAAAGACATTGAGTTCCTGGAGCGTGTCCGGAGGAGGGCAACCAAGTTGGTGAGGGGCCTGGAGCACAAGTCTTATGAGGAGTGGCTGAGGGAGCTGGGGCTGTTTAGTCTAGAGAAAAGGAGGCTGAGGGGAGACCTTATTGCTCTCTACAACTACCTGAAAGGAGGTTGTAGTGAGGTGGGTGCTGGTCTCTTCTGTCAGGTGGCTGGAGATAGGATGAGAGGAAATGGCCTCAAGTTGAGGCAAGGGAGATTTAGGTTAGATATTAGGAAAACATTTTTTACTGAGAGGGTTGTCAAACATTGGAATAGGCTGCCCAGGGAAGTGGTTGAGTCACCATCCCTGGAGGTATTAAAAAAGCGAGTGGACAGGGTACTTCAGGACATGGTTTAGTGGGCATGGTTAATGGTTAGACTCGATGATTTTGAAGGTCTTTTCCAACCTAAATGATTCTATGATTCTATGTCCCAAGGCCCCAGATTAGCCAACACTAGAGAGAGACTTGCTCATGCCAAATCAAAAAGGATGTCTAGGTCTGACGTACGTATCAAACTCATCACTTCCTTGTCCTGTGCTAATAGGACATCAGCAGAACACCTTCTCTCTTAAAAGCACTATACTACTTATTTTACAACTGCTTTGTGACTGATGTCCACTCTAGCCCTTTCTCTCTCATCTGATGGCTCTGACTCACAGTCTCTGTTGGATTCAGCTGCCCTAACTGAAAAAGTAACTCATCTCCACAGCCAGAGGTAATTAATTCTTTATCCACCACAGCAAAATACATTGATATGATCTTGAATTGAATCACTCATTTCTGCAGTCCTCGGTCCAGGATATCAGAGTAAATTGGTATCATTTGAAATCAGATTTACATTAGTGCATCAGGCTACGAGCTCAAACAGTTAGCAGTGGACACACCACTAATTCAGCCTCCTCTTCTTTGGGTTAACTATGTCCAGCACCTTAGTAATTGTATTGGCTTTGTATGGCAAGGTTTTGGTAGCAGGGGGGGTTACAGGGGTGGCTTCTGCAAGAAGCTGCTGGAAGCCTCCACCATCTCCGACAGAGCCAACACGAGCCGGCTCTAAGACAGACCCGCTGCTGGCCAAGGCTGAGCCAATCAGCAATAGTGGTAGTGCCTCTGTGATAACATACTTAAGAAGGAAAAAAAGTTGCAGGGCACACAGAAATGGCAGCCACAGAGAGGAGTGAGAACGTATGAGGAAACAACCCTGCAGACACCCAGGTCAGTGAAGAAGGAAGGGGAGGAGATGCTCCAGGCGCCGGAGCGGAGATTCCCCTGCAGCCCGTGGTGAAGACCATGGTGAGGCAGGCTGTCCCCCTGCAGTCCAGGGAGGTCCACGGTGGAGCAGATCTCCACCTGCAGCCCGGGGAGGACCCCACGCTAGAGCAGGTGGGTGCCCGAAGGAGGCTGTGACGCCGTGGGAAGCCCACACTGGAGCAGGCTCCTGGCAGGACCTGCAGATCTGTGGAGAGAGGAGCCCACGGAGCAGGTTTTCTGGCAGGACTTGTGACCCCACGGGGGACCCACGCTGGAGCAGTGTGCTCCTGAAGGACTGCACACCATGGAAAGGAACCATGCTGGAGCAGTTTGTGAAGAACTGCAGCCCGTGGGAAGGACCCATGTTGGAGAAGTTTGTGGAGGACTGTCTCCCATGGGAGGGACCCCACGCTGGAGCAGGGGAAGAGTGTGATGAGTCCTGCCCCTGAGGAGGATGAAGCAGCAGCAATAACATGTGATGAACTGACTGTAAACCCCATTCCCCGTCCCCCTGCGCTGCTGGGTGGGGTAGGTAGAGAATTCGGGAGTGGAGTTGTGTAGGGTTCGGCGTTCGGAAGATCTCACGATGTAACGGAAAGTTAGAGGGTTAGTCGCAGCCTTGTGATGTACCTGTAATCCCGCCTCCCCTTGTTAGTATAAAAGGAATTAACTGCGCAATAAAAGGCGGAAGTTGGCGCTCACACTGTGTGTGTTATCTGTCTCTTTCCCTGGTCCGGGCCGACCAGCGATCTAAGCGTGGCACCTTGTTATGTAGCGAATGCTACAGAGTCGTACCCAGGAAGAAGGGAGGGGTAGAGGGAAGGTGTTTTGAGATTTGGTTTTATTTCTCATTACCCTACTCTGGTTGCTTGGCAATAAATTAATTCTCCCCAAGTTGAGTCTGTTTTGCCCGTGATGGTAGTTGGTTGAGTGATCTCTTCCTGTCCTTATCTCGACCCTTTGTTATATTTTCTCTCCCCTGTCCAGCTGAGGTGTGGGGAGTGATAAAATGGCTATGGTGGGCACCTGGCATCCAGTCAGGGTTAACCCATCACAGTAATGCAGGCAGCTGAAGACAGTAGTATCTTAAACTTTTCTGGGGTGAATCAGTAGGGCTTGGGAACCAGAGCCCTTACTTCCCTGGGATGTAAGATCATGGTGCTGGAAACAGTCTCGTGCCTTCGGGCACTAAGGCTCTGTCTGCATAGGGAAACAGGGTTTTCAGATGTGTCCTCCTACTGGTAACATCAACCCTGCTCCAGCACCAGGAACAATGCTGGGAGTCTGCTGAAGAATGGCTCCTGGCTACTGCCATCTTCAGGACTATCCCATGTTAATTATTCACGTCTGTTGTAAAAAGACATCTGCGGTAACTGGCAGAGTATCTGCACAAACATTACCAGCCTTGAGGCTGAGAAACTGTTAAATAGCCTTAGTTACAAAATATTAAAACCTTGATGATGAGTGAGCGTGGGTGGAATAATTGTCTGCTCAGAAAGAGGCACCTTTTTCTCATTCTATTCCTGTAGTTGAATCCTTATCTCCTGGATAAATAAAAACAAACCTCCCCAGTTATTATTGTTCTTCTTCACCTTTTGACTCTTGATTAGATTTACCGCAGATACATCCCTTTGGCAATGAAAGTGGAATCAACACATTTCTGATGCACTCCAGTGGAATTCTCACCCCCTGCTCCACCTCAGACCATCAAGCTCCTCCTTTTCCGAACTCCAGTTAATTACCCATCCTTCTAGCTCATGTCTGAGATACACCTTTCTGAGTGATCACTTGCTCTGATCAACAGACTGTTCTGTATCACTTTGAATCTTTATCTTATTTTTAATCCTCAGCACTTGGAGCCAAACCTGATACCTTTCCGAAGAAACTCATGGTGATAGCTGCCTCACTCGGGCTGCTTCTCCTTTCTATATTTTTCAGTGCTTTCCCAGATGAGGCCCCAGGATTATTGCAAACCAGTCCCAGGAAGAAATGCTGCTCAATTAGGCGAAAAGAAACTCGAAGGAAAAAAGGAGTAGAGCCAGCAAATTGCTTGAGATAACAATCTCCCCCCACCCTTGTGTCTCTGTAACTAAGAGGATTAGCTGAACTTTCTGTGTCACACCAAAACTGACAATAAGCAACAGTGACTTCCCCCCGCTGGCACTTGTACCTTCACATGTTTCATTTTCTTGCCCATACTACTGCCTTGCCCCTTGCTGATTATATGACAAACTTGGGGATGAACATGATGGCTCTTTCCTTTCCTTTAAGATTTATGACTCAAAGCCAAACAAAACCCAACTCTAGTTACTACATGCTGTTTCCTCCTAACAACAACTCACTTCTAACAGTATAAGCTAACCAAGGAAACATGGAAATATGGTCTACTTGATCTCACCTGATCTATCTGCTGTTTGCCAGAGACGCGAATAGCAGCCTCAGGTCTGCTACCATGGGAGTAGGCATAAAGATGTCCCTTGGGAGCAGGACCAAATCTGCAGAATATATAAAGCAGAAGTCCCGTCAAAATTCAACATGACTGGGGCTCCATGTAGATACAGCAATGCCAGCAAGGAGCTGGATGTTTATTTCAGGGAAAGACTTATCATTGTGTGGTAGGGGGACTACCCAGGGTACTTTTGCAGTGAAGGGAAATGAACTTCAGTAAAGGACTCTGTTGCTCATTACTGAATCAGTCCCATGTTCCTCTGACAATGGCGTACACATGGTGAAAAGAACGTGGCTTGTAGTTGAAGGTGATCAAACATCAAATAATTCCAGTTCCTACAGTAAACCAATTCCTTTTTGCTGAGCTGCATAGAACACCACTTTAAAACAAGTGAGCAACTTGCTTCCATGAGCCTGCCACAGAACTTGTACAAAGAGAGGAAGTTTTTTCTAAAAGATGAGACAAAGGAGGAGTATTCTCCTGTCAACACATGCTCCCTCTCTTTCTCCACCCCAAGCTTCCACAGAAGACCACAGCAGAAGGTGGTGGAAATATGAAAGATGAACATCTCTGATACCTGAAGGGCAGCAGGCAGGCGCACTGACAAAGTAAGCAGTTGTGCCACATGAAGGAAGGAAGCAGAAAGCAAGACGAGGCAGGAGAAGCAGTAATATTTTCACATTGATGTAAAGTATGTACCAACACTTAAAAAAGGAATGTGGTGATAAAACAAATTGGGATGCGGAAGTCAGGTGATTACCACCAGGGTAGGGATTGAGGGAAAATGTTGGCAAAGTTTGCCAGAAATATTGGGGTTGGGTCACAAAATGCATGGGATTTGGCCATTTTTGTAAAGCATTTTACTGAACTAGGCATCTGTGCTGCGTACCCTCTCATTGCTACACAACTCCCTGAACCTAAATTAAATCACTATGGCATTTCTGCCATGTTAATGGTGCGAGCAGGTACTCTCAGGCCACATAAATTCAGCAAAGTAGTGGTTTGGGGGTCCCTGTACAGCTTTATTTGAGATCAAAGGGTATGGTGTTGTGAGGGAGAAATACCTCCAGACAGATTTAGACCTTTACTCCAAAAAACTGTTCAGACTGAGGCGTTGTAAAAAATGCCCAGGGTATTGCCATGGGGCAAGACTGCCTCGTCACTCTATAGCAACCCCTCTCTCGCCAATATGGAGCAGCAGTTTTAGTTCAAAGGGATCTAGGCCCATTCTCTTTCCCCATTTACATGAAATGGGACTAGAGTGGAGCGTGGCAGCCTTTTAACAGTGCCCCACAGCACTGCAAGAGTTCTGCCTAGAGAGTGAAGGACACCGTATCCAATTGAAATTACAGAGGAATTTGGGGTAGGCAGAATGTAATTACACAATTGGAATTTAAACTGTGAAATTAAAAGGAAATATTCAAGGATGAAGGGGCAGAGAGAATCCCTAATCTCCAGCCAGGCTAGGCTGTGTGCCAGAAAAGTCCCTTTCTGAAGAAGGAATAAGCAAAGAGCCTGTCCTGGAAGAAAGGGAGGTAGAGAATAAAGACAATGTTTTCAAAAGCACCCTAACTCCAGCTGTGTGTTTGTTTCATAGGCTATGTCCATTCCACAGAAAACCTTGCAGTTGCTAAAAGGTGTCAGATGTGTCCCTCTTGGCCCCCTCTTCACTGAGGTCAAAAACAATTTGGTTCCTCATGTAAGCAGCACCAAAGCATTCCCAAGGTCTACAGCAGAAAATATTCTGCATGACTGGTTGAAAAAAAGGAGTTCAGCCCTCTTTTTCATATAGGTACAAAACAGAGTTTGCCTTTCTATATGGGGTCTGTCAGACTGCAGGCGCTCTCGCTGTAGTATCTGAGCTTTTCCCAAGTCTTAGTTAATAATCCTCATAACAAAAAATATTATGTATTTTTAAGGGTTCCCTTGTAGAAAGGGGAGGCAGAGAAAACCACTGAAAACAGATCTGTGGCAGTTTTGAGTGACAATTTGAATCAGGCACTTGCAAATCCCACTCCCCAAGAGATCTGAATCAAGTCATAGGACCCCATTGTTGTCCCTCTGGGAGTAGAGAGACAGGTAAAGATGGAGCCAGCCTTGTGGATCTCTGGGAGAGGAACGATGACAAGCTGAACAGGGTCTTTCAATCAAGGCACAATAGAGAGAATTAAGGGCTCCTCTTCTTGGGCTGCCCAGCCACACATGCAACTGAAGACAAGTTACTTAATTTCTCTGCCTTAGTTTACCATTGCTAAAAAAAGCACAGTGATAATTTCCCAAATCTTCTAAGCTGATGGTTTGTAAGATGTAATTGATTAAAATTGGAAGGTGATCAGATGCTGCATTGATGACAACTATTGAAATGCATACAAAAAAATTGAGCTAGAAAAAGTAAGTGCAGCCAAAGCAGCAGAGAGTGAGAAATAGATTGAAAAACTCACCTGAAAAGATAAGTGTCCTCTTAATGATTACCTCTCCCTTTCCTGAGGATGTGTGAAGGTTCTGAATAATGGGGGGTGGGGTGGGTAGTGGTGTTTAAATATGAAAATGAAAAACATGTTTCTTTTCATCTGTGCTCCATTTCTTACCTCCAAAAAAGCAGTTAGCTGCACCTGGGAGGGGCAGAGTATTATAAGGTGGTACAACTTCCCTGCTACAATTTCATTAGCTCTGAGATTCAGAGGATCGGCAACAACTCTCAGAAATAAGAGATTCGGGGTTGTCCTTTCTCCAATCCAGAGACAACAGAAGAGGGACAAAAACAGAGCTAGAAAGCGATCTGGTCAAAGGCAGCCAGAGGAGTGTGTAGGGGAAAGTAACAGTTTGTATATGCAATGGACAGTGTCCATTCCTCTTCTGCTGTTCGTGCTCAGCACTCACAAGGTGCATAGGAAGTAGCTCTGAAGAGGGGGCAGAGCATAATACTGGAAAGAGACGGTACTGGTGGGTCCCAAGCCTCGGGGGGCAAGAGTGAAATGTCTCCTCCATGCCTGGGAGCAGGAGGAGGGCTGGGAGCAACACAGAAAAGAAAGGAAAAACAGCTTTGTGGTTAAAGTACTGAACTGCACAGCCTCAGAGCACCTAAGCCCAGGTCTGAGTCCCACTAATGTCTGCTGTGACATTGGAGGAAGTATGCATGGTCTTTACATTGCTTTTCTTCACTCCTCCTCCTCCTCCTCAGTCAAGGAGCTACTAATCCTATTTTCTCCTTGTTCTTTGCCTGCCATCTCTCTAATTTGGAAGCTTTTTGAGGCATGGACTGTCTTTTGCTGTTCATATCGATAACATGTTCAAAAAAAGAGACTGTAACCTCTGTAACTATTACAGAGACTGTAACAAAGACACTGCTGGTCTCTGTAAGGGTTTGTATTACACATGAAAAATGGTAAACAGAGACATAAAGGTAAATTTAATTAAAGGTGAGACAATCTGAGCAGTGAAAGGAATCTGAAAGTGAAAGGAATTGAGAGGTTTTGGGGAGGTATGCACAAAAGCATAAGGGGCAAAGAATGACTGCTTTGAGGCAGAAGCCTCCATTGCACTATCTGGAGGGCCAAAGGGAAAGCTGAAGCAAACATGACTCTACAAACAGGGCATCCTTGAGGAGAGAAATCTGATGTGGAGAAAACATGATAGAGAGAAGAGACATTGTGTGAGAAAAGCAGCATCTGGGATTCACATCTGAGTGGCACAGTAGAACTGGAGCAGAGCAGTTAAGTTTGCTCTTCATTTCTCTATACATTACCGCTGTGCAGAGAAAGGGAGAATTTCCTTCCCAATGTGCTTTTTCCTTAGACACTGCAATTTGTGTTTCTTTTGCCCCCTGCCTCCCCATCTTGTGTTTCTTTTGTCCCCTGCCTCCCCACCTTAAAAAAAAATTGTCTCTGAAACACTACTGAATTAATTCTAGTAGGAGAAAGACAATTCAGAAGGTAATATAGCCATCATAGAAAATACGGGGTTACAGGCACAAATAGAACAGGCCAACGAGGTCTAGGAATTAGGATGTATCTGGATCAAAATCAGAACAACAGACACAGATATACTGCAGAGCTTTAAAAAATCGTGAAATACTATTTCATCCCTTTACAGTTGTGTAAATTTTGAGCACTGTATTGTATTTCACTGCTGGAAAATATTTTTAAAGCAAAATCCCTGCAAGAGGTGATTCTATGAGGCTGACGAGTCTAGTGAGAAAACAGAAACACGGAGTCCCACAAGGTGCTCACTGCTTTGGGCTCTGTTTCAGCAGAGGATGTAAGCACGTCTTAACCACCAGTGTGAGCCCAGCCTCACTGACTGCAGCTGAACAAGTCAGTTTCCCACTTAAGTCTTTCTGTAAAATGAATCTCGAGTGCTCAGCTTCTTGTAGGACTAAGCTTTATATCATCTTTGTGCCCAATTATCTCAAATTTCAAGTATTTCCAGCAAGTTGCTCACGAGTAGGACACCGGTCAGGCACTATGCAGCAAGTAACATCAAATAATAAGTTTGCAGAGATCACAAGCTGTTTGCAGCCAACTCACAACTGAAATAGAGGCAAAATTTATCTGATAAATTATTCATCAGTAATGATTTGGCCAGCTTTCCTGGATATATAGCCACAGGGATGTATGACACCTTTGGGAAGGCATCAGATAAGAGATGCATTCAAACTAAACCAGAGAAGAGGATGCAGACATAGGTCCAGAGCAATCTTTAAAGAGCGAGGGGGAGCAGCTATGTGGCCAAACAGAATGAAGTTCTCTTTATAGCCGGTCAATTAGAAAACACAGAGCAGGTTAGTAACTACCACAAAAAACCCTAGTAACTACTTGTTTTCAGACAGCTTTTCTTTGGCAGCTGTGGGTTCCAGCTCACTGTGCAGAAGCTGAGCAAGAGCAAAGGCTAAATCAGGTGTGGTAATGGGAGCAAATTCTCCCTAACAAGAACCTGCTACTATCAGGGAGGAGGTTACTAGGAAGTGGCATGCAGGACTGAGAAGAGTCTATGGGTGAGATGGGAAGATACAGGAGGGAATATTCAGCGTAGGCAGGATTAGAGCCGTGCAGAGTCTTAATCTAGGCAGCCCTTTCTCTACACCTTTATCTGTCACGGTGCAGCCACTGTGTGCTGCAGTGCTGGTATAACCTGGCCATAAAACTGGATTAACTGGCCTGTGAGGATCATGGCTGAACAGAAGAGGAGCACGACAATATGCCTTTGTTTATATGTTCACATTTGTGAGAGAAACACAGATCTTTGCAAGACAAAGTGCTTAATTACTGGTATGGAATATCATCAAATGAATGTGCAAGAGTAGAATTAGTGTTAGGGGAAGGTTTCTGCTCTTTCATAGCGCAGTCCATTTCTGCTAATGTTTTCTGCAGTATCAGGAGATTATTTTATAGTATGGGGGAAAAAAAAATCCCATTACCAGAGAAACTTATTTTTAAATAAAAATGTCAAAATTACCTTTCTGATTCAGCCCTTCAAGAGAAACCCTGCTGTCTCCCTCCTTCAGCCTTTCCTTTTGGCTCTTCCCTGCCAATGAAAAAATCTAGTGACTGCCTCTGATACGACGTGCAATTTCTTCAGCAACAGCAGGCAAGAACAGATCCTTGCCAGTTTCTCTTATTCCACAAGGTTTTGAGCACCAGAAGAAAATCGGTCTTGGACTCTGACCCACTGAAGTTAATGACTTTTGGAAAGCGTTAAGCCTGAATCCTTAATGAATGCCATTCTATACCACCTTCAGTTTCATCTTTTTCTTTATATGGATGTACATTACAAAGCTCAGGCATAACGAGTATTTATGCAATATTAAGAATGTAAGGAAGTTTTATTTTTACTCTGCCAAATCTGTCAAGAATCAGCCAAGTTTTGCCACTCTGCCTGTTTAGCTGATCGCTTGTCCTGATTTGGAAGTTTTGAATCTAAAGCTAATTTTATTTGTTGATCCCTCTAGTCCCCCCTTTTTTTTTTACTCCCTTCTAATGAGGGAGGCACGAAGCCTGACTCTCTCTTCCTTTCAGTCTAGTCAAAATTGATGTGGAAAGTGGAAAAGGATAAAATACTTGTTTGAGAAAGCCACCCCAGGAGCATTTTACTGCCCAGAACGAGGGGCATGTTGCAGCAGGTTTAACAGAGGAGAATCACTTCCTTGCAGTTGCTCTTTTCTGAAGGAAATGCAGACCACCACTCACGTGCCCTCCTCCACGGACCACTGCAGGCTGTTATTTCATTTTCTCTGTACGCAATTCCTTTTTATTCATAGGGGATTAATTTTGCTTTGAGCCTGGGCAGTACCTGTCGTGCAGACGCAGTTACGACAGGCGTTTTCACACAGCCACTTGCAGATACAGCTCTTTCGGAAATGCCCTTTCAGCCTAACGGTTGTCTCTGAAGACGGTGTCATCTAGTCGCCTCTCTGTTACTACCACGATTAACTATCGGCGCTACTCCCCGTCGCTCTGGCGGCTGAACAGTTAACGAGGGCTGTACGAGGCAGGGCTGGAAATACCCGCTTCTGCTAGCAGCGGCTCCTCCCCGCCGCTTGTGCCTGCCCCGCCGCCCTTAACCCGTAGCGGCCTTCGCTACGCGAAGAAGCCCCCGGCGCCGCAGGGGGCACCCCCACGCCCCGCTCATCCAGCGGCGAGCAGCCCAGCACCGCGGCCGGGGGCGGGGGGGGGCCGGGCCGGGCCGGGCCGGGCCAGGCCACCCTGCGCCATTCGCCACCCCCGGCCACAGCGCGGGGGGCGCAGCCCGCCCCGCTCCCGCCGGGCGCCCCAGTGCGCAAGCGCCCGCGCCCCCTCCCCCCAGCACAGCGCCGTGCGGACCCGCGGGGGGGGGGGGGGGGGGGGGCAACTGAAACCCTGGTGCGCGCGGCGCGACCGTTTACACGTTAACGAGCCCTCGGCCAGAGGTGAAGGGAAGGCAGCCGCGCGCCTGCGCAGTGCCGCACGAAAACTGCCCGGGGAGGGGAGGGGGGCGAGGGAGGGAGTCCCCTCGCTCGGCGCATGCGCGGCGGCGCGCCTCACGCTCGACGGGAAAGCGGCCGGGGAGGGCGGGGGAGGAAGGGAGAGAGGAGAGGGAAGCTTGCGCAGGCGCAGTGCGTGGCCGCGGCGCGGTCGGTTGGCGGCTGCGCAGTAGGGCGGCGAGGGGGAGGGGGCGCGCGGCGGGGGGAGGGGAGAAGGAGGGGGGCCAGGAGCGAGGGAGGGTTTATCGGGCGGCCGATTTTGGTTAAAATATTCAAAATGGCGGACGGAGGAGCAGCGAGTCAAGATGAGAGTTCGGCGGCGGCGGTGGCGGCAGCGGCAGGTAATCATTACTGCATTTTACATATTCATATTCATACTCGCACACGCGGCCCCCCCGCCGCCCGCCCGCCCCGCTTAGCATAATTTATTAGTACTCAGGATTATTATAATTAACGGCACAGGAGGGAGCGGGGGGGGGGGGGGGGGAGAAGGAAAGCAGCCTCCCCGTGCGGGGAGACACACACACACACACACGCTCCCTCCCTCGCCCGCCCGCTCCCTCACACGGGGCCGCACTCGCACCCGCCCGCACGCCGGGGCACCGGCGCCGGGGCAGGCAGCGGGGCGATGGGGGGCGGCGGCGCGGGCGGCGGCGGCGGCGCAACGGCGAGGCGGTGGGGTCGGGGTGGGGAGTCGGCGGGGGGCTGTTGGGGGGGGAAGGCGGGAGGGGGGAGGCATCCCCGCATCCAAAAGCGATCGGAGGTGGCTAGCCGCCACCCGGCCGGGCTCCCCCCCGGCCCGCACGCCCACAATAAAAGCCGCTTTACATATTCATGGCGGGGGGGGGATGATGCTGCTAGAGCGGTCCCGGCGGGGCCCGCGGGAGGGGGCACGGCCCGCCGGCTGGGGGGGGCGGGCGGGCGGGCGGCCCCCCGAGTGGGGCAGGGTCCCCCCCCGCTGGCACGGCGGCGGCGGGACGGAGGGGGCCGGGAGTGCGGGGCCGGGTGAGGGAGAAAGACTTGGTTTCTTCATCTCTCCTCTCATTACCCCCCCCGCCCTCCCCCGCATCCCCCCCAGCCAGGGTTATTTCCCCAGAGCCTGGGGCCTGCAGGCATGGGGTGGATGGGTGCGGATGGCCTCGGGGAGGGGTAGGAAGAAAGCGTGGTTTGGCTTTTTATTTAAAGCTGCTCCCCCCCCCCGGCAGGTTCAGTGTGGGGTGACTTGGGGGGGGGGTGCGGGCAGAGTTTCTCCGTGCCCCTCTCCGGCGGGAGAGGCCGCGTGTTTGCACTCCCGAAGGCTGGATTTGCCCCGGCGGTGTTTGCCCTCCTCCCCCTTTGCCCTCCTGTTTCCGCAGCCCCGAGGGCTTAGGGGGGAGCAGGGTGCTGCGTCCCCGGGGCAGGCCCCCCCGGGAGCCTGCCCTGGGTGCCGGGGCAGAGGCGGATGGTGGTGCCAGCAGCCCCGGTGGGCTGGCGCTGGGGGTGCGGGTCCCGTCCCTCTCCCTCGCTCTCTCTCCCTCTCTTCCTCATTTGAATAATGTCTAATTCGGGGAGGTTTATATTATTGAAATGGCTGCCTGGCTTTCCCCGCCTCTCATGTTTAGTAATTCAGACCTTTAATAACAGCCACTCAGAGCCCAACGCCGTGTTTATATTTTACATTCGCCCCATGTGCTTTTGTGGTTCAATATGATTCTTCTTTCTCGCTCTCTCGCTTTTTTTAAATTTTCTTGGCAACCCACAGGGCCCCGAGATCAAACCCAGGCTGTGTGAGGAGAGGAGAGGGGGAGAGCTAGGCCCTGGCTCCTCTGGCAGGCGCCTAGGCCTCACTCTCTGCTGGTTGATTTATTTACTAATAACCAAAATGACCCCCCCATCTCCACTCCACCCCTGCCAGCAAAAACAAAACCCTCCTGGGGCTTGAGCAGCATCAGATCTGCTCATAGATTCTCAAACACTCATGTCTTTTAAATAAGGAGCTTATTTTTAATTTATAGCAACTCAAGACTGTAAAGCTGTTCTTTTCATATCTGCTTTTCAGAGGCTTGGGCATTTTTGGTCCCTTTGTCCTTGATTCTTTTCCTTAAAGGAGAGTTGCTTCTAATTTACGTTTCCTGGCACTGAGAGCTATAGAAGACACACTCAAAATCTGAACAGCTTTCCTCCTCCCTCCGAACACAAACAGAATTGAATACATTGAAGATAATCTTATTCACCTTCTTTTTGCTTAATGTGGATGCAGTTTAGCAGTGCAGTGTGTCAGATGCTTTTGTTGCTGCTTGTATCTTTGACTGTTCTGGGTTGGTTTTTTTTCCCCTCTCTTTCATTTAGATTTAGCTTTCAAGACAGAAGATACTCCTAGGCAGTACAGGGTCTATAGAAAGGAAGATAAGTTTTCTGTGATTGTGTCATAAGAACACCAAGTGAAAATTGAAATTAATCCTCTTAAATTGTCTAGAGTAATTCAGTTTTAAACCAGATATTAGTCTACTTAGAAAACAAATGGTCTACTTCATTAAAAAGAGGCAGTAATTTAAAAAAGATACTTATGCAGGGATGTGTTTCATGTAAAACTGTGTAGGTTTTCATTAGTGACCATTGTTTTCACCCTGTGGAGAAAAAGGACAGAACAGCAGGGTACTTCAAAGTAGCAGTGCCAGATTAGTGTGTAAACATCTTTGAAGCATGGCTAGGAAGAGAGTTCATATACAAATGCAGACAGCGTGTTTTGTAGTTTGGTTCTAAATTTAATTTGTCGCAAAATACTGTGCTGCAGCTAATGAAAAGCATTTTGATTTAAAAAATAATGAACGACTCAGATTTTTTATCATTTTTCTTCACCCTTGGTGAAGACAGGCCTTGAATACTAGAAGAAAAATTCCGTAGAAGCGGTAATGAGACTGTTCAGGTGACTGACTGTTTCACAGACCAACAGCACAAGGCTGGCTGGACAAAAAGCAGTAATATGATTTCATGCCTTAAATAGCATATGTTTTTGCACTCGCTTCACAAGATGTGGTCAAGCCGATGATGTCATTGGCCAGAGGACAAGGTGCAGTTAATTTGATTTATTGACCTGGGGTGAGGTGTAGCACTGAAACCTTCTCATAGGGAAACCATTTATCTGAGGACAATTTCCTTTATAGCAGCAATTTAACCACTGCTGAGACTGTAGATATTTTATCCAGCATGATAAAAATGTACGCTGCATCTTGCAAACAAAATTTCTTTGTCACTGACGTTTTAGTAATTTTTATAGAATGGAATACTGGACAGTGGCCTTGTGCAGTCTTATGGCTGAGCTGGGGTTTATAACTCTGAATTCAGGTATTTACATGCCAAAATACAGATGTATTTATCTCAGACATATATTTGTGTGCCTGTGTTGTAGCTTAAAATTTTACTGGAACGTGATGTGGATAGAAATGTGTCTTCACCAGTGAAGCCCATAGGCAACGTGTTAGTGGGAAGCCCCTTTTCCCAAACCCTGGTGTCATCTTCACTTGTCAGAAGGTGCCAAGACTAGTAGTGTGTGGGTATTACTCCTCATTCTTGACTAAGGACTTTTATGTTAGTTACAATCTGACACCCACCACTGATAAAGCTGCTTCTTGGACCTTCTCTATCAGTAGTGAGTGGGAGAGTAAAAGAAACTTTTTTTTCTTCCATATGGACTACCTGGCTGTGGTGAGTGGAGGGTTGTGCTACTGTTGCAGTGCTTCCTAATTCTTACCATGGGAATACATTCTCCTATTTTGTCTGTCCTTTCAGCTTTTATTTTATTAGGGACAGAAGGAAGAAGGCTTGTCCTCCCCATGAAATAGTTCCACTGCCTGATTACCTCTGATCAGTTATGCAGGTGGCTCTGCCTTTTTTTCTTATTTTCTTTTTTTCTTTTCTTTTTCAAAACTGACCAAAACTTATCAGTCTAACAGCTGGTTGAAAGATAGGCTAAGCTATGTCAGTAGCCATGCTGCCGCATGTGGAGCAGAATTGGGAAGGTGTGTGTCAGTATGGTGACTTCACAACTAGAGGAGCTAGAGCTTACTCCTCACTTCCTAGAAGGACAGGGGAAGAATCTGAGCTTCCCACCCTGTCATTTTAAGAGGAAAAAATCTCAAGTTTGCTGTCACTAACAATTTCTCAAAGATTACCCTGCAGTAATAATTCAAGCATGTAAGTGTTAATACTGGACTTCCTGATGCTGAATGTGGATAGCTTCTGAATGCTTGTCTTAGCAAGTAATGGTGATGTCTGGAGTTGCCTCACTTGATGGAATTGGTGAGGTAGCCTTCAACTCAGTCTGTCCATTAAACCTAGGAAGCACCAACATATTCTGTGTTAGTCTCTTATGTGGTGTGAAGAAGTGTTGGTCCTACTTCTGCTCAATGTATATAATAATGTATTGCCCAGAAAAAATGAGATTTTGAACACCATTGTCACTTAAATGATATTTGTTAAATTTCCAGTGGTAAATTCCATGTTTAGAGTAGCACATTTTTGCTGTTTTCTTTATGTTCAGATGTGTGAGGATGCAAAGAATTTGAAATGTTCTGTCTAGAAATGTTTTGTCCATGCTGTCCAGAATGTTTTTGTTTGATTGATCTGTCATCCAGCTTCTTTCTGTTAAATAGTATTCATCACCTCCACAGACAAGTGTTGGTTGTCTCTCCTGGTTCTCTGGCAAATTTGCAGTAGTTTTTTTGTAGCATGCAGTAAGTTTTCATTAGCTTTCCTCAAATTTTGGCTCTGGTGGAGTTCAAAACTTCAAAATAGATTACAGCATTTTTAATGTGCAAATCTAGTCAGTTAATTTTCTTAACCTTTTTTCAGCATTATTTTCTATTCCCCTCAAACTGTTGTGCCCATAGGACAATAATCTTGATACTGCTGTTGTATACAGCTGACAATTAGGCAGCCTCTGCTACTTGCAGTTACAGCTTTATTATTTTTATCTTCAGAGAATCAGTGACAGTCCTGGCAAATGACTGTCTTTTATGACATACGTATTTTCATTCTCTGTGACAAAGCTGTTGTCAAAAGGAGGTGTTGAACAAAATTAAGTATGACTTGAGTATCCCAAATGTGATATGCTTGGTTTAGGTGCTTAAACTAGTATGTGAATGAAAGACTGTCTCACGTTGCTGGATAGACTTACAGTGCTGACTGTTTACGGGTGCAGAGATTTGCTTCTGTGTTAACGGATTTTCCCACCCCTTTTCCTAATGTGCTACATTGTTACACAGGGCAAGTTAAGCGTGGGATTTGTTGGACTGAATGCAGGAGAAAAATTTAAGGAAAGATACTGGTCTTGGTTAGTGTGTATTAAGTAATTGTATTTCACTTGAAACTGTTTGACAATTGCTAATCTGAGAAAAAACATACACATAGATGTATTTTCCTTTCTATAGTTCTTTGCATTAAATTTCTTGAATTGTGTGAATAGGTCCTCATGCTGCTTCATGCGCACTTATTTTTCTCTGTAGAAAAGGAAATAATTACTTCAGATCTCAGTATTATTCCTTTCCCTAGTTTCTTATTTCATAACTAGCTAGGAAATATCCACATTTGTTAACATAACTGTATTATAAATTATGAGCTCTGTAGTGCATTACAAAGTCTTTGCAAAAGGAGTTTTTTTTTTTATAAACTGCTACTGGCTAATTGAATTAGTTTAGGGTTAATAACACAGTTGAGTGATGAAGTGTTGGTTTGGTATAGAGGATTTACTGGGTTCCAATCCTGAGTTTGTCACCGGTTTCGCTTGCTTTGCTGTTCTGGGCTAAATCTGTGTAATGGGAATTACAGAGCACGTTTTCATAGGGGTGTTGCTGGGGGAATGATTAGCTAATGTTTTGTATTATTTCTGAAGGTAAGAGTACTGTGGTTCTTCTGCTTTTACATGTAAACATCCAAGCTTGTGCCCAGGTTAAACTTTGCTTAGGGTGTTTCAGTGCTGGTACTGTTCGTGTACTCTGATCAGCGATGAAGGCCTCCTGTTGTAAAGGCACAGATTACTGTCAGTTCTAACTACAATGTGATGTAGATCTGCTGTAGGGTATGCAGTTCAATGACAGTTTAAATCAGCCTGAGCCTGTCCTCATCTCCCTGTGTGTTCCTGCCCCCTTCTCTGCACTGGTGCAGACGCTTGCCTGATTCCTTTGCTGAGCTAAGTTCAGGGAATTAAATTGGCAGAAAACAAACCTTGCCAAAAATAATGAATAGTTTTTTTGTTGGTTTAGCTCTCTGAACTGGCTTACAATGAGTTTAGAGAAACAGCAGTACCAATCAAGGAAGGGAACAAGAAGCACACATGTTGACCCAAGTCTTCTCATAATTTCATTCTCTCTGATGGCTTTCCTGTTGGCATAAATGGGGAGTCATGCTCTCAGTCATGTGATCCTAGCACTTACTGGTTTCCAGGATGCTCTAACTTAACTTGCTAACCTGGTGGAGAACTAACTCCAGATCATTTTAGATCTTTGGTCTGTGAGTTAAAGTTAGCTCAACAAAGGCCTTCAAATGCAAGAGGATAGAACCATGTGAGTGAAAGTGGAGGAAGGGGAAAGAAGGAAGAGAAATGAAGCTTCCTCTTTTCAAAAGCAGCAGCAAGCATTCTGGTTAGCTTAGTTGTATAGCTTTGCTTTTAGATTGACATAAATGGCTGTGAAACAACAGTTGATTGAGTTGATGAACTCAGGTTGATCTAAAATGGTACTGGCCCAAGGGAAGTGATGGGAATGTATAGCCATGGGCACTATGCTAGACCTATTCTAGCAGCAGGCTGTACATAGATCACTGAAGCCAGTGATGAAACTGCACCTAAGTAAGAGAGTAGCTTAGAAACCAATAGATGCAGAAAATCTGGCATGGTTTGTGCTGTCATAGGTATGATTGCATTAATGGTAGCCACAGCAGAAACTTAAATAAAAATTGTGGATGAGATCTTTAAGTGGCTCCCATTATTTTAGTGCTGCTCACAGTGAGACATCTCTCTAAAAAGTAGTGTGGCTTAGAAGGACATATTGGCAAAAGTACTTGGGAAATTACAGACACTGTTACTTCTGCTAAATTTTGGACTGATATCCCTGTAGAGCAACCTTTAAAACAAACAAACAAAAAAAAACCCAACACAAAAACCCCAAGCATAACTGCTTCAGCTGTTTAACACAATCACTCTGAGACAGATTTATCTTTTCTAAATAACGTGATATTGTGACAAGGAACCTTTTGCTCATCAATCCTTTTATTTTTTTTCTTCCCAGAAATCAGATTTGGCTGTATAGAAATGAAGTAGCATATATAGCGTGTTTGACATGGTATGACAGGGCATGAAGTTTTGGAAAAGGAAGATATGAACAGCTAAGTTACTAAAACAGTAAATACAGTTGAAGACTTAAAAATAAGTGTAGAAAAACCTGTCAAATTAGGTTGGAGATGCAGCTTACTACTTTTTTCCCCTCCTTTTCTTTAAGGGCTGGTAGGAAGTCACCATCCTTTTTTGCAGTGAGCTCCTTTGCTATTTGTTCTCTTTGTCCTTTTGATGATTCAGTTTTATTTGAAAAATACCATGTGGCTTAGTAATTTGTGCCTGACCGTACTAGTGTGAAGTTGTAGCTTTATACTACTTGGATAGAGCTGAGGGGGAGGAGTATACAGTGAATACAGGTAGAAATGACTCAGATGTTTGATGAATCACTCATTTCTACATTATTAACTAATACAGCCTACTGAATGAGAAGTGAGATTCAAGTTTCTTCCAGGAGTCCTGTTGCAAAGATGCCTTTCTTACCTGCTGATCCTTAGTAGGTTATAGCCTTTATTTGAGTTTTCAAATGTAGGTTTAAATAGATGTTTGAATTTGCTTATTTCTAAGGCTGCAGAGAGATGGATATGCCAGGAAATGCTACCTCCCCTCCTTACCAACTCCTCTGGGGGTGTTTCCCACCCCATCCTCCAATGCATGGACACACACCTGTGTGCAAACATGCTTTAGTAAAAGTACCAGAAAGCTTGGGCTGGGGACAGTTTTTTCTAGCTCTGATTGTAGTAGTAGAAGACATTACTGCTTCTGACTGTAGGAGTTTCCTGTTCCCCTGCACCTATTGGTGGGTCTGCCCATTTGGGTGCTGTCTAATCCATTTCAGTTAAAATTAGCAGGGTTAGTAAAGACTGTGATCTAAACTGCCTAAAGTAGCCCAGATAATTCCAATTGAAATCTGTAAGTCATCATACCTGAGGGTATGATTCATGTTACATTTAATTCAATTTAAGGGTGGGCTGCTGCCAAAAAGAAATGGGAACATAAGCAGAAAGAGTATTGGGCCATCGCTTTCTGGACTATTGTCCATTTTGACACAGCCTGTGTAAAACTGTGTCTTAGCTTCTGGCAGAAATGGGTTGGGATTGTGTGGAGAAACTGGAGGTAGGAGGGCAAAGGGAGCAGTAACTTCCACTTGTAATGTTTGTTTCTGAATGAGGGTGTCTGTTCTCAGTGTTAGAAAGACATGGTCCTTTTCAGATTTTAATAAACTTTCCAGTGCTACTTTTCTGTTTTTATTCAATTTATGTTGATCTGAACTACACAATGTAAATTGTTATATTTACAGTATCTCAAGTGAAGCATGCAATTTACAAGTTATTTCCCTTAAACAGACTTTATCATAAGATTATATTTACTTGCTGTTCCATTTCAGTCAGAATATAGTTACTTTAGACAGCTTATGGCGACAAAGCTAGCTAAACTTGGGAACATAAGAATATCTTTCAGAACAGTTGAGAACTTACACTTCTGCATATTTGTTTAGTCCGAGGTCTAGTAGCTTCTGACTTCAAATCAGTCACACCATCTCACACAGCAAGTTGTTTGAATCGCATCATTGCTAACCTTTATCCAACTATTATTTTACTGCCAGCATAACTCCTCTTTGGTTAGGATGGGTGTGCCAGAATAAGGAAGAAGTCATCAGCTGCCAGGCTGCACTGCTGCATATCGAATTTTGCCAACCGCTGCCTTAGAAAACATGTTGGAGTAGCAGCAGTTGTAGGACAGACTTTTAGTCAAAGCTTTGAAATGAGGACACATCAGGTGGAAAAGTGTAAACTAGAAACCTGATCACTTTCCAAAGTTGATTTTACTCAGTTTTCCAAAAAACAGATCTTCTAAAGTTGCAGAAATTTTTCATGTGTCTGGTTTTAAACTAACCTTTGCTGCTTACCCTTATTCTTTTTTCAGTGTGTGTAAGGTTGTACAAAGAAGGACTAAACAGTCTGTTGCATGTTCGTCTTCACTTCTGGCTCAGGCAAGCGCTGAGCTGCAAATTCTTGGCATTTGGTAAAGTAATCAAAGGAACTATCCCTATCCCTGTCCTTGCCCTGTTTTTATGCTCTTTCCTAGGTGTCTGCTGTTGGAGAAGGATCAGGTAGATCTTTGGTCAAAGCCAGTGTGGTGATTTTATTATTCTCTTTCAAACAAAAAGAAAACACCTTTCCCCTTATTTCTCAGTCCATCTGAAGTTTTGCAAGTCGTTCTTTTCCTATCCTAAAGTGGTCAGGAGTGCCATAAAAGAGTTTAGGAAAGATGATATTCCTTGTCTGCTCTGCATGTTTCCAGCTCTGGGAAACAACTGGGGGGTTGCTCCAAGGGCTTTCCTACTAATTTCTAGTTCCCTACCAGGAACCACCTTATATGGTTCAGTTCAGTGGTGCAGAAGGGACTTGTTCCAGATATACTACGGACTGACTAAAGCCCAGTGCCCTAAAACTTCCTGAGAACATGCTTCAGCCATGCATGTGTTGGGGAAAACTTCTTCATTAATATTGTTCTCAACATAGTTAAAATTGAAAATGGATCCAGGCACATCTTGTAACACATTTTAATAATATATATAGTAAACATAACTCTTCATAAACAGCTAAATTTGAAGGATATAGCATTGTATTTAAGTGCTTATACACTTAAGTTTTCTGTGATTGTGGATATGGAAGTTTAAACAAAGGCATAAAGAGTTCGAATAGTTGTTTGGCATCTTAAATCCCCTAGCCTTTCTCAGCTGATTTGCTGGGGGAGAGAGCAGGAACAGGTAGTGTCTCTTTGTGTTGTGATGTCTCTAGTCAGGTTTGCAAGTGTTGTGGGCATCTTTTAAAGATCCTAGCAGAAAATTTTCAGTTGTTGCTTCTGTTATAATATTGATAAATGAAAAATGAAAGAAAAAAATACCATGTACAAAGGTAGGCCAGCACTTATATCTTCTTATTCCCCTATCTAGTGTTAACATAAGCAAAAGTTAGACTTAACAGGAGGACTGTTGGGGAAAACCTAATTCAAAAAGTTCATTTTAAAGTTATAGAAAAAGCTTTCTTAAGTATTGAGACAATCCATAATTTTCTGTGTGCACTCAGAGAAGACATGTTAGTTGCTTAAGGGATCAGTTAATCTGTCGATCTTCCAAAAAGCAAAATTAAGTGCAGGCACAGTGGTATTTTTTTCATTACTTATTAAGTAGTGATTTCATATTGTGTGGGTTAGAGCTAGAAATGCTGTGTTTACTAATGAGGAAGGGAATGTCATTGCCATTTGTCCTATATTTACATCACAAATAGGTCTCTGGATTGTATAATACAGACACTTCAAGAAATTTATACTCAGAATTGCAGAGAAGTTGAGAACTCTGCATTTCCATGTAGCTTGCTTGAGGTTTTATCAACTTGCCTCTTCCATTTTTCTGAGTTTGTGGCAGTTATATTAACTGTATTTGGATATATGCTTGTATACACTAATTGTCACCGAAGGCAGCATCTGTTCCTAAGGTTTTTAAAAACATGTGGAAGATTGTTAATTTCTTTACTTTTCAGTGGCAGGGAGTAGACTGACACACTGAACAGTTTTCTTAGAAAGTGTTGTCAACTATAGTCATTTCCCAAGTGCACTTCACATTGCAGGTTAGTTAAACTGGGGATTTTCATGGTGTCGTCATTAAAGTAGTAATCATCTTTCTTGGTTGTGTGTAGTATTAGGAGAACACTGAAGACAGAAACATATGGTGTACAGCTATCTACTAATCATCTGTATCTGAAACTCCTTGGTTTATTGTTTGTTTTCTCTACTTTGTCTAATACTCATTTGTTGAGGCAGTCTTTATATAAAGAGAGTAGGTACTGGAGAGGCAGGTTGCTTCAGTAGTTCTGTCCTTTGGTTTTGGTGTAATCTGTGTACTTGGTAGCAATAAAGAAAGTGTCCAACGAAGGCACAAAGCCTATATAGAAATGTGGTGCTGTTTAATTGGTAACTAGGACAGTTTTGTTTTCTTAGAATCTGAATAAACCCATAAATGCATACTGAAACTGTTAAGACATATTGACTAATTACGTACGGTTGTGTGGAAGTGTTCTTCGGTCCAGCAATAATTTATGGATTGGTCTTTAAGAACCATTGAGGTAGCAAATAAGTATACTTATACTATATAGTGTGGTCAGAGTGTTAAAATTTGTTTTGAAACAATTTCTTTGGTGCTAATCAATTCTAAGGTTCAACTGTGAAACATTATCTGGTATTACTGACCTACAACTGACTTTTTTTATTCAGCAAGTTAATATAAAGAAGTTAATTTTTCAGGTTCATTTTCCTTCATGTGCTTTTGTAATACTGAGTGATTTATTTCAACAAGTATTTGAGATTGAAACATCAAATGTGGCATTTGTGCATTTAATACTTAACCGTTAGTCACAAACCTAATTGTGACCTGATAAATTGTCAACTGCTTAGGCTGGGGGGGTGGGATTTTTTTTTTTTTTTTTTTAAGATTTAATTTCTGAAGCTTTTATATTTGTGAATGGTGAGGAGTTGGGAATAGTAGATATTAACTCGTGTAAAAGAGGACTGTTAGGAGGAAAAGGGGTAATGTTTTTATTTACAAGAAAGCTACTCCTGGGCTGTTCTCAGAGCCCTGCAGATTTGAAGCATTGCATTTAGTGAGCGCATGAAAAATGCGCGACTGGTGTTTGAAGGCCCTGCTGGGGCAGTCCTTAAACAAAAGGAGTTGTGGGCTCTAAATGTGGAATATGTTCTTTATTAATTAGTTCTGCTGCTGTGTGACAGTTCCAGTTTGACTATCTGTCTGGCTTGTTGAAATAAGAACTGGAAAATGTTTTGTTTCTTTTTCTTTGGAATTTTTGCCCTCTGTTTCATGTCTGAACAGAGGTTTGTTGTATACGACTGCAGTCATATGCATAGGAGAGGAAAGTGCAAAGAGAAGAATTACTCTGTACTAGAAAAATTGAGGAACACTATGGAAGAAACTCATCATTCTTTCAATTAGAATCTTTTTATCATGTGTATACTTTATCAGACTTCTTTATGTGTCCCCAAGTGTTTAAAAAGTCTCACACCAGGTGAGCAAAATAAGAGGTATTGAAAAGGCAATCTATTTACAGTAATATCTTATTTCCTATGTTGTTGACTGGATTTGTGTTTGAATAAGAACATTTCTTTTGTGGCAGCTCCTTGATTCTGCAGAGAAGGCAGTATTCTGTGCTTGATACTAGCTAGTTGCCATGGCAACAATTATGATGTCATGAATTCAGTACAGTGACTTCACTGCAGTGTATTTTATCTTTATTCTCAGTTTTCTTCAGATCTTGCTAGCAAACCAGAAAGCATCTACGTGTGATACTGTGACTTGTTTATTATGTGATAATGATGACTAATATGATCCAGATCTCTCAAAGTAAACCTAATTACTGCTTATTTTTAATCTCAGTCCTAAAGTCTGGGAAACTAAGACCTTGCATTTTTATTTATCTGGACCTGTTTCAGCTGTATTAGCCCAAAAAGTTTGCTAATAGGAATGAAGAGGAAAATACTTTTTTTTAATCACTCAGATGTGATTCTTTTCAGCTTAGAGAAATGGAGAGAAATGTATGTACTTTTAAAACTAAAAATCTGAGAATAGTAGTGTCCTGTTATGTCTCTTCTCCCAGAATAATTTGTTAAATTCTGGCTTGCCTTTCTTAGCCCTGTTGTTTTCTGAAGCAGGTGAAATGTTCCAAGGGTTTGTTGACCCGCAAATTGTACCAGGAAACTTCCTGCCCATCAGCCTTCGGAAATGGTCAGCTGTTTTCTGCTCTCTGAGCACTTCCATTTATCACCGGGTTGTGCACCTCCATTTCACAGGTAGCAGAGCTGACTGTTCAGTGCATACTCTCACCCTGTCCTCCATTGCCTTCTGATAGTCAAAGAGAAGTATTTAGCATTTTTCTTCTATTTTAAAGTATATTTTTTTGGCTCCAAATTTAGCCCCAGTAAAAATGTCAATAAAAACATAGAGTTTAACTAGCTTGCATTTCTTTAGTTGACATAACTGTGTGTCTGTTTAGAGCTGGCTTAGTGGCTTAACTCAAAGGTTGCCTGAGACTTCTGGGCCATCTGACTTTTACATTATCAGTGAACAGCGCAAAGTGTTTTAAAGTGGTATGCTAGGTATTTTTTGTAAGGCTTTTTTTGGCCTCTGCAAGTAGAAGGTTCACCTTTGGCTTAGTTTGACAAAGGTAGTTTCTATGTATAGATAGTGCCTAAGTATGTTGTAAGTCTGCTGAAAACCTTTCTAATAACAGGAGAAAATGTAGGATGTGCTGATTTCTTCCTGTGGCTTACTGCTGCAGCAATCATTTGCATTAAATTGTATTGAGCATATATCCATTTAGGTGAAGTTAGAATTAAACGACCTCTTCACGTTTTTCTTCCTCTTAAGAGAGATGGAGACTTGAAAAGCACCCACTAGCAAATGAGAGGGTGTCATGGACAGCATGTAAGGAAGATGGAAAAACGTAACAGGAAAATCAAAGTTGCAGTTGTCTTTCTGCAGAAAAGAAAAAATATCCTGTGTAGCCTGTCATTTATAAGCATATCATGGAAGTTGAATTGTGGCATACTGCAACTGGAGTTAAGAACATGTGATTGAGATGTTTTTATTAATGAGCTACTAAGAGGGAGCAAACTGCAAAATACTGTTGCAGGTAATGTTGTTCCCATTACCTAAGTGCAGAGGTCCTATGCTTGAAAATTTGCTGGTTTATGTTGGTACCGGCTGTGCTTAGTAGCTTTTTTCTTTAATCGGCACAAATGTGCTAGTGATGGGGTAGCTTGTGTTAAATTCTAAATGCTTTTTCAAAATGGCAAACATTTTTATCTTGCTGTAACACCTGTGCACATGGAGGGTTTTATTAATTTAAGAGTACTGGTATGATTTGATTGCTGATATTTTTAGTCTTTAGACTAGGTTTGTATGATCCTCGGAGTAGCCTTTTGTAAATTAGTTGTTGGGGTTTTTTATGTTTCTGTTAATTACTAAATGTTAAGGTTTTTCTAAACATGTAGGTTTTCAAGATGTGATTGGACAAGGTGATAGAGAATCTCATCTAGGTACCCTTTCCCACAGAAGGTTAGACCAGGTGATCTTTCAAGGTTCCTTCCAATCTGGGTTAGTCTAGGATTCTAGGATTGAGCTGTTGGAAGGAATAGCAGCTTTCTTAACTGATGTAACTGCGTGTGAAAAATTGCTAACTCAAAACTCATAATTTTTTAGTCACATGGAGATTAGATCATTCAGTTCCCAGCACCGTTTGCATAAACGAGTATTGCATTTAGAAACAGTATTATGGCAGTTAGTACCAGACTGAAAATATATGAAATTTAAAGCTCTGGACTGCACGTGTCTTGGCAATGCAAATTCTTCTGAAGTGAAAGGGGAGTGTAGAAGTTTTTTCTGGAGTGCTTAGGAAAAGTGATCACCTCTACAAAACTTCAGTGTGTGAAAACAAAAGGAAACTTGGAATGGAAGAAGCAAAAATAAGTTTTACTGTGTGAGTCCCTTGTTCTCCTTTATGAATGCATGGGTGTATGGCCTATCTACAGTATATAGATCAGAGAGGAACCTGCTGCACTTTCTTCAAATGTAGTAACATTTAAGAGAATGGGATGATGAGGGGAAACAACAACAAAACACTACCACTACCCCCTGCCCCCAACTGTTTTCTTTTAGAATTATTAAATGAAGCAACCTAACTTTCAGTGCTTTCTTTTATTCCACTCATAATTCTTCTATGAGAACCAGTTACATTCTTGCCCACTGGGACTTGGAAAATAAATAAGCTAATTGGAATTGCCTCAGCTAGTGCTGTTGCTTCTACTTAAAGATACAGCATAAAACCAAGTTAGTACATTAATGCCTAGTTCACATTACAGGCTTCTACTTGCTTTGTTTATACAGAGTGACTAGAACTTGTCTTATAAGTTATTACCAATACCGATAGTGCATGGAAGAATGGCAATATTGGTGGAAGTATGGCAAAGTAATTGGCTTGTGTTTCAGGATGCAGTGGCAGATAGTGGCTTGAGTTTGTGTTTATTCAGGGGCTAGGACTAATGGTGGTGTTTTGGTACTTTTTTTGGTTGCAGCTTTGAAGACTTCCAGGTCAGCAGCTCCAACAGGATTTCAGTGAAAAGAGTTAAAATGCTTGGATGGGTTACTTTGCAGTGCCTGCTTCAGAGCCCAGAACCAAATTTGGTTCAGAATCGGAGTGTGTGAAAGAGGAGTTAACAGAAGAAACTGGAGGCTTGAAGGGCTGCTTGCTATTGTAGAAAGGTTAGGAAGCTGGAAGTGCCAGGGAGGTGTTTCGGGGACAGGACCTGGTGAAAAGCTGAGCTTCTAAACTTGGTCCTGCTCAGGGGTCCCTTCTGGCCTATTAACCTACCAGTGGGTTCACCTGTCATTATTCTGAATATGAGGTGACCTAACCCACCAGTCGTTTGCTGCTTCCAGTCTGCTGGAGAAGTCTATGAATAGCATCACAGGTAGACACACCTTTTCAGATGTGGCCTGTCCTCTAACAAGACAACCCTGTCTTTAGAGGACAGAATTTTATTGGCTTCAAAAATTGCTATGTCTCTTGCAAACACCTATATAGAAAATTCTATGTATCATCTTTCAAAGCAGTTAAGTGTTTGAAATTTAATGTTTTGAAAGCAATCAGGAGAATCTTCATTAGTACAGGGGGTCTGGCCTTAACAAGCATATATTAAAATCATTATAGATGAGCTTTGGAGAAAATATACTGCATTAATTGGGAGCCATGTGAAAGCCTCCATGACAAATTTGTAAATGGAGATGGGTGATTCCCCCTCACACCTAGGTCTATGACTGGGAGTGCTGTGGGCTGCTAGGGTGACATGGTTATCTTGGCCTCAGCAGGCTGCCTGGCTCCCTTTTTCTGCAGCTCTGATTCAGATTACCCAGCAGTCCTTGTGCTTTGCTATGATCAAACGATACAGCCCTCACAGAAAAATGTGCTACTCAAAGCTCTGTGTGGCTCCTGTAGCCAACTTGATCTATACAATGGGAAATAGGAAAGCCTTCTTTATCTGATTAAACAGCCGACTTTGGCATGAAATCTCCTTTTTAATATCAACTTGCTGGAACTGCTATGACAATAAAAATGCCTTTTTTTTTTTTCCTCTTGTTGGGAAAGCAAAAAAATTGACACTTCCTCGTTTCATGTATTACCGCCAGAGCATTCTCTGACATTCTTTGAGTCTAATCGTCAGATGCGATACCCTGGTTGTACTTAAGCACATAACTTTTCAACTCATTATTAACTGCCAGCATCCGTGCTACATGAGGGTTTTTTCATGGTGACCTCAACTATTCTTTCGTCTTGCTTCCCATATTGGAGTTAAATTAATCGATAATAAAATGAATCATGTTTCAACAGTAATCATTTAAATTACAGACATCGAATCATCAGTCTGGGAAATTACTGTGCCTGCTTTAATAGTGAAACATTACCTTGCACACAGAAATTTAGAAATACAGTATATTTTCTTTTAAAAATGTGGATTCTTCTTCAGCAGTTCCTTGATAAAGAATTTCCCTGTCCTCCTTTTGGCACCAAGTTGTGACTTTGCTGAAACAGAAACATACTGTTAGCGGTTGAAATACTGTGTTACCATGCATGTTATTTTGTCCCAAAGCACAATAGAAGATACTGTGCTTAAGGCACAAACTTGAAGAAACAAACTGTCCTAATAACCCACTTGAATAGAAAGAAAAGGTGAAGGTTTGCTATAGCCTTTTTGGAATTTTCAAGGCTGTTACGTGAATGGTGTTAGGATAAACACATTTCCGAGTCCTGAATTTCTTTTTAAAAGCAAATATAAATTTTGGGAAATAACTTTCCCATTAACACACATGAATGATATTTTAAAAGTAAAATATATACATGGTTAAGAAGAAAGTTTGATAAAGTTGTCTGTATTAAAAAAAAAAAAAGGCAGGTTAACTTGTCTCTTTTTTTTCCCCCTAAAGAACTCTATTAATGTATCTGTAACTAATTTGAACCTGCTGAGGCTCCCACTACAGTCAATGTAGGTGATGACTCAGGTGGTCAAATTTGACTTTCATTCCAAATAGTAGGCATGAAGCAGTGCTCCTTCTGTATCCAGATTACCATGCATAATAAGCATGTCTTAATGAACTTTCAAAGATTAGTCTATTTTCTGTATTATTGTCAATGAAAACCACTAGTGATAACTTTGTATAAGATGGCCCCATTTAATGATGTTAGGTGATTCAAATTTTTAAAACCACTGCATTTGCAGTCAAGTGTGGGCTGCCTCTGTAGTAAATGGAGAGAGGGAAAGGTTAATTTCAGTAACCTAACAACAGTTTTTATGATTAAACTTTTTGGTTTCTGGTTTTGCTTTCTCTAGATAATTCTGATTTTTTGGGGGGCTTGGGAAAGGAGATATTTTTATGCCCTTTTCTTTTTGATGTCTTGCTTAAGATTCCTTATTTACCAAACATACACATACTTCTGTTGCAGTGCTATAGTAGAGAAAAGATTTGGGGGAAAGGGAGAGGAAGCACGAAGGTGGGGGAATAAGCTATCAAAAAGTGTTTGGAGAAAGATATAGCAGGAAAAGAAGAGCTCTGCAGGAAAAAAATACTCTGCATATTCTCTAATCTTTATAAATAGTGCATCATGTGGGTGAACTTCATATCTATATCTATGGTGTAGTAGATATAGAGAGATATTTGCCTGGTTGTAATTGCAAAGTATTATTGAAGTAAATGCTTCTTGAGAGAAAAGTCACAAACTGTGAAGAAGTCACCTTAGGATCAGTGGACTTACTCTTTTGTCAGTTATCTATTAATGCATGTAATTAAAAATGAGCAGTTGGAGTAAGTGCAGTGTTCAAGTCATGCAACCTCAGGATTTTAGGCAGAGATTGGCACTTCATCTGACTCCCCACATTTGTTGTGTTTCCATTGGCTTCTGCTTCTCAGATAGTGTTGATTGAGTAAAAAAAAAAAATGTTGTTTACAATAAACAGTCTTTCGTATGTAGACAACAACAACTAATTATAGGGTGGGGATAACAAACAGAGAAGGTTGATATCAAGTCAGACTGGAGAAAGTATCCTTGAAATGTTCTCTTTAAAACAGTTGTCTACAGCCCTTACAGCAGAGATAAACAGCATTTATTAGGCTCTGAGAGGATCACAAGGTTACATATGTGATTTCTAGGGATGATTTCAGTTCTGAGAGCATGCAGAGCATTGTGTGTGTGACGCACCCTTTTCAAGATAAAGGAAGTCCCTTTACCATCATGTTTTATTAAATGCACATACATTATAATAGTTTTGTTCTTTGATCCAGAATGAAATTAACATCTAGAGACTATACAACTCAACTGGTTGAGCTCAGTTGGTAGGTTTGTATTTTAATTTGTGCAGTGTCTACAACAGGGAGGAGACATACAAACTTTGTAGGAAGAACATGGATGTCTGACATTTTCTGTTCCAGAACCTTTGTTTGAGTAGCCGTATTGGATTTGCTTCCTTTTTATATTTAAAAAAGATATCCTGAACACATGGCTGTTTAAATACTGGTATGATGTGCCACTGCAGAGGCATTTTCTTTTCATATTGCTTTCATTCAATAAGATGCGCATTTTTTCTGTATAAATGAACTCATATTCAGTAGTGCAATTGATTAATTCCCCTCCTCTTTTCTTCCTGCTGTAACACTGGCAAGCAGTTCAGTTCATCCAGGTGTCAGCGCTTTTAGTTATGTGATCAGAATTTTCTAATGAGGGGAGGAAACTGTAAGAACTGGTTTGAAATCACTTTTCAAGTTCCAAAAAGAAAAAAGAAAGCAAAGCCATCTTAAAATTAACAGCTGGAGTATTTTATTCTTTATGGCCTTTCAGAAAGGAAAGAATAGAGATGGATTTTTTTTTTGCTTGTACGACTGAAACCTTACACAGCTTTCCTCCCATTTTTCTCTCATGTTCACCCCTCATCTTGATCATAGAAATGTAATTCCTCTTTTGATGACTTTCCTCTGAGGTTTGTCCTCTGTGATGCAAACTTGGTTTGGTTGACACAATTTCTGATTCTGTTCAGTTTTGCTCTTTTTTCCCCCCATGTCTCACCTTATTTTTGGTTAATAAATTTTAATGATCTTTATGATCTTTTTGGAGAGATTCTTTCTCTCTGCCCCCCCCCCCCCCCCCCCCCCCCCCGAAGCCCAAGTAAATTGAATGCAAAAATAAAGCCCTGCCAAGTGGTTGCAGGGTGCTTAGGACAGAGTAGTGCCTGCACAAGGGCACTCCAGCCCACCCTGGGAATAAAAAGCTTGAGATACGTATTGCTAGGCTTCAAGTATTGTTTTCTTTTGGCAGTTGGGGGGTTGGAGGAGGGTTGATCACATTTAAATAATCATTTGAATATTTTGGTGTGGTCTCCTCTTTTTTTTTCTTTTTTTTTTTTTTTCTGTGAGAACATTTCTACCAGGAGTGTCTGTAAATTTTTTTTTTTTTCTCTGCCCTCTTCCTCCTTCCCCAAACCCACAGGGCAGAAATGAGAAAGTGCTTAACCATCCAGGCTTGCAGGATCATAGATGAAAAACTTTGTATCTGAAGTGACTGGCTCCTGACCTTGCTGACTGGTTGTAAGAGTCATTGACTCTTGCATATGAGCTTGAAGAGAGTGGAAGGGTGCTTGATCAGAATACCTGGATAAGTTCTTTGCTTGAAATACATTGTTTTGTCTAAAAAGTACCAGGAGAGCTTGCTTCCAGCTAGGGGATACTTGTATCCCATTTGGAGTGACTTGACTTTGTAGGCTTTAATAGAGTCCAATTGGACAACACTGGGATGTAGGGGTTCTGCTAGGCAGCTCTGGTTTTTATGTAGTGAGTTATTGAGTGATTAAGGCAGATAATAGCCTTCATGTATATAGTTTATTTCCCTAAAAACAGTATTTTTGATGACTTTGAGCAGCAGCATTGATGTGTGTTCTACTTATAACTGAGTAAAAAGTGTTTTGAAATGGAAATTGGGACAGGAAGCTGCATAATACCTTGTCTCACTTCTAGACTCACAAAAGTTCTCCAGACACAAGTTGGTCAGATAAGGATAGATGGTACTGTTACAGAGACATAAGCACAGGACAAAAGCTGTGCTAGCCAGTCTGCTTGTAGCATTAATGCTTCCAGTGAGCAGAAACAAATGTTTGGCATACAGAGTCTAATGACTGTTTGACTTGAAAAGGTAGTCCAGGTTTACAGTAATAAAAGCCTATTCTGTATTTATAGTGTTCTAGCAAGGAAGTTTTTTGCCCTTATAAAATCTGTGTAGGAATAGAGAGTCTGTAAATGCATTGCAAGTTGGAATTGTAAACTGGTGGCACAGTGCAAAGCTGCAGTTGAGTGCCAGAACTTACATTTGTAGTAGAAACAGATTTTCATTTGCCTTTGCTGCAAAATGGGGCATTCTGATATTTAAAACAGTAATTTTGAAACGCCTTTTGCTGGGTTTTTCAGATGATGGCAGTTAGATCACCTTTCAATTGAGTAGCAATTCAAAGGCACTCTCTACCTTCCTCAAATCTCAATTATGAATCTAACACCGCAAGAATGCGCTCTGCTTGTTAGAGGAGTCTTATCAGTGTGGCATGCTTTAATTCAAGGTAAAACTGAATGGACAAATACTGAGAAATGATATGGCACTTCGTAACTTTCTTCCTGAGAACCCAGTTGTTGGCGCCTGCTGTTTTGTCTCAAGGTAGCCTTGGGACATCATCATGTGCAAAGGGTCATACATCAATAATCCTCATGTGCAAAGGAGAAGAAATGAGTACTCTTTCTGAACTCTTCTTCCATTTGATGGAGTGTCAGCTGTTCTGTGGAAAGACTGCTTGCCCTTATACAACAAATATTTAATGTGCTGTTTAACAGCAACTGAGGGGAAATTATATCACAAGGTAAAGAGTTGTCCTTTTATAAAGTAGCCATAGTTCCAATTAGTTTCTTTCATTTCAGGATGAAAACTTGTCATTATAAATCTTAAAAGACAGCTTTGGCTTCCTTCAGCACTATGAAATGGATGAGCCCAATCCAGCAACAATATTAAGTACACAGTTGCTCTTCACCTGAAAGGTGAATGTATTTTTAGCTGTAATATCTCAAATTAGTTTAATGACATTGTGATAGTAACGGAGGGTCTAGGAATGCTATTATAATTCATTCATAGTTAGAAACTTATTTTTGCATGTAGATCTTGGGGAACAGCATGCCTATTCATCAGGATTCTGATAAAACTTGAAGATCTATATGAATGAAAGAATTAAAGCTGGTATGGGGATGAATAGGGATAGTCAAAGATTCTTTTGTAGCAATGTACAACAGTACTAGCCATGAAAAGAGGCTGGATGTTGTATTTTCCAAATCAGAAGTTTAGTGTGCTTGTGGAAGTCTGCTGGAAGCTGAAAAATTCAGTCTTTCAAAGGGGCATAATAAACCAAAGGTTTTAGTATTGTCTTTCTGCTCTCTAAGTCAGAGGCTTCCAGGTCTCTAAGCTCTGATCTTGGAGCCAGCAACAGAGCAGCACTGCCTATTGCAGGAGCATTGCAACTCTTGGCATCTAGTTATCATCACCAAATTTTAATGTTGTTGTTGTTTAGGGATTCTTTTGTCTCAACTGAAATTACTTGAGGGTGTTTATTTCATAAGTATTAGCAGATTTTCCTCTTTTCCCTGGAACAAAATTCTGCCCTGAGGTGTTGCAAATTCTTCCCTGCATTAAGGTTGCATGTGTTTACTTTGCACATAATTAGCTAAAGGTATTTCATATACATAATGTACTTGCTGTTTAAGGTTTTGCATATTGTAAGTGAGATAGGAAATAAGAAAACCAGTTCATCAGGATAAATACCACACTGTTAACTGAGGAGCAAAGAAATAAGATACAGAATATATGTTAAAAGAAATGGTTTGCAATATTGTTTTGGCAACAAACTTGTATGTTGACAGAGCAAGGGAATCTTTGAGATACTAGGTTCCACAGCAAAGTAAAACATAAAATGAAATAAAATCCTTAAAATAAGGGTTGATTACCAAGTAAAATATTAGTATGCTGCTTTTAAATATGTTAATGTGAGTAAATTCAGAGAACTGAGGCTAGGACTTCAGAGATTTTTTCACTGGTTTATACTGCCTCCAAATGGTATTTTAAACGAGTTTCTTAGCTTACGTGTTCCTCAGTTTCTCAAGTTGTAGGGTTTTGATTTGCTTTCACTTTCAGGTTAAAACACAAACAAACAAAAACAACAAACCAAAACAAAAAAAACCCCAAAAGACAAACAAACGAAAACAAAACAAAAAAGCCACCCCTAAAACAAAGCCCCAAATAATCAAAAACTTCCCTGCCTTGTTGGGTGCTTAAGGTTTTAATGTTTGGGATGTATTATGTGATCATTAGATAAAATATACTGAATAAATGTACAGTAATCAATAATTAATTTTTTCCTTCTTCCCCTAATATTTCAATTAAGTTTGCTTTAGTAAGTAATCCCTAACGTTGTCCCACTGATAAAAGATACTTCTGACCAGATATGGCTCAATACACAAAGGTATGTTCTTTTACCTGTCCTGCCCAAGAAATAGCAAGTGTCTTGAATTTAATTTTTAGATGCAGAGGTTTGGGGTTTTTTTTGTGAATCCCCAGTCTGCATTATTATTCAATATTCAATTTGTAGTTTTCACAGAGCATTATTCAAGCTACAGTAACCCTTTGCAGCATTTGGCTTTTATTGCACTGTCTGTTCAGGCTTTGGTCTTCTGATTGCTGTCAAATACCTGCATTGTGCTATTCAGTTAGCTTTGGATAGTTCTCTTGGCTATTTTGGAGCTCACTAACACTTAAAGATCACAGATGTAGTGAATAATCCAGCACTGATGACAGGAATCTTTTTGTTTTGAATTCTCAAAAACAAGCATTAGTAAGAGTAGAGAAGTATGGCTACCAAGAAAGCTTTGGCTCTGTTATGTCAGATTCCTGAGAAAGAAATGCCATACAAATACAAAAGCTATTGTAGTGGTATGCTTTTCTAACTGAATTAATAGTGAATGCTCTTAAAAGCATCTTTCGTTATTAACCCAAGTCAGTTACTAATACATAGGGACAGCCAAGTGAGGAGTCACCAACAGTGCATTGCAAAATGTAAGCAATTGTCAGAAGGAGTTAAGGAATGCCTTTCCTAGGTGGCATTTGTGAACTGACTGGTATGAGCTGCAGCTTTTGTGAAGCAATAATCATGTATCAGTGATATCTTCATCAGTTGCCATTAAAATGAAGGTGATGTCAAATGTTCGCTATTGCCATCTCAGTATAGTAAAAGATCAAATAAATTGAGAGGAAATGAGTCAGTCTTTGTTTAAACACCCATTAGTGCACAGTGCACAAAGCCTTGTCATGAAGGAACTTGTTCCCTCTACTGTAGTTTCCTTTGTGAGTCTCCCAGCTTCTCTAAAATAATCACGAAGGGTATTTCTAGTTGCCATGGAAGTTGTGTCACGCCAAGACAAGAGGTAGACTCTTCTGGTAGAGTAATTTTAAAGGACGTATCAGGGAGATAGTGCTCTTCCGGTACAAAAAATAGAATATGTTGTTATCAAGACGTAGTGAAACAATATATGGTTTTTATAGCACCATTTAACTGAAGCTTTTAGATTACACTGAAGCCATAGGTCTCAAGGCTACTGTTTTTATAAGCTTCATTTGACTGTTTGGGATAAGGACTTGGTTCCTTGTTTTCCTGTGTTACCAGATTTGGGAAGCTTATGTAAACTCCTCAGCAGAAATTGAGACTACTCAACAAGTTGTACTCTATATGGGCCAAACCTTACCTTATTTGGGATACAGAAGTGCTATCCAATCCTATATTTGTGTAAGCAGTAGTGTATCTCTCATTCAAACAATAGGTTCTCTTTTTCCAACAGCAGCAGCTGCTGTGAGAGAAAGATGGGGAGGCTGGAAAAAAAAAAAAAGGCAGGGTTTACAACTCACAAAACGTAAGGTGGGTGGCACTCTTGGCTTAGGGAGAGCTGATACAGCAACTGCCCTGTGTACTTCTACTTACTTAGTAGCAAGTCTATCTCTGGATAAGAATATGCATATAAGAAAAGCTGAGCTGCCTAGGCAGTATTTCCTTCTTTAAGAGACATTCTTACCTTATGGAAGAAGTTGCAAAGATGGGAATAGCCATTGACCACTTGTTGGACCACACTGTTTTGTTATTGACTTTTGAACTGACAAATCTTGGAAGAAGAAATAACTAAACTGGCTTAATATTGCTGCAGAATCCCATGATCATTCAGGACTTGCTAATTAACAAAATGACAGAAAATGGAAGCAGGTAGAGCAAGTGTAAGTATGCTTCTCTTCAACTGCAAAAATGGCAGATCATATCCCCCAAATCTGCCTCCATGGAATGTACTGTTTTATAAAAGTGTAGTGAGAGTGGGTGGAAAAGGCATGCATATATACTGTCTGTCAGATAAACCCATTTTGACATGGGCATGTATATAAATATCTAGGGGTACTAATGGTAAGCAGTGATAGAATTTGTCATGTTACAGAGTCTTGTACCAACCAAGTTGAGGGTTTTGGATTTTGGAATTTAATGAAGATATAATTTCTTATTTTTTCTCTTGATAGTCTTTTTTTGAGAGGGGGTTTTATCTATACTATGGCTCCTATAAGCACACTGGCTCTTAAATCCTGCGGAAATGTTACTTCTAGTGCAGTTTCACATTATAGTTTATCTGATATCTGGCCCCTGCTTAAGGAGATCCTCTTGCCTTTGCCCGTTAGTTTTTATACTTTTCCTCCCCAAGTGTTTTGTGTTGTAATAGAGCAATTAAAATATAGCTGGTTTAATTTACTGATTGAGTGGAAATGTATCAGTCTTTTCAGGGTTGGTTTTCTTCCACATCAGCAAGGGGAACCAACTCCCCTGGTGGCACATAGTAACTGTCTGACAGAGGGAACCAATGGGAGCATTTGCTCTTTGGGGAAATCTTGTCCCTTCACATCATATCTGTGCAACTAACTTGCAGCTTGGCTTATCTGTTTTGGTGAAGTGCAACACCAGTATGATGCCCTTAGTTCTGTGGTGATTTTTTTTTTAAAGTGACACAGGTGTGGGTTGCTGCCAAACAGGGAGTATCTCATGTTTCCATCCCCATGCAGTATTCCTTTTACTTGTGCTGCTACCCGCCCTCCACCAAGCTTCTGCTAGATTGATTCTTGCTGCCACTTGTTAGGCAAGTGCAGTGGTAAAGTCAAGTGTACAGATGCATCAGGAGAGGATGGAAAGTCAAGAACTTTGCGTAATAACCTGTATTTACTTCAGTTTAGAACAGTGCTGTTTCTAGTCTGCCTGAGGTTCTGTATAAAGAAGCAATCTGATATTAGTAAGGTATCTGTGGAATGAAGAAGTGTTTTGCCTGATTTATTCCAGTTCTGATTTGATTTTGTAGTTTTGCTTTTTCTACAGACACCAGTAGGAAGCCTAGAGTTCATACTTGTTCATCTTCATGGTGCTGTGGTTTGATTAGGAAATAATATCAGAACAGTAAAAAGAGGATGAGAATATGGAGGGATTGTTATTATGCTTATTATTAGGGGTTTTTTTACTTCTTACCATGAGTCCAGTGTAGCCCTGAAATCTGATGTATCTTAAAGAAAAGTAAAAAAAATTGGAGCAATTACCTGGTTTTGGTAGCATGGCAACATTTCTGGAGACATTCTCTGAAGTATTCCCAGTGGACATGCACAATTAAGGGAAGTAAGTAGTTTAAGATAGAATACATAATCTACATAGTGACTTCAAGAATAGAAAGCCTCTAAGTAGACAGGTGATGGCTGTGCACATCACAGGAGGAAGACTGTATGAAAGCTATTTATACAATATGCATATTCCCTGTCTGAAAGCTAAGTGAGCATATGCCTGGAAGCTGCCCTAACAGAATAAACAGATGAGATTTCTTTTTAACTTTAAAATAATACAGCTGCTGCTTCCAGTCAGTGTCATGATGAATGACTACTTCTCTTGTGATCTGTGTGCTGGATTAATGTAGAATATTTTATTTGGGTTGCTTTATAAACTATTTCTCAATGACTGGTTCAGGTGTGGTATATGACTATACTCTGCTTGTTGCCCCAAATATTAAGTGATAGTTGCACTCTAGAAGTGTCTTTTCTTCAGAAGCTGTGCTTGACACCTTGTTCTCCAGTGTGCATGTGATAAAATGATTTGGAACCAGTCTACTGAAGGAGTGGTTTGACTCTTCTGTCAGTCAATACCATCATGATAGGTATTGTTTGTCTAGTGTTTGGTGTTTTCTATCCATATACTTGAAATGTTCTACTGCATAAAGCTAGTTTTTCATCTTTCTTTTGGCTGAGTATTGTGAGAAGCTGGTTGTTGGGACTATTAGGCTTAAGCCAGAAGAAAGGTTTCATACAAATTGAATCTCTTATTGCAGGAAAGAATTTTTAACCTCGTTTCTTAAGTAGTGGTATGTCTTTTTTTTTTTTAGTTGCCCGATTAACTTTCTCATCTTTTGGTTGATTTTGACAGAAAGGCAGATATATTTAGAAATTTTCCTGCAAGTTCCATGAAAATGAGCCAGGGAAGGAGAGGGATCCTAGGAATGCTGTGAGAAGACAGTAAGATGGTCCCATGTTACAGGCACTGAAGTGTTAACATACATAAATCCATCCTTAATGTCCCAAACATAAGAAAAGCTTTCGTCAAACACAGTATATGAAAACTTAGCAGACAAGCCAGTGTTCACAGAATGGCATATTTAAGATGGTCAAAACTCTGGGGTTTGGCAGAATAAAAGTAATTATAACGTTTTTGTGTATGGTTTTGTTTGGGTTTTTTTTGTTTGTTTTTAAAATATATGAGAATTCTCAGAAACAGCCAGAATTCTCTGTAGTCACTAATATATTTGCTTTGCCAGCTGTAGGAGCTTAAATGCTGTCCAGCATCACAAGATACTTGTGGCTGCAGTACTCTTCAGGTATGTGTAAGATTTTCGGGTGACAAAGGTAAACTTCCTCTTGCAAAGAAAAAAGTGTGGGGGCAAACAAGTTCCAAGAGAAGGCAGCAGAATCTTTGGATTCAACTTCTTTACACTTACCCAAAGTTATGTTAGTAATGGTCTCAAATACATTTCTATAATTAGTACATCAGAACTATTCCAGTGCTGTCTGCTTTATATGGCTGTAATACTGTCAGTATTCAAAGTGTTTTGTAAATTTAATTAATACTCAAAGACACTCTTGGTGCACAAAACAGACTGAATTTTTATCTTCAATTACTTAAATTGCTTCCATCTTTTTAGCTTCTACTCAGTACCTATAATCTGAAATACATTTAGTCTAGCTTGTAAAGTTGACATAATAGGTACAGGTTCTGTAAATCTTTCTAGTGGAATTCCCCCAAATTTGAAAAAAAAACCAAACCAAAACAAAAACCCAACAACCCCCAAAATCAAACAAAACCAAATTACTTCAGAAAACACAGTTCTTAATCATAGAAAGCAAGCTTGTGATAAAGAAACATTTCTACCAATTTTATTTCCTGGTGTTTCCCAGGTTACCTTACAGGTAGCATAATAGGTTATAAATATGCTGCCAGTGTGAGACAAACCTCTTCATAAAGCATAATGGCAACTAAATTCTGCTATGTCAGTGGCTGAACTGGCAACTGCTGGAGGCTTATTTGCTTGTCAGTTTATAAGCATGCATTTTTGTATAATTTGCATAGTCTAATTGTGCCTTTGGACTTCTAAATAAAATTAACCTTGTGCAGGCTCATTAAAATACATATCCTTAAAAATGGATGTACTTCATAGTCCTATTTGAAAAAGGAAGACATGTGTTTGAAGTTATGGAATTGATTTAAAAATTTTGATTTTTTGGGTACCTTTTTTGTTCAGATGAAGAAAAGATCTGTTCTCTAATTAGAATAGTCAAGTAATGAAAAGAGCATTATCAAGTAGGAAAGTTACATTATGGATTTACTGTTACTTTCTGCACTCTGGAAATATTGTGCTGGAGGTAGATGCTTATGTTGTCAGAATATGTAAATCAGGAAGGTGATAGGTTAATTATCGATAAGGGGACAACTTAAGATCCTTATGCTTTAAAAATCTGTTATTGAATTAAAACAATTATTAATAATTGTTTTGTGATATTGACACATAAATCTCTCTATATTTTGCAGTCTTATGTTTTATTATGAATACTATGGGCAAACATTTTCAGTATATACATCATAGATAAAAATCCACAGAGGAATATATAAATTATGTGTAAGTAGTTGATGCACCGTATTGAGGTGAGGAGGTGGTCTAGCGCACAGAAAAAGATGCTTGAGAAAAGTGCAGTCTGCAGTTATGAATTATTTCATATGAATATTGCCTATGGCATGGATATTTAAAGAGGGTGAAAAGCCAAATATATTATGCGAGCTAATATTAACTGCCGTTAGCGAGCTATCAGAGCATGCTCAAGCAATTCAAAGAGGAGGGGACTGAACTTGGGAGCCTGTCTCAGATACAGCCTGATGTTTTTTCTTTAGATAACCAAGTTCAAGCCACTTCGTCTCTTGAAGAATTAATGTGTGTTGATTGTTGTAAGTGATGATAAAGAGTTTTTCAGGAAGTGGTGATTTCGAACAGTTTGCGTAGAGCGGCCTCACGTTGCACCGGATGGATGCAGCTGGTACTCACGCAGCTGTGAGCTGGCCCCCCAGATGGCGCTGGCTGTGGTGATGCTCTCCTGCCGCTGTCCGAGCAGGAATCACTGGGCTGGGAATTCTGATGGGGCTGTACAGAAAATGTATGCAGTTCAGGTGACTGCTGGAAGCCAGATGTTTTTGATAAGGTTTTGATAAATGTATTGGGATCCATTGAGAATAAGATTTAACATGAAAAAGCACCCAGGGGAGTAATTCTATTTTAAGTATATTCCTTAGCTTAGATAGATATTTTTTTTTTAATTTTTGTTCTATTCCTTTCTTCTAGCTTTCTTAATAAGAGCATTGGACAATTTATCCCCATGATGAAATTATATGAAATGTTTTCTGCCCTTTTTTTGAATCTAAAACCTTCAGCAATGCATACAGCACAACTGAATTTTCAAAGGAAAACTCTTTGAAGTCCTTTTTTCTTTTTTCTTTCTTTGTGTCTCTGTCTCCCCCTTTCTCCATCTCTCCCCCCTCCTTCTCTCTGTCTGTCAAGTTCAAGAGCAGCTCAGATGCCATGAATTAAGTGAAGCACAAAAGGGGAAAAGGAGACCCTTTTGAAGAACAAAGGCCTCCCATTAGGCTGCCGTGTTCTTTCTCTGACCAAAATTGCTCCCTACATGGTTTTTATTGCTGTCCACATGCTTGGCACATAAGGTAAATACAGTAGGACCCTCGTTACCTCACACTCTCTCTTCCTCTTCCCTCTTCAATAAATGTTTTGTCTCTTTGATGTCCCTAGTAATTCTTATACTGATTGTTCCCACCCTCATAAAAGCCCCAGGGGTAGTCATGGTGGTGGATAGCATTAGATACTGTGTAAATGCTTCCAGAAAAGAAGACAAACTGCAGCCAAAGAATTTATTTCAGGTGGAAGAAAATGGGAAGGAAATACAGATGTTTTCTTTTCTTCTCAACATGTTGCTTCTGTGCCCCAGCTACACTTACCTCAGGGAAGTTCATAATTTCTTCCTGTTTCTTTCAAAAACAAGCAAGGAAATAGGGCTAAATCAGAGTTATGAGGAAATGCCTGCCACAAGACTTTAAAGCTATAGAAATCTTCTCTTAAGCCTTCTTGAATATTTATTTTTCTCTGTTTTGGACAGTTATCTGTTCCAGAGTTCGGGTGAAAAGTACCAGCTGAGGGTCAGACCTAGATAGGTTTAAAATGTGAACTTTGTAGTGTGCACCTTTTAAAAATAAATCAGACAGGCTCTTCTTACTAAAGAGAAGCAAAATAGCACTGAAATGTAAGCATGCATATAAAAAACTGAAACCAGTGTAAAACGCTGTATCTTAAACCTAAAATTGCAACTAAACTTTTTAGTACTTAAATGACAAGATTTGCTAATAGTTTAAAGGTCCTTTTGGGGAGTTGATTTTTATGGCAGAGTCTTGAAAGATGGAAATAATTGATGTGGGATAGTATAACTCATGCCTAAGTTGTCTGGAAATTGTAAAGCAAAGAGGTATTTCTTGGAATTTGGAATTTATGTTCTCTCAACTTCTACTTCTTTCCAAATAAATTATTTTCAAGGATACGTATTTGGTTTGGTATTTGTGCTTGCTCTCATCTTCTAGTTCTGCATTTTCACTGATGTGAAGTATTTCTATTAGCTTGTGTAACGCAGTTAAATACGTAATGGTTAACAGAAAATGCCCCACTATTTTTATTTTTGGCACTGCTTCTTAATGCTACCACCTCACCTCCTGGAGTATATGCTTTTATAAGCGCATACGGTTATGAACATAGTAATTCCAGAGAAAATGTCAACAAGGCTACTTAAAGAAATAACAATGACTCTTATCAGTCTATTTTGTAGATCACAAGGCAAGTAAAATCCACCTTGAAATCTGGCTTTTCATGGCAAGGTTGATTTTTTTTTTTTTCCCCCCCTGTTGATCATGTTGCATAAGAAATTTTATAATAAATGTTATTGATTGTAATCAGTAAAATTTTTCTTCACTCCACATGAGCAAGGTTTTACACACCCCCTTCCCTGCAAAGGAATTAAACTCACTTTCCCATCCACCTGTAATTGGCCAGCTTAGCTGTGTGGGGAGGGAGGTGATGCTGGCATTTAATGAACTTGCAGTATAATTGGCTTATTTTATGCAAGAATGGATTGTCTAAAATGGAATCTGTAACTTGAGGTGTTCTGGTAGAATACTGTGTAAGTGGCAGTAGCACATCTACTTGTGGTAGATGTGGATGCTGTGATTAATGGCAGTGGCTACAGCTGCCTGAGTATGGAAGATGAACCTTTGTTCTGTCATCCCCCTCCCCCTTACCATGCACCATTTGTCATGTAGCCTCTCCTGTTGTCATTTAACCTATGTCGTCTTAGTCCATCATGGAGCTGTACCTGTAGTCATCTTCCCCAACCTCACAAATCTGAGCCAAACCCTGCCTCCCCACCTGAGCAGCAAATGTAGGTCTCAGCTGTGCCAGGATGGTTGCAGCAGCTGCTGGAAGTAGAACAGTGTGTGAGGAGACGCAGCTGCCACATCCATGGGTCAGCTAGAGCAACTGTTGATTAGTATTAACTGCCCATCACTAGCATGGAGATGCTTTTGTTGGGAATTGTGCTGTATACTGAGTGTAATGCACCTACCACCACTGACAAGTCTGTGAACCACTGGACTACAAGCCTCCATGTTGGGTAGAATAAGAGGAAGAGTTTCTGAGGTAGGTGGGGCTGTATCATGCAATTTAGCAATATGATTTTAATATTACTTGAAAGTTCTATAAAGATGAAAAGGAGCTTATGTATAAATACATTTTACCAACACAATAAACAGTGAGTGACAGCTTATGAGTATTCCTTCCAACACTAATAGGAGAATAATTTTCCCAGGAATATCTTGTTGATAACTTGTTTTTAAATTCCATCAGGTTATATTGTTCCTCATCTTTTTTCTTTACGAACACATAACGTACACCCAGAAGAGACCACTGTGAATTTTCAATCGTATGTCTGCACAAAACAGACTTAGGGCCTGAAATTTGAGTTTTATTTGGTAATTTCTGTATAAGACCAGTGACATAGTAGAAGTAAAGACTTTTAGTGGCTTCCATTTAAGACTTATTTCAATAAGTAATGAAAGAACATACTAGTTAAGAGGCTTAGTTTTAACTACTTGAAACTGTGTTTCTTATATAGGAACTACAAATTTTCAATAATAGTACCTAGTGCCTTGAGGCAGAGCCCTGCAATGGAAAACACTTATTACTACTCTTAAAATAAGCTGAACATTTTTAAGTAGTGGTGATGTCTTCAGAATGATTTTACACCACCATGTTGGCACTTGCAAAAACAAATTTCCGTTGAGATCCATGCCATAGCTTCAAAAAGCACTGAATGTGACATGCAGAGGTAGGAATCTTTAAACCAGCTGAAATAAACATAGATCTGCTCTTATGAAGGGTTGTGGGCATGGGACTAGTGGAACCGCAGGTTTCCAGATAAAAATTTAGATGACTTTGAGTCTTAACACTATACTCCAAGACTGTGGTGCATGAGAGATCCTGTTCTTCCTGCCCTGATATGTGTACTTCTGCCAACTCTGTTATCATTTCCCTCTGAGCTGGTATGGCTGAAATGTATCCTACAAGAAAAGAAGAATCATATTCCGTTAGAGCAGCAACATGATCTTGCCCTCTTCATGACAACACAGTCCCTCAAGTTGAGATGGAGGAGGGAAAGGATCAACTGTTCAAATGGCAGCCCCCATTCCTGAGCCAATGGTGAGGTCACAGCGTGCCCTCAGCAGGTGGCTATGCTGTCACCAAATGCCTCTCTGGTCTCCATGCCAGCTTTTTGACCTAAACTCCTGAGACTCCCTGGAAGAGACTTCTTTTAAAAGAAGTTTTTGTTTTTTTAATTTGAGCATAGCTCTTGCAAAGATTGTCACTTTGCCACTACATTTTCAAGATCTTAGCATTCTTGTATGTCTGTGACATCCTGAATGTTCCTTAGTACGAGTGCCAAGCCACCATATGCAACTGAGCTCTGCAGACTGAATGTTTGCTACTTTGCTTAAAAGGGTTTTCTGTATCTAAAACCTCCTCCTGTAGTGTGAAAATGGAATTTATTTTTTTTGCACTGATGCTGCCAGAAGTTTCTCAGGTTTGTCTTCATTTTGAACTCTTAGTCATTTAGGAAAGGCTTGCTTATCAAAGCTCTGAAATGCTAGGTTGGTTATTCTAGTCATTGAGATTCTCAAGGAGTCGGTCCAGGGTAAGTGGTCCATTACATCATCTGCTCCTTCCCAAAGGGCTAATATTTCTTATTAGATTCCTAGTAGAGCTTTGAAGCTGTACAACTACTCTCATCCTCATTACACAAAATGTAAAATTTATTGAGTTAAAACAAATACAATTTTCTGCTTTTTTTATTCTTTGGTTTGCAGACAACAATAAGCAAGACTCCATGCACTTTGAACTGTAGCTAGCACTCGGAGTTCTCTGCCATGGGAATGGGCTCTCTTTCAGTAGCTTGTTTTAGGTTATAATATGGAGATTATTCTTTTTATGTTTAATTTCCTTGTTTCCTGTATTTAGCATTTTTTTCAGGCAGCAGCATAAAATAAACTTTTGAAAAAAAATTGTGTTGCATGTTGGATTTTGAACACTAAGTAAAACTTCTAATGTTAATTGCCGTTCTGCTGTGTGTTAAATCAATCTCGTATCAGGCTTGTGAAGAGGAGGTTTTGTGTACTGATACTTGATGTTTTCCTTTCTAAGGGCAAACCAAAATGTTAAATTAATTAGAAATTGGTGTAGCAAAATCTCTTCAACCACTGTCAGTAGAGTTCTCTCTGGTGGGTGAAGTTTTCAGTCTATAGTGGTTTAGGAAAGGACTACCTGTCTGTTTGGCTGTGATAGTGTGGTCTATCTGGACTGGGCATTAGAAGACAGGACTTCACATACAAATTACATTATGGTAACCACTTACTCTGAAGGGCATACAGTAACTGTCCGTGTATAAGAATGCTCAGCACCTTTTTGACTGTAATCTGCTTTTGTTAAGGACAAAGCTAATCTGAATTATTTCATACAGCTGCAAGCACTCAGCTATTTAACACAGGTTATTGACACACTTTAACTTGTGGTGCTGGAGACTTGGCTTTTTTTTTTTTGCATACCATCCCCTGGACAAAAGAATCACTGTTATTTTCTATGTGTTTCTGTTTCTAGAGGCATCAGGAGTATGAAGACAGGTTCATCACCTTGACTGGGCGTGGGAGTGCTGGCTTCTGCCCCAGCTCTGTGGGTTTTTTTGGTGGTTTTGTTTGTTTTGGCGGTGGGGTTTTTTGTTTGTGTGTTTTTTGTTTTGTTTTGTTTTCCTTTTCTTTCCCTGGGTGACCTTGGTCAAGCTGTTTCATTATAGCATCCCTTTCTTCTTCTTTGCATACCGACCCTCCCCTCCCCCCTTTTGTTGTTTGAGATAGAGACAATGGCAACCAGTTCTGGAGCTTTTGGACATAACTGATAAAACTAGTCTTGATTTATTCTTGTCAGTTTGGGTTCTTTTGTTTCTGATCACTTGGCTATCTGATCTTAATAGTACTTGGCCATGTTTTTCATGTCTGAGTGGTCTCTAAAAATTACAGCAATGCACAATCAGCCATCCCAATTCAGATTACGGGGATCAAATCATAGAATCATTTAGGTTGGAAAAGACCTTCAAGATCATAGAGTCCAACCATTAACCATGCCCACTAAACCATGTCCTGCAGTACCCCCTGTACTTGCTTTTTGAACACCTCCAGGGATGGTGACTCAACCACTTCCCTGGGCAGCCTATTCCAATGTCTGACAACCCTCTCAGTAAAGAAATTTTTCCTAATATCTAACCTAAATCTCCCCTGCTGCAACTTGAGGCCATTTCCTCTCATCCTATCTCCAGCCACCTGACAGAAGAGACCAGCACCCACCTCACTACAACCTCCTTTCAGGTAGTTGTAGAGAGCAATAAGGTCTCCCCTCAGCCTCCTTTTCTCTAGACTAAACAGCCCCAGTTCCCTCAGCCGCTCCTCATAAGACTTGTGCTCCAGGCCCCTCACCACCACCTTGGTTGCCCTTCTCTGGACACGCTCCAGCACCTCAATGTTTTTCCCGTAGTGAGGGGCCCCAAACTGAACACAGGACTTTAGGGGCGGCCTCACCAGTGCCACGTACAGGGGAGCAACCACCTCCCTGCTCCTGCTGGCCACACTATTTCTGATACAGGCCAGGATGCTGTTGGCCTTCTTGGCCACCTGGGCACACTGCTGGCTCATACTCAGCCGGCTGTCAACCAGCACCCCCAGGTCTTCTTCTGCCAGGCAGCTTTCCAGCCACTCTTCCCCAAGCCTGTAGCGCTGCATGGGGTTGCCGTGACCGAAGTGCAGGACCCGGCACTTGGCCTTGTTGAACTTCATACAATTGGCCTCAGCCCATCGATCCAGCCTGTCCAGATCTCTCTGTAGAGCCTCCCTACCCTCAAGCAGATCGACCCTGCCTCCCAACTTGGTGTCATCTGCAAACTTGCTAAGGGTGCACTCAATCCCCTCATCCAAATCATCGATAAAGATATTAAACAGAACGGGGCCCAACATCGAGCCCTGGGTGACCCACCGCCAACTGGATTTCATCCCATTCACCACAACCCTCTGGGCTCGTCCATCCAGCTGGTTTTTCACCCAGCGAAGAGTACACTTATCCAGGAAACTGTTCTGAAGATTGCATTCCTTGTTTTGAAGTGAAACATATAGTTGTTGCTTCTTCCACAAAAACTCACCCCAGCCTAATCCACAAACACAAAAAACCCCAAACAACAACAGAAACAACCCCCCTGCTATACCAAAAAACTCGACCAACTCTAATTCTTCACCTTTGAAGTTTTTTTTCCTTATCTATTCTCACTGACACATTCTAGGTTATTCTTACTCATTACAACCTATACGATTTCACCACCCTTCCATTTTTTTCATGCTGCACATCTGAATGGAGATATTTTTAAAGATTTACCTTGCATTCAGAACTATTTCTAGCTGATCTTCTCTCTTCTGGGACTGGAATGAAGCCACATGTCTCTGGTTTAGGTCATTGTCACTGCAGCTGCAGTATCTGAGAGCCTCATGATCTTTCCTCACAATATGCTGTGAGGCAAGAAGGGTTTTTACAGGTAATAAACTGAGGCACTAAGGGCAAGTTTTTAAAGATATTTAAATATGGTACTTCTCTCTTGTTGTGGAATTACCTTATTAAAGGTACCATCAGGGTCAAATTGGTGCTTATCTCTTGTGGATTTTCTCATGACTTGCTCATATGTTAGAAATGGGGAAGTCTGAAACCAGGTCTCCTATGCCCAAAGTTAATACAGTGAGCATTTTTTTTTTTAATTTCTTGATAGATCAGGATTTTAATCTTCTAGGAGTATTAACCCTTCCATTAGAATTTATTGCTAAAAACAGCAATAGTAGCAAAGAAAGCCATGAAGCCTATATTCTGATGAGATATCTTCCTTTTTCTGCTTATCATGACACAATAGTCTTTCCAGATAGGATGGGACTCCTGCCATATTCTAAACTCCTTTAACTTGGATCCTTCCTTCTGTATGTATCTCCCTGCCTATATTTCATTTTTGGACCAGGAGTCTGTTGTGCTGATTTTTGGATGTGTGTGTAGTGTTAGAATTCAGGGAGCTTCATTCTCAGGAGAAGGTTTTAGATGTGGAGTACTTAAAATGTAGCCCAAAGCTGTTGCCTAGAGAGATGAAAGGTGTCTTCACTTATCTGTTCTTAATGGTTCACATTTAGGGAACACCCTCCTCCCACACTTTTTCTAAATTACTTACATATTTGTGTGATTGTATATTCTAATGTTGTGTTGAAGTAATTATTGGTATTCTTAGTGAGGTCTAGAGGCTTGTATAGATGACTTTCACGCCTTGGAGCTGCTGCGTGGAATTCACTGTGTAGGATTAAGGATTGTGATCCTGGATTCCCTTTCTGGGCATAGTACCCACATTGGAAGAGAATAGTCCTGCAGTATGCAATTTTACTTTAAAGTCTCATGGATATCTTCCATATCCATACTTGGAGAGCTTAATTAACAGAACTAATTACCATTCTAGATAGATCTACATTTCCCAATGTGCATTAACATACGGTTTAGGAAAGTAGAAAGGAAATGAAGCTGTCATGTTTGTCTCTGCTTATCAGCTGTAAATCTAAATGCTCAGCTCTCCATGGGAGTTATGGGCATGGCCCGAACAGTTCTTTTCCCCAGAAGGCATAATTTTCTCAGCTGAGAGAACACAGGTTTCCTAAACAGGAATCACTGCTGACAATCCACTTAAAAAAATTATAGTTAGTGAGTAAAAACCCCTGTCCTCTGGCTTAGCAGCACACACTGAACGCTGGCGTCATCCTAGGCAACTGAAAAGTAGTGTTCGTGGTTGTGCTTGCCTTTAGGAGAAATACGTATGCTTTCTTCTTGCAGCCCTTTCTGAGAGGCCAGTCTGCTTTTTCTTTTGCTTGCCTTGTAGCCAGAGCGCGGCTTGCTTTGTCTTCCTTCGTAAAATTGCTGCTGCTGTTGGCTGTGTGGGTTTGTTCTGTGAACGCAGGCTGGGAGTCTCGGGAGGAGAGAGAGACTTGCAGTTCTAATCTCTCCTTGCCTTGCCTCTGGTCAGGCAACCGATTGTTTTTCTGGTTTTGTTCCTCCGGGTGGCATCTGTCTTCAGGAAAAATTTCCTTACAGCAAAGTGTAGACTGCTGAACTGTGGCTGTCTCAGTATTGCTGTTTCTGACTGCTATACTGAATTAATTATGTGAGCTGTTATGATGTAGGTGCTTGAAATGTTTGTGGCTGTTCAAAATGGAAGGGTTGCTCTTAAATGAAATTCTTTCTCTTCCTCTGCAGCCTTTTTTTGTTTGTTTTTACTTTACTCTTTTTTACTTTTTCCTGAATAAAAGATTTCATATTTCAAATGTATAAAAATTGGTTTTGTGCCACTTGGGATGCCTTTCCTATTTGTTAATGTCTTTTGTGATGTTATTGTCAGCATTAGAAGTCGTTCACATGCCTATACAGCATTTCACTCCCATCTTTTAAGCTTTACCCCACCTTAATTTCCTAGTTGTATATTCTTGTTTAATACTAATCAACTGTTTTTTTGTTATTCAACAAGTTATACTTCAACTCTGTATAATTGACTCAGTATTACCTGAAGGTTTCTCTTAAATAACTGTTTTAAAGGACTGGAAAACAGTGTTCTTTAAAAGATTGGATTAAAATTACTTGACGTACAAAATTAAAAATGTGAACCATGTGGCTGTACGCAATGTTGCAAGATCAGCATGAACCTGACAGAGTTTAGAAGGGATTCTGCTCTTGCTAGGTGAAGATTTGAACAAATACATGGCACTTGCAGTGTTCCCCCAAAGGCCAAAAGAAATGAATTCTCTCAAATCAGAACGTGATTTCTCTGGAAAAGTTTCCTCTACTGAGAACACCTTCTCAGCATCTCCTGGGACTTGAGCCATAAGGTCTTTGGTTCAAAGCAAACTGGAGTTTGCACAGGGCAAGGGTAGAGAAAAAATTAATCTAGTGAAGACTGCAGAGCTCTGTTATCCTGTATTTCATGGAGAAAATATGCATATGTGGTTGTATTCTGTGCTAGCTGAGTTATCTTGTTGTTTTCTATTGAAATATTCTGGTATTAATAAGGGGAGAGCTTTAAATGTTCACTTTTTTTTGTTCCATTTTTAAGAAATTAAGGGTTTGTGGGCTGGTATAGTGATTTATGCCATTCATACCTGTAAAACTCAAGTTTTTCGTAATATAAAATTCAATTTATGTAATGGCAAACAATATTCCAAATACGAAACAAATGTGTTAACAGTTGGACTTGATGATCTTAGAGGTCTTTTCTAACCTAAAAGGTTCTATGATTCTATTGCTTTGCCTACAGTAAGCTACTGAGATGCTTCTGTTCAACAATTTTACTAGTCTGTGGTAAAGTTAACAGGTAGTCAGAACCTACTTAGGTATTAAACAAAAAAGTAGCATCACTTTTATGCTCTCTTTTTGTTCTTAGGGAAACCATGACTAAAGACACAAGTTAAAAGTATGCTGTATACAAATGGACAAAATGCTATTAAAATAATAGAAATATTTCTTAATGTTTACTGGTGCCTAAAATATACAGTGTAATGTATTGTAGTTTGCCTTCTCAGGTAACAACTGTATTTTTTCAGGTGAAAATGGAACACAGCTGAACTGTTGTGCAGCAGATACTTAAAGCATTATTGGGACAGCTTGGCCTACTCCACTGTAAATTGTACCGAAGTCTAGATTTCGTGGAAATACATGTGCTGAAATTTCCAATGTTGTTTTTTCAGATGTGTTTTGAGCTTGTCTAATGTGCGTGGAAGTTACAAGTGCCAGTGCTACTTTAAAATTAAAATGAATGGGTTTGCATTTCAGCATGTGCTATTTAAAAAGGTGTGTTGCTCCAAAAAAAGGAAGGGAACTCTCTTATTCCATTTGAGAGAATTTCTTGAGGAGGAACCTGTCAAAGTGCTGCTTGTGGTAAATTTCCTCTTCTTCATGGGCAAGGTGGGGAAGTAGGGAGGAATGGAAGTTGGAACTTGAAAATGGATATTTCCGTATAACTAATACAATTATTCTGCAGGTCACCAGGGCTGCGGAGTCAGCTGTTGTGTCTGGTGGATTTTGATTAAATTGGAGCGCAACATTTTCTTTTCCCCTTTGTGTGAATCTGGTTCTTTGAGGCATGCCCTCCTAGAGCATGTACTGTTTCAGCCTTTGTTTCAAGCATTTCCATTCTTTGTGCCTGTTTTGAGCCCTAGGAATTTTTTCCTTATGCCTTGACCTTGGTGTACCGTGCATTTGTGAAGCTAATAAGGTAGATCTAAGAGAATGGCCTGTCCCTCAAGTTGAGGGTGAGAGGCTATGAAATAAACACAAAGCATATTACTGAATGGGAGAAAACAGAAAGAGATATTTAAGAGGAGGGTAAATATGCCTTTACATAGCTTCTAGGTGGCAGGGAAGAAGATGATGTACTGACAAAAGGTTGTATTTTCTTTCTTTGAGAATGTATTTTTGTTGTTTGTTAACCTGTTTACAATATCTAATTTAGATTTTATACTAAAAGCTTATGAGCTTTATTAAACCTCATAGGTTGGCAGGATTTTTTGGGCATGGGGATGTTTTAAGCCTGTTTTCCAAAGAATGTTGAGAGTATTGGATTTTGCTGACTGTTAATCCCAACTCTTATAATTTTTTTCCATCTGCTGTCCAGTTGGTCACGTTTGTCAGGGGCATGGAAGTCTCAAGGAGACTAGGTTCCTAGGCATTGCCCAGTAGATGATCAAGTAGAAGAAACTGCTGCTATTCTCATGAAATGAAAGAATTCAGTAAGAATATGAGACTCATAAATTGTTGGAAAATTAATGCAGAGAAGAGACCTTTGTAAACACACGTATTGCAGAAGTTCAGTAAATCAGAGACTCATCCTTAATCTGTTGTGTGTATATATAATATGCCCTTAAGTTAGACAAGTCTTTTGTGTGGTGAACTGTACAGTTACTTGTAACTTCTATTAATTCTTTAATCTTGTTCCTGGGAGACTGTAAAAATGATCATACTGGTAGAACTGAGGGGGTAGAGCAGGGCTGGAAACAAGTGCAGGGGCATAGCATTTGATTCAAAAGACATGGTTGCCAGAAGAAATGCTTGCCAAAAAGATGGCTTCTCTGCCACATGGATTCTTGTTCTGAGGTGATGCAGATTTTTTCTGGAAATTAGGACATGCAGAACAGCTTTTTTTGTAGGTAGAGTCTGATATATTAAAAGGGGCAAACTTTAATCATAATCTGGTTAAAAAAAACACAAAATACAACTACTGCATCATACAAATACTTTGGAAAAGAACCTTTGCTAGTTTCGTTGCACATTAAATTACATTGCCGCTGCCTGTGTTTTAATAAAATTTCTATCTTGTGTCCTTTCAAGGGGAAAAATTTTTTGGACAACTTTTTACCAAAATATGAAGATGGTATTTATCCACCATATTTTCTTGGAAGAGTTTGTTCTGAGAAAGTAGATAGTATGTAAATAGATTGAGAGCTTAAGGAAAACTCTGAAGTTGAGCAGTGCTGTGCCAGCTTTTTTTCTGTGAACTTTCTCCATTAGAATATTACATACAGCAGATCCTAGTTCAACCCAATATAAATGTGTTTACAGTATGGTGGGCTCTATCTTGTTCTTCACTGCAATGGTAGGTAGTAGAACCATCCTAGAAAAAAATGAAAAGTTTATGGATGTCTTTTCATTCTCCATTGCTTGTAAGAGAGTTGATAAAACTCAGTCTTGTGTTATTTTGCAGTCAGAGCAGTATATCAACTAATTTTTAACATGCGTATCTATCAGCTGTTGATCAATAAACCTAACTAGTAATTCTAAGAGATGAGCATTGCCTCAGTTGTCTTGAGTCAATATTGACAAAACATGTCTTGATACTGTGGCAACATCTTCCGTGGCTTTCTCTTGACATTGTTTGATGCATTGGATTTTGCACATTGTCCTGTATTTGAAGGAAGCTGAAAATCTAAGAGCGCAAGTGTGTTTTGCAGTGTAAGACTTTTGGATGGTCACAGTCCAATGCTTTATTTAAGAGGAAAGCTAATGTTATAGTGTTCAATCACTAATGTAGTGGATAAGGTAGCAATTGGCTACCAATAGCAGTGATGGTGACTTGAGTGACTCCTACATATGTATATCTGATTACAGCATTATTTTTTAGGCACTTTAACAGTATAATCATACACTGCTGTTTCCGGAAGAGAAGTGCATATGCTTAAGTTATGGCTCCAAGCATAGCTAAGCCAACATAACAGCTCTCTGAAGCTGAAACGGGACTACCCTTACTCTCTTACCTTCAGCTCCATCATATTGCCTTTACTCCTCTTCCCTTGGAAAGTATTCTACCATTCTGGCAAGTTATATACCCTTCTGGAAGGGGCTCACTAGTGACAAAGCCAGCATAACATAGCCAGTAATGGTGGGAAATTCAAGTGGGAAGTGTGGCCTCCTTTTAACAGTGGTAAGCCATCACATTGCTGTACCCTGTCTCTTCACCCTCATGCTGAAGTTATAACACAAACCTTTTTAAAAAGTTTCATGCCACTGGAAGGACAGACCATTTCCCCTTTCTCTTCCACTCCTTCATGATTCAGCCTCTGTCTTTGTGTCTGTTTTCAGTCTCTGACTTCCATACATAGCTGATTTAACTTGAAAGAAAAATAATTTTCTGTTAGCTTTTTATCAAATTAGTTTTATTCTGGATTGCCAAGTCAAATTGTCCCTCCCTCTGGTTAGATGAGTACCAGGGCTGGTGCGAGGGAAGAGGTAGAGCTGTCTTGTTGTGACTAGGGGAAGGAAAGAAGATGAGGCCTTTTTATTTCAGTGGTGGACAGTCGTTAGATTGGATTGGTTATAAAATCTAAATGTATTGTGAGGCTGTGGTTTAAACAATTTAAACCAAACTCGATTGATTCTGTTCAGTCCCACTCTTGGTGGCATTTGCTGCACTGTGCTTGTGTGACTTTGTAGTCATTCAGGTTGGGGAGCTGAGCTGCTGAAATTGTTTTTCAGAAGGGTTAATTTTCTGCTGCCCAATTCTCTGAGCTTGCTAATCTCACCAACTGTGGGGTCAGTTGAGTGCTGGTATGACCCCATGGGAGGTATGGCTAGGGAAAAAGGGGGTCAGCCTACAACTTTGTCAACTTTGGTTGTATTCACTATCTCGTTAATGAAATGTTTCAGCTACTTCTACATCCATATAAATTATGTAGATGAGATAATTTACATACATAATGCTAACCAGGGCGAGATGTTACATCAGTTAGAGTAAGACAATGTTTCTTCAGTCCTGAGGAAGATTGAGTTACAGTGAGAATAATCAGGAGTTTGTGAAAAATATGAATCAACAAAGGAGATAAAGGAGGCTCTAATAGGTGGAAGGTACTTGACTGGGGCTTCTGGGAGTCAATATGAGGTGGTGGTCTTGGTATGTTCCTGGCAGTTGTGTTCCCATGGTGATATGAAAGCACTCAGTTATCTGCGTCTTGTACTGGACTTGTATTGGACAGATGGAAATCAAAATACAGATCTTATACTTCTTACATAATTAACATTTGCATGTCACTGCTGTGAGATGTAACTGAGGCCAAAAGATTAACAGGATCAGGAAAGAAAAGGGATTATTCATTTACAGTACATTATGTTAGGTTAAATGAAGGCTTTGTAAAGCCTTTGTAAAGAATTGAAAAACCATTATACAACAGGGAACAAATAAAGTGCTAACCAGAGGGGGATTAGGAAGAAACTTCTCTGGTAAGTAGGCTGTTCCATGGGTGTCCACTGTGAGGTTTCTTGTACCCAGCATTAATCATAGTCAGGCAAGTTTTAGGTTAGGTGATTCATCTCTTTGCAACAATTCTTATGACCACTTAAACAGATGCTATCTGTTGATTTGAATAGAAATGTGTAGCTGGAAAGACTGCTTAGGGAAGCAAAGTTTAAATTCAGTTATGCACGAGATCTCTTTCCAGAAGAGACCCTCTTGAGAAAGGACAGGGTCTACCATAATCAAAGTGTAACCAGAAACCTGACAAAGAAATAGCAAAGATGATTATTTACAGTAGGAGTGTATGGTGAAAATTGTGAGGAGGAGCATTTGGAATGTCAAAACTATGCTGGAGAGGTCAGTGGTATTAACATTACCAATTAGAGAATTTTAACAGCTAAAATAGTGGCTGCATGATTTAGAACTGAACATATCTCTGATTTCAAGTGTGATATTATAATAAAAATTATTAGTAAAAATTGGTAAAAATTAGTAAAAATAAATAAGGTGAGCTCAGCAGCAATAAAAAGGGCCCTTAATATGATATGTAAGTTTCTGTAATTAGGCAGGACAAAACCCGAAGAAATTAATTATTAATTTGACTGTTAATTTAATAGTCAAACCGATGATTTATTGGGCAGGCAGGATAGATTAGCTGCAAGCTGAAGTAATGCTGTAAGATTCCCAACTGGCACAGTGAAGTAAAATTTGAAAGAGGAGAACTGCAAGGAACGCTGTTTGAAGGGGCTTCCCAATCCTGGAGTCTGCCTGTTGGCTGCTGCAGCCAAATAATCTCTGAGAGAACAGATCTCAGTGAAATGCACAAATACTGATGGCTGGTATTTTAGAAGTAATAGAAAAATGAGGGAAATCAAAGAATAAACTCAGTGATGATGACTCATTTAAATTGTACCTCTGCTACCTGGTATCTACTTTCCAGCAACAAAAGCTGCTTGACAGACAAGTAACTGCTCATACTCTGCTATTTAAAAGGATGCTATAGATTTGAAACAAAGTAATTGAAAAATAAATATAGTAAATACTTTAAATGGCTTCCTGCCCCCCGATGAGGCGAAGAGGAGTCCAAATGGGGGTCTGGTCTTCATTATCTTTCTGCTGGCTTTGGAGACCAGGAGTCCCAGCTACAGCTTCATCCATTTGCTCCTTGTACTCTCCTTCTGAAATAGCAGTCTGTGTTTTCTCGCCAAGATGGTTATGTCCTGGTTAGCAAATAAGGAGGGCAGGCAGTAGCATCGTTTGGGAAGCACTGTCTGATGTAGTCATGTGGAATTACAATATCTACCTTTCTCAGGCTGTTGGAATACAAGTACACAAGGAATTGTTTGGAACAATACCCTAATCTATTTTTCCTGATGGTATTTAGCAAGCTGATAAAGCTCAAGCAATGCCAATAAATGCGTCTGTTGTAAAATTTACATATAACGCTTGTATGATAATGACTGTATGATGAAGGATGAATATTTCTGCAGATAGGATTTCATGAGGCAAAGTGAACCACCATAGCAGTTTGCTGTCAAAAGAAGCAGCACCTCTCCCCCCACTCCCCAACCACCCCCTGCTTCTCTCTTAACAACTTATTGTGCTAGTTGAACACCTCCTGTGGCCTGATAAAGCAGTGCCAAAAAACCACACAACCCCCCCCAAAAGAGGAAACAGTGACATTTCCCCCCCACCTCTTTGGTGGGAGCCAGTTGTCAGGTTGACATATCAGCCCATGGAGCTGTAGTCCACAGGCACTTTTTGAAACATGCAAGGGTGAGAGCCTATGGTCTGACACGGATCGCTAGCACATTTGCACACTTAACATGTTTTAAGGGATCTTCCCCTGACCCTCCCTAAGCTTACTGAGTTGAGTTGACATGACTGAAAACTATGTTGTTTGCTCATCAGGAAAGGGTCATACATGTTCTTAACTCTTTAACATCAGGGTCACAAGTGAGAATGCAGTCTTTGAACTTTGTTGGATACTTACTGGGTTTTGAGTGGTTTTAAGCATTTCCTAAATACGGAGAGAAAATGCCGTTCTCAGAGAAATCGGAATAAGGAGGGAGAGGAATGCTTAAGATTGTACAAGTTGGATTTCTAAAATTTGCAGATGAGGCAGCTTGCATTTAGTAATTTACAATGACTGGAAAGGAATCTCTGATTTGTTGATATTATGTATTTGTTGATGTCAGTAAATCTTAAGTGTCCAAGGAAGCTGCAGAGAGGGTGTAGAAAAATGAGTGACTCAATAATGTGAAAAAATGGGAGAGGTTTATTTCAAAAGCTAGAGGCCAGTTACACTTACTTGAGTGACTAGATAATTTTATTTGCTGATAGACATTTTTTTGTTAATAAAAACGATCTAATGTAAATTTATACAATTTTTGGGGGTAGAAGAGAAAGTTCTTTCAGAGGAATTTGCTGTAAGCTTTACAAGTTCTTGTTAAGATTAAAGCTTTGTTTTGTAAGTGTATTGATAAAATGCAGTCTTTTATAATGTATCTGATTTAGAATGTCTTACTTCATTGATTACCAAATTAAAGTGATACAAAATCAATACTAAAAGGATTAAGGACAGGATAACTGAAAATTCTCGATATAGTTGTTAATGGAGAGTTAAAATCTACTAACTGTGTCTTTCTTCAGCAAGTACTGTTCTGTATCTGTCAGTGATCAGGAAGAAATACAGAAACTTTGTTGGTAAAGTTTCAGAGGATGCAAAGGTTGGTAGAGTTGCAAGTATCAGATCAGTTACTACAAAGGGATCTAAGATTCACCAGTTTTTCTGGGAAGTGAACCATGTATTTTAATTTAGCCAAATACAGTGTCTGCTAAACGTCTAGCAAAAGAGATGTAGATTCCACTTTTGGAAGAGGAGCCTGTGCTCTGAAACACATGGACTCTAAAAATGAATTGAATTGTGATTAATTACAATCTGGAAATGGCTTTTGGAGTAAGACTGTACCTATGATAACAATTGCAATACTTGAATTATAAATACAGTTGAGACTAACTTTCTGGAGCTACTAGGAAATTCGTAACATCAGAAGAGTTGCTAACAAAGCCAAAAATGTTTCTGAGAAGTTGTGGTGGATTCAGAGTGTGAAAATCCTGTCAAACTGAATTCAAAATTCAGAATCTTTGGTTAAACCAAGTTGGACCGAGTGAACAGTGACTTGCTTACAGTGCATAAGGGCACTTCTGTTTAAGGAAGCCTTGTTAACCAGCTGAAGGTGCATAACAAGATCCAGTTGCTGGAAACTGATCCTACTTGATTTCAGTCTTAAAGCATGCCTTATAAAAAAGGGACTTCAAGTTAACAGCTAAAGCTAAGAAAATTGTATAGCTCCAGCTCTTGGAGTGTGTTAATCAGAATACAGTGTTTTTCATATAATCTATCACTTGGAAATTAAGACCTAAGTTATTATACAGGAGAGCTTAATGGCCTCCTTTTATTACAAAAATGCTATGCTCATCTCCCAAGTCTTTTCAGAAGTCAAAACCCTCATTCCCCCGTTACCTTCTCCCTTCCCCTCCATCCCCCATTTAAGTTGTTTGTAAGCAAGTACCATGGGTAGGGTTAGTGCTGATCTGGCCAAATGACGTTCTAATTACATATGGGCTATTTCATTGCAAGTTTGTCCTCAGCATGCGTCAACTGTCATGAATAGAAACCCCAGCAGAGATAAGAGCTGTAGAGGACAGAATCAATGTGTGGTTAAATCTCCTGTATTTTTGAGATGCACAAAACCTGCCTCTTTGTTGGTATAAAAGATACGTATGAGTGAGAGTGTGCCTGCGTGCATGCGTATTTGTATTGGGAGTGTCTCCTCCTTAACACCTGACATTAAATATTTGTTACACCAGTATTACCTGGGACTACATTTGAAATTCTTTCAAAATTACATGTTCACTTCTAATGTAAAGTCTGTTCATTTTTCAGCTTCTCGAATTCCAGACTCTGCCACCTGTATTTCATTTCTTTCTGTAAATCATGTAAACCTATTGCTTGCAATATAGACCAAGAGCCTTCAGGTTTTAACTCTGTGGCTTTTATTAATGTACAATGGACTGTTAATGTTAATATGGTGTGGTTCTTAAAGTGCAAATTATGCCAGGCCTATAGGGGAATACTGTTTTTTGTTTTTTCTTTGAATGCATTGTGAATTTTTTTTCAACTGAGTGGGCTTACAGTCATCATTTTTAACACTAAATTGCATGTTTCACTTGCTCAGTGGTTGTACCCTGTTAAAGCTTTGTGTGTTTCCCTGGTCATTTTAATGCCACCAGCTCAGCTGTTTCTTTGAAGTGCTGCTGATTAGTCTGAAAAGAAATTTGGAAGGGAACGTAGAAAGAGTAGAGAAGAAAACTAAAACTACTTAAGCAAATGAGCAGCTTTCAAGTTAGTGATGGATTAAGGCTAGTTCCCACAGGTGGGGTAATGCATAAAGCTCACAGGTGTACAATGTCTTATATATGTTGATGGATGAATAAAATTTATAGTTAACTTTCAATGTGCACATTAAACTGCTCCTGTCTGCTTATATTTCACCTTTCATACATGAATTTATATTCTTACATGAGACAGCTAGCGTAATGGTGGCCTCTTGCGTAGTTAGAAGCTGAATGTTCCTAGGTAAGCTTGCCTTGCCCCCCTTGAAAAACAGGGATCACTTGCAGAGAGATGTTTAAGCCAGGTACAAGGACTTCATTTTGGAAAGTCAGCACCAACAGAACTGACTAATGCTGAGTCTATTTCTTATTGACTGCCTGCTTTTTTGGAAACAAATAAGCATCATGTTGTTATTTTTATGTTAGCCAGATTTCATAAGGAAAGAGAGGTTTGTGTCATTTCTGTCTGAGTTTTTCTTTCTGCTCTCCCTCATAAACAGTTGGCCAATTTTAACCAAATTGAACAAATTGTGGTATTTCAATGATAGTAAGTTCCTGTAGTTTTCCTGAAACTGGTGAATAAGTTAAAGATCCTGACTTTATGTTCAGTAGCATAAGCACTTAATGCTCCAGGTATGAGATCTTTCATGTTATGATTTTGCATGGAAATATCTACTGTATTTTCATGCTCAACAAGTAGTCAAAAAGCAAATCAAATGCTAGGACTTACCAGGAAAAGAACAGAGTGCAAAGCAATATAAGAAAAAAATAGCATTGTGCCACAATCCATTACTGCTTCTTTCTCCTGGGTACTATACTGTGCAGCTCTTCTCCCCCTACTCATGAAAAAGATGTAGAAAAGCAGCATTAGGAATCATTGTACGGAAGCCATTCACGCTTTTTATGAACAACTGTGTAGGCTAGAGATGTCATCCTAGGAAAGATAGAGAGCTAAGGGGTGATATGGCAGAAGTCAGTGAAGTGTCATGGAGGGGTGAATATATGCTTACATTTCATGGTCTCTTTTTGTGTAAGAAGCAGGGGAAATTGAAGCAGTGCTACAGAAGAAGATAGATTCAAAACAAAATAAAAAAGAACGTTCTTCAATGTATACTTAAGTCATGGGACTCCTTGCTACAGGCTGGCTCTTAAACGTTTACAGGGACTTAAGGGGAAAAATCTGTTGAGGGTTACTTAGTGTTAAGCAACATCCTCTGCCCCAAAAAGTCTTTCAGTTGTAATTTAGGGGAGGCAGTGTCTTACGTACTTTCTGTGTTCCTGCACTCTTGCCTAAGCATCAGCTTTTGGTTCCTGCTTCCTGGCTAGCCATAGGATATTAGCTGGGATACATGGGCCCTTTTCCTTAAGCATGTAGGGCTGTTCTTACTTGAAACCACAAGTCTAAGTGAGGAGAGATGTCCTGTTTGTGGCTGTGCTAAAGGAAAAGCGGAGAGAGCGTAGTCCTTATCTGTATTGCTTATCTGGTCAGTTGACGAACAAGTACATACCTATGGCCAGTCAGTACACCTGCGGTTCCAGATTAGCCCCAGTGCCTTCTCCCTTATTGTTTAGCCAGTGGATAGGAAGGGGTGTGGTGGGTTAACCCTGGCTGAATGCCAGGTGCCCACCAAAGCTGTTCTATCACTCCCCTTCCTCAGCTGGACAGGGGAGAGAAAATATAACAAAGGGTCGAGATAAGGACAGGAGAGATCACTCAACCAACTACCATCATGAGCAAAACAGACTCAACTTGGGGAGAATTAACTTAATTTATTGCCAAGCAACCAGAGTAGGGTAATGAGAAATAAAACCAAATCTCAAAACACCTTCCCTTCTTCCCGGGTACAACTTCACTCC